>NW_024543829.1:7017500-7355000 GCF_018167655.1 Microtus oregoni | reverse complement strand
TTCATCTTCATATTTGCAATATTGATTTGTATAAATTTTAGAAAGTATGGGAGTAATTGTTTAGTAGACTTAGCTTTGACCGATTTTAAGAAGATAACTAAGTAATCCTGATACTTGCGAGTTAAGCTATATGAGAATATGAGGAAGTTTGTGTATAAAAGGTCAGGAATCATCAACTCAGGTTTTTAAGGTTCAATAAAACTGAATGCAAACAGCCCAGCCTTTTCATTGCTGGCTGCTGAACACCGTGCAGGGCGACAACTGGGCTGTGTGACTTGGGGGTACCGGAGCAGTGTCTTCCTTTCTCCCCTTCTGACGAGAAGCAATTCCTTTGTAAAACTATGATGTCAGAGGAACAATCAATGTTCACTATTACATATGACAGCCTTTTAAAAGAAATAAGCAACCTGAAATTTCTGTAAATTACCAATTGGGTGCTTAAGAACGATGGGGTTATGTTTGTTCTGTCCGGAGCATAAGCATTTCTGGACTTGAGAAGGCAACATTCATTTCTGTGGTCATTGTCCATTCAGACATCAAATATTACCAATATTTTTCGGGAAATTAATTTTTTACTAACTGTGCCCCAGAACTGTAGACATAGAAGAATACTATGCGACTCTCCATGGGTTACTCAAGCTGGTGCCTTCAAATATGAAGGCAAACAATGAATGCTTAGATAATTTTCTCCTCAATTTAAGTCCTGATCACTTAAAAATTTTATTACCCGTTAAGGGTTAACGCAATGATAAACACACTGCTTTGCTTTTTTGTAAGTGTAGAATAAATAAATATCCATCAATAAACTGTGGACTGAATGTCTGTTTATCAATATCCAGTACTGGTATGGTTTAGTCAACTTTTTATGGGTTAAGCTGACATGTCCTGGTTTGAAGCTAGACAAGGCCTTTCTCATCATTCTGCTTAGGCTAGTTGAGGGTTGCGAGGCACCGTCTCCCATCCTTCAGATGGTCTAAAAGAACTATAACTTTAATCTTACATTTGTCTCATACTTATTACTGCTGGAAAAAGTTTAGACAGAGCATTATTGTACCTGATGTACTGGATGAAGGGAGCTGTTTGGGAGTTCGATAGCAGGATCTGCTCTCCTCTGTGAGCAAGACGGATCAACAGGGGATGGCCGTTCACATCTCAGTCACACTCTCATTCACATATGGAACTTTGGCTCAAAGGATATTAAACCAGAAAATAATTATTTAATTATATTTTTATATTTTACTTTGTAATTATGTTATTTATTTTTAATATTCAAGCAAATGCAATGGGTTCTTGAATTAATTAAAATCTCCTATGCTGTAAAGTCTTAATGTAACTCAAGGTTTTTTTAGTTTTGCTTTTTTTTTTTTTTGGTCTTATCATTAAGGTAAAGTTTTTTTGGTGTTAGGTTAGATAGTGTCAAAAAAAAAACACCTAAAATTGAATTGATATGGAGATGAATATTTTCAGTAACAACTTCCCTTTTAAATACAACCTATGATTACTTAATAGCCTAGGAGATTTGTAACCTTTGGAAGTCATAGGCTGCAAGGTATATTCCCCTGGACAGATTGCTTCTTTCTCAATGCCATAGGGTTAGTGTGACATTTCAGAACACAGCTGATGTTTTTGAAACCCCCACTAACTCAAAGCCTGCCACTGTGTAAAATTATCACTTCATTCTCTCGGCAAATAAATAGTAGCAAAGGTCTCTGGCTTCAGTGGCTAAACACGGTGTTTCCACCATAGATAAACCAGTAAGTACGTATTGCTCAAGGAGTTTGTCTGTTTAAATCTGAAATGGAATTGAATTAATGATCTCAGATACAGCAGCAATATCTGGAATTCTGAGAGAACTCTCTCTTTAAAGGTATTAGCATAAAGATAGCACATTTGTTTATTATGCTTCCAAATCAGCTCCTAGTATCTCTGCCACAGGTAACAATTGACTTTTCAGGCTTCAAGTTAATAGCCTTGTCTCTTGCTTGTAGGGATCAATATTAGTATTAATTAATCACCATTATCGGCACTAGGATCTGGTTCTATTTGTTGTTACATCAGCAAAATATCAATATAGAAAGTGGACTCTCTGATCGTCATGGCAACTTCATCTCTTGGGTCAAAGAAAGTTTATCTTATCAGGGCATAGAGAGTGGCAAACTGTTTAGGGATCTAGTTTGAACTCTAAGAACATTGATTTAGTTTTTGTTTGCAAGTAGAGGCTGAATTCCAATCACAAGGGATAGGTAAGATTTAAATATTAATGCCGAGAGGCTCTCCTGAGAGGGTGTTAGGCCACGACTGTCAGCCTGTTTGTCCTGACAAAAGGTAGAGACTTGTCTAGTCTGGATTACTTAAGGCTTTAGTAATGTGTGTCTTTGGGAAAGACTTTAAAATGAGTGTATGGAAATTATTAGGTACAATAAGTTTGAGTCAAGATTTTATATGCTAAAACAAGAAGTGATTACTGTGTCCTCTTCACACCTCCCTGTCTGCCCTTTTGCCCGCCATTTTCCAACAGTACCACCAAGGACCAGCTTGCTTCACGAGTACTGTGATGTGATGTGCCCAGGGTCTAATGCAAGAGAATTTTGCTGCGAGTTTTCAAGCCAGAGAAAGGAATTTATCTGGGAATATTTTAGTGTTAGCGAATACTTATTCTTAATAAAGAAAAGTCTAAACAGTGGACTGAAAGGATTAGTGCCCTTAAAGAAATATTTGCAAAGATTAAAGAGAGCCATAGGTTCCTAAGACTGTGAAAGAGAATGCATTCTAGTTTGCTAATGAACTGAGGAGGTGCCAGTCACTTACAGTGAGCATTTTGACAAACGTGCGTTCATTGTCGATTTATGTTTAGGAAAAATGAATTCAGAGAAAAGACCCTAGATTATGGAGTCAGCCCTGAGATGCTTTACTCTTAAAGTGATAGGCAATAAATTAGCTTACCTCTGTGTATATAGGAAAATTATATATAAATCCCATAACCATGTTAAAAATGAAAGTTCGGAGCCTAAGAGCTACAAACTGTACCACACTATTAATCATCTCAGACACTGTTCACACAAAACTTAGAGTCCATATTCTTCTAATAGCTTACAAGGCAATGTGACATTTATTTAGTATTCTCCTAACATTCCATGTGGCAGGGACAACGCTCTTGCTAGCATATGCTTAATATAAAAGAAGCCTTTATTTCACCTGATATCTTGCTACAAACTGCTTACTTTTGTTTGTGAAAGTGCTCCCTCTTTAAACTGCTGGAAGACGTTGAATGATTTTAATTTGATGTTTGCTCTTGGTAATGTGAGATTTATCATTGACAGCTCACAGAGAGTTGTAATGTAAAAGCTTATACAACAGGCTAATGCAAATAAATATATATATATACATATATGTTCATGCATATATATGTAATCTTAATAGTTCATACAAAAGCTGTAACACTTACCTAGCTTTTGGGAAAGTAAGTAAGAAGATAAATTTTATTTTTTAAAAAAGGATATTAAAATTATTTTTAAATTGGTTTCTATTAGATTTACTAGTATAGATTTAGTTACATAATATTGCATATGAAAGACTTGATAAGCATAATCTAGTGGGCAGAATTTCATCAATAATCCCTAAATTTCTTTGACAAGGTAACTGACCAAAGTCTTTAAACCTGAATGAAGAACAAATTCACAATTTAGTGGTGGGAGCAAATATCCCTGATTTATTGCTTATGATTCTAGAACTTCTATCTTCCCATTTTAATAGTTTATGCTCTTTAATGGTGTATTCTTGTGTGGAGGGTATGTAGTTTTCTTATGGAGCAGTGTCATGAAGTTGTTGGAGCCTGAAGTGACCTGGAGAGCCAAAGGCTGCAAAGGCCCAAGTGACAAGTATTCGAGTTTTAATGTGATCTCAACTCCTCTACGTTGATGTAGAAAGTAGCTAAGGCATCTAACTTTCAGAAAGTATCAGGATATCAACTAAATATTAACTGCGAATGGTCATCTGCTACCCATAGTACCATCCACGTTTTCCTTGTGCAATAGTTGTGCTTACCGAATTTGGAAAGTGGTTTGAGCCTTATAATATAGTCCAATGAAAATATCTTATTAATAACTAAACCATGAAACTTGTGTCACAGATCAATCATTTTTAGAGATGGGATCTCACCTAGGATGTCACCAATGATAGTCAAAGGCTTTAATTCATCACATGTTGGAGATTAATACCACCATGTCTGTTGGTTAAGAATCCTTGTGAGTCTTTTGAGGTTTTTACAGTAGTACAAAAGGAATGCTCTTCATATTGCCACTGGAAATTTGTTTAGTTTTCCATATAATAAACCCAAAATTGTGATAAGAATATTTACTTACTGTGTGCTAAGAAATTTAAAGACAGGCTGGCAAGATGGCTTAAGTGTTGGGCAGCATGCCCGAGGGCTGGAGTTTGATCTCTGAGAGGAACACACACTCCTGCAGTCTGATCTCTGACCTCCAAACATGCCACTTCACCTAAAAGTAAATCAACAAATATACATATTTAAAGTCTAAAGGAACTACAAATTAAGACAGATATATAGTGTAACTTAAGAACATGTGAATTTACTGATATTCCTTTGGTATGATATATTTCTCACTGTACAAAATCTTTCCATGTTGTATAATTTTTGTCCATGCCAAATACATCATACATTAGTTTGTGGTGTGGTGCCACTCATAATTACATGATTAAGATTGTATTTATGTGACTAAATGTTGTAGATAAATTATTGACTTTTAAAAAATCTTCTTAAAGTAGGTTATTGCTCAGTGAATATATGCAAGTGATGGTTGACAGACATTGCTTATTGACGGAAACCTTGTTTTCTTTTATCATAAAGGTTATTGTTTTAAATTCTAGAAAAAAAATACCTGGAAGTTTAAATAATTCTCCCCCCCCAAAAAAAAAGAAGAAACAAGAAGAAAAGTTAAGTAAGAAGGCAGTTGCACATGTTAAGCCACAAAAGAGCTGCACATCTTGCTCCCCACTTTTGTTCAGCTTTCATGACACAGGCATTTGCTTTGAATTCTTCATTTCAAAGTGCTAAGCTGTTGTAATTTCACCTTAACTAGTTTATTTATGGGACTCAGTTCTGTGGCAGGCATCAAATGGTGGCTCAGCTAACAGAGATTTGGCAATAGCACTGACGGTTAGAGCACGTTTCTCCCCCTCTAAGACAGCGTCAATACAAGTAGATGCAAAGGCTTTTAATTTTCAGGGTTTATTTGCTTGGGACAACGTTGTGTTCATGACTTCATGTTGTAATCATCTGTCATTCTTCTCTTCTTGGAGTGGCAGTTTACAGTTCTCATTTCGGTAGCCTCTCTGCCTACTGTTAACAGCAGCTGATTTTTTTTTCTGTGGTGTATGTAAGTACACTTGCATGGTTTGGAAATATTGGGTCTCCCACGGGCAAGTACAGCCTCCGTATGCAGGGGAGGCTGCCCAGCATAGGGTTGTGTGCATCTGAAATATGCAAGAGTTCATTTGCAAATATATTACGTGGAGGCTAAAAATATCGCCCACTCCTTAACAACGTGCATCTCGGCCAAGCAGGCGCATATTTTGTCATCAAGTTGCTTAAGCTTCTGGAGTCAGGGCTACAACTGGGTCAGATGATAAGATGAGCACAACAGAGGAACGACGAGAGCGTCTGATAAAACCTGATTGATTGATGTCTGGCTTCCCCACCATCACCGGCAGTTGACAGTTAGTTTGGGATCAGATGATTTGGCTTCTGAGATAGAAGATGAGGCCCAGTAGGCTGGCCTGAAGGACAAAAAGGTCGGTTTCTGTGGAGTGTCAAGTAATGTCGAGCTCCCACAAGGTGGGACAGTATTAATATTTCATTCTTTTTCTTTGAGGCCCAATTCTTAGTATTTGATTGCCATTTTAAAGGCATGGAGATTCAGTCTACCAAGAGAAATGCATGACTATTCCTTTTTCCATGAGATGGAGCACTTTTATGTTGTTTATGTTGTAAAGGACAAGGGCATATGATGATTTGACATGTCATATTTCATATGTTTTATAATATCTAATATTTTATGTATTTAATTTAATTATGATCTCAGGTAAAGTGTTATAAAATATCAAAGCACATGAACTGACTAAATTCAATATTTGAATAATTTCTGAAGAAGTATGGGTTTCTCAGAAGAAAAACTACTGTGTCAACTAACCTAGGTTTTCAACTTTGTCTAGGTTCTTCCTGTTATACATTGTGTGAAGCTGGGGTTAAAAACTTTCTATTACACAACACAGAGTTTGAAATAAAAAAAAAACAGTTGGTACAATCAAAGAACTTTATATAGAGGCGAATGCTTAATGACAGTGGTTTTTCTCCACTTTAGTCCTGTTGATGATAGGATTATTAAAATTTTAACTTGTATTTTGATTATAAGAGTACAATCCTGACACATACAAGAATCATTTACAAAATATACAAATTGCCAATATGTGTGTTATTATGGTACTTGTAGTTTTTATTGTAGAACTTGCGGGTTTGAAAGTAGCGATAGAATTATATTTCTTAAAAGGAGGAAGGAAAGAAGGGAGTGATAGAGTAGGAGGGAGAGAGGAAGGAAGGGAGAGGGGCATGTTAGCTAGCTCTGGAATAAAATGTTTTCCAGTGTTAGCCAAGAATGTTTGTGGATACCTGTTTTTGAACTGGAATTCCCATTTCTGGGGGTTGAGTTTGAGTATAGGATACATTGGTCCACCCTGGAAATCCTCTATAAAGAACCCCCTTCTCTCTGATGTATCAGGGCTAGATTTCATAAGGCCAACTGGCTCTCAGCTAGTGCAGAAAGATTAAAAGCAGAATGGGGAATTTCAGAAGGTGCTGCCCTGCTGATAGGACGCGTGGGATGGACGTGAAAGCACTTGTTCCAGAATTTAAGTGGTTTTCACTATACGTCTTCATGCCATGTGAACGGATGCCTCTCTGTCAGTCATGGGTAGCAACACTCCCAGAAATGTTTCTATAAGGGAATGGTCCATTTTCTTTTAAATAAATTCATGTAAAACAAAATAATCTATTATCAATATCTATCTACCTCTCTATCATATCTATCTATCTATCTATCTATCATCTATCTATCTTTCTATCTATCCATTATTATATCTATACATACATACACTATATATGTATATATATTTTACATGTATTGCTCATTAATACAGCATACGTATGCAAAAATATTCAAGAACGTTATGGATATGCTAAAAAATTTGTGGAAAACACGTTTTGAGAAAGGAAGTGCACCTTTAGTGACTCTGCTGTGATGGTCACATTGCTGGCAGATATCGTGTGATATTGGTCCTTTGAGGTGGCTATTAATAGTTGATATGTTTATTCCATTAGGAGAAGAAGAACGGAAGTAGAGTGTCTTAGTTTGATCTCTGCATCAGTCTCTGATGCATTTCTCAGTAGTTACTATGATGCTGCTTTTCAGGCAGTATGGTGAAAATGGAGTTCACTTAGCGTCAGATTGAATACTCAGATCTTCAGAGCTCATTGGCCTGTCTTTCTACATACATACATTACTATCATAGATTTCGTGCCTTTCCATTCTTTATCGTCTTTTTCTTCTCTTTCATTCTGGGTTTTATACTATAACTTTCATACATGTATAATATATGCATATTACTCATGATGTATAACACTTATGCATGTACAAATTTCACTTTAGTATTTTAAAATAGTTACTTGTAAATTAAAGAAAATCAAAGCTGGCAAAGGAGAAAATTATTGCATCATGTCATTTGCCAATTGAAAAACAGATTATTAATGAAGCTGAAAAAAAATTCTTAATTACTAGTGGTGCAGCGTTTGTCAGTAGCCCTGTATCAAAATGCAACACCTTATGTGTTTGTGGTGACACAGTTGAAACAAAGCTACTAAGCCACATTTGTATGAAACTGTAACACGAAACTTATGCACAATTATATCTAGTATACAGTAGAGAAGGGAAAGAAAGGAGGATGCTAATAGTTTTAAAATTGCAGTCAGCTGGTATTACATGGAGGGTTGGGCTACAAAGGTTGCCTAGACTGGAATTTCATGATTGGTCCGACAGCTTTGGAAAGACCTTCCAGGAAGAGTTTGAGAGTTCTAGTGAAATATTGAGACATTTGCTTTGTTGTTTCTTTCTCCTTCTCAACTTTGAAGAAAGCATAGGGACATTTACTTCTGGGATGTTGCTAACTCAGCTCTCAGGAATGTTTTCTTTAAATGCTGGTCAGCCCTGGTGTCTTTTTATTGGTAAATAATCTAGGCACTGCAGGGGTTGAAACAGTGCATTGTTCTCACTATCTGAAAAAATAATTGCTGTTGCACAACGAATAAAGGAATGTTTGCTTTGGATCCATAGGCTTTGAAGAGCTTCTGAATATTATCAGAACATTTTATTAAACATTTGTATATTCAAGAATTTTCTAAGAAAGATTTTCTTATGATACTGTCAATAGGTTTCAAAACTTCAAAATCACTCAAAATGATTTCTGTGTATAAAAAATTGCATTTTTATTGCAATCTCAGGGAGTAGAGACAATTTTACCTTACATTCCAAAATTGTTTTTTTTAAGGAAAAAACTTTTAATGATAGCACCTTGCTGCTTTAACTTTCCAGTGTTCTCGGAAATTCCTATTCAGGATTTTAATCACATTTTTATCATGTTGTCTGTGATCTGTCCTTACAGCTTACCTCTTCAGCAGGTACATAGGGTACCACTGCTCTCCCCAGTCACGTGTAAGCAGCATCAGGGCATTACTACCTCATGGGTCTTCTGTTTCTTGAGTCTGATGAGATGTCTCTCTTTTGGAATATTTTTTTTCCTAAAATTTCCATGTGTAGTTTCTTGTCTTGCTTCTCATGCCATGAGGTAACTGCTTAGAATGGGCTCTTCTGTCTTTTTTAGTGGGTTTTCTCATCCATATGCCCTATACACACCCCACATAATATTATCTGATTTTGAAGGGCAAGTAGGTTTTCCATAGTAACTAATTACTCAGTCTTGTTCTGTAACTAAATACCAGAGACAGCAATTTCAAGGAGGAACTGACCAATCATATTCACAGTCTGGAATGTGGTAGTAAGAGGGCCACTTATACATCCCGGCTGCCAAGAACTGAAATAATCACACA
Organism: Microtus oregoni; assembly: GCF_018167655.1. Lineage (NCBI taxonomy): Eukaryota > Metazoa > Chordata > Mammalia > Rodentia > Cricetidae > Microtus > Microtus oregoni. The sequence continues at coordinate 7,345,825 of NW_024543829.1, read as the reverse complement.
GAAACTGGTATTAATTAAATCACTGCTTGGCCTACTAGCTCTAACTTATTATTGGTTAGCTCTTACATATTAATTTAACCTATTTTTAGTAATCTTTGTATTGCCTCATGGCTTACCTGGTAAAGTTCCGGCATCTGTCTCCGGCGGGGCTACATGGCTTCTCTCTGACTCTCCCTCCTTTCTCCCAGCATTCAGTTTAGTTTTCCCAACCTAGTTCTGTTCTACCCTATCAGGACAAGCCAGTTTCTTTATTAACCAATGGTATTCACAGCATACAGAGGGGAATCCCACATCAGTGGAAGCAGAGAGAATTGAATGCTAGTGTTCAGCTTGTTTTTCTTTTTGTTAAGTCTGAGACTGAATGGGGATTGGTACTGTCCACATCCAGACTCAATCTTCCCTCCTGATCAACCTGGAAGTGTTTCCATAGTGAATCTATCTTCACTGAAGCTGACCATGAAGATTTACCATTGCATATATCTAGTAATGTCAAAAGGAAATTATATCTTGACCTAGAACAGAAAAAGTGTTACAGAGCATGACATTGTCAAGATTCATTGAGTAATTGATGCAAAAAAAAAAAAAGAATATAGCCAGAGAGCTGATTTGTGTTTCAAAAAAACTTTGTATGCATGTTAGGGAATTTGAATTCATTCTTTCAGTAATTGATGACCATTGTGAACTTTTAAATAAGTCTGATTACCATGTATTGAGTTTGCTTGATAATCTCATCAGCTTACCAAATTATTGTTTCTAGATGGGAGGGAACAAGGGACTCTTGAGTTGACAGCAAGCTTCAGCTATCTTCCATTTTGTGAAATTTAACAATTATTGTTATCTCAAATTCAACTTTAGACCTTTTGTGCTATGCTCTAACTTTTACACACAGACTCAATAACTGCACCATAGCTGATATCTACAATAATCACCCTGTATTCAGGAGTTTGATGTGAATATTTTATTGAGGCTCGGGCAACACACACAAAAACAGATGAGCAGAGTGGTATCTTTTTAATTGAATCTGTTTGTGCTTAACTCATGAGACTGTCTTTGCTAGTAGCTTTCCATTCATTTATATGCATTAGCCTAGTTTTTATAACCAAGAATGGAGAAGAATATGTTTACAGTAGCAAATGGGCCAAATGCTAGATAATTGGATCGCTGGTTGTTACATCCTCAAGGAAACATGATAGGAAAGTTCATAGCGATGGAAATTGCTCATAAGCTCTATGACACAGAATTTTCATATATTCTACAGATACCTACATATATGTGCTCCCTACCTACATATATGTGTATATGATTTACAGTAATATAAACTTAGAAATTATCTAAATATCCATCAATAGGCTAAATAAATACCTCACATCTCTTATATACTATAAAAACTAGAGTTGTTTATGTCTATGATGATATAGGAATATTTCAAAAACACATGAATTAAAAATAGAATTTTTATACTGAAAAAATAAAGCATGAGTGGATAGGCTGACACATGTTTATTTTTTCATGAAAAATTTCTGTAAAATTGTGCAGTAAATTATTGATGTGTGAGGACCAAAGAAGATGTAGCTTGCTATTCCAATGCATGCTGATAATATTGTTTCAAAATTTGTTAGAGTTTTACACAGTTACAGATTACTACCAACAAGAGAGGTGAGAGGCACATGTAAAGTAAGTGTGTTATTTTCATGCCTTTGTGTTGCTATTAAGTCCTATTATTGGCAGCAGGGTTTTTATTGGGAAAAAAATAGGGATCTATTGCCAGAACAACCTAGTTTTCAATGACTCCTGGGCTGTGGAGTTGAGAGGATAGAAATGCTGCCCAAAGTTGGAAAGAAAGAGAAAAAAGGATTGATTCAAGCTCTTTCTCATTCAGATATGAACACAGGGAGGAGGAAACACTTATAATGCCAATTTTAGTCGAGTCCTTATTAAGCTTCTATGCAAAGATACCAAAACTGGACCTTCAGCGAAGATTAATTCTCTTTTACTTTAGAAAAGACATTCCCTTTAAATGTATAGTATTTCTCTACTCTCAGCACAGGTCACAGTTATGTAATTAACCTCAGATTAATAGTATATGATCGTTAGGTTTTAGATAAAAGATCTATTCTTGAAAAATCCCATGTAGTGTTCTAGGCCTTATTTCACAAAGAGAAGTTCATTTCTATGGCATCGCTTTACAGAAATTTCAGAAAAATTGTTCTGCTTTGCCCCAAAGCATCATACTTTCATGCAAATCTAATGTTTTCGCACTAAATGATTTAATGATGTTTTTCATTTTCATCCGTGTGATCATAAGCAGATAGAGTTTAACCCTGGTTCCAGCCCAAATATCTTAACGATGAAGCTCTTTTTAACAGACCATTTTAAATCTGTACCTCAGAGTGGATTTTGTATCCTCGAACCTGTCCCAGGCCATCACATGCGTCCTTGTGGGAAGTCATGGCAACAGAAGCCGGAAATGAGTCTGTGCATAGCCTGGGTGAAGGTTCAAACCCAAGGCCCCCATGGCACCACAGGGTGATATCCCAAAAAAAACTGGAAGGTGAAAATTCACAACTGCCCCAATGAGCATCCTCTGGTATTTATGACAAAGGGCAAAGAGATTTAAATATGGTGATTTGCCAAATAATTTTAAGAGGTGACACAGGATAGAAGTAATTTCACAGTGTGAAATTAAGAGAAAACTTAAAAGTATTTGTTTCTCTCAATTGAAGGAACCTAGCACCTGGAAAAGCTAATGCCTCTTGCTGAATCAATTATGTGTTAAGGACTTATAACATTTTGGAATTCTGAGAGCCTATCAAGGTCCAGCCTTTCATATTGTCATCTACCAATTTCATGCTTGGAAACAATGCAATCGGGTTACAAATAAAGCACACAGAAAATGCTCCAGTGTTTTAAACCAGTTCACATTTTGTGTTGGCTACATTCATAGCTTTTCTGGGAAGCACATGGCCTGGTAGCCACAGGTTGAACATATGTCGATGGACATGAATATTTAGTTCCAAGGAGCAATGCACTCTGTGGTAACTTTATGCATGTAGGGTACAATTTGGAGAGAAATGAGTTGATCTCCTGAGATACGTCTGCTGTCAAGAATTTTGGCTCCTGTGTGTCCTGCTGATGTCCCAGCCATCAACTGTTAAAAGCTTCAAGTGGTTTTCTTGATGATAAAGTTAGTGGTTAGTACTAAAAATAAACTCATACAGACGCACTGATAGCCCTCACAGGTTATATTATTGAAGATGATCTGGTCAGCATGGCAAAGCCCGGACGACTGTACTAAATATCCGGGGTGAGTGATCCTCATAGTTTTGATGCTATGAGTTATATTATGCTATGAGTTAGACTTCTAGCATAGCTGTATGCTACTAGAATCCAACTTCAGAACTGGGTGGCAGCATTCCATTGCTATGCTCACTCTCCTTAACCACTCCTGGAATTCTGTTCACCCTGAGCTCTGATGACTCCAAGATGACTTTGCAAATGGTCTACATGAAAATGAGGGTTGAGGTCAACTTATGTATTAACTTTTAGGCCCCCAAACACAAAGCAGTTGTCGGTGTGACAGTATTTCCTGGGATACTTCTCACGGTTATATTTTATACATTCTCAGTTTGAAGAGGATTGATTCATAAAATCATGTGGTATGCTAGGCCACAGACTTGTATTGGAATTCAAACCCCAGCTACTTCCTGCTTATACTTCCTGAGGAAGTGATTTACTCGATGACTTAGTTTTCTCTGTTTGTAAAGCAAGGGTGACTAGAGGAATCTCTGCAATGGAGTTGAGAGTATTAAATAGATTAATGTTTTGAAACACTTTACAACAGTGTCAGAAATCATGAATAAAACTTTTCCTTATTACTGGCATTTTTTAAAAGTCAACTCCAGGGAAAGACATCATTTCACCATGATGATAAATATTCCAGGTATCTGAAATATAATGCAAAACTCTCCAGTTTGCTCATTTTAGTTAACGAAGAGTATTTTTTATAATGTTTCCTGGTTGCAGTAAATTTTATTATATAGTTCTTGCCAAGAGAACATTTGAATGGTTTTTCCCAGACAACCTTTACACTTTTCTAAGAATAATAAACAATTTACTGATAGAGAAGAAAATATTTTAAACTTCAGTGAGAAATTCTGCATGAAACAAATTGACAGCAAAATGAACATATACTGCTGGAAATATATAGCTGTCTTTGTAAATGGTATGAACTCTTTTTCAGATCACACTGTTGAATTTATTGATATTAAATAAAAAATTATTAACACAAGTACTCCAAAGGTACCTTGGGTATAGTAATTGTTATAGGGAAAGTTAGTGGTGAGACTTTCATTGTTTTGCCTTTGCAGTCAGTTCTGGACTGAATATACAGAATGTATTTTAGTGATATCTGAAAAGGTCATCAAAGGGACCACTTGGTTGAAATGCATTTGGATGACCTGAACACATACTTGTTGTGTCTCTAAAGCCAGACATACTTTATTAGGACAATGCAGCTGGTTTGCTATTTCCATCTCCTCATTATCAACACATTATGGTATGGCCTCTTCCCCCTCACTTCCAGTGCCAAGAATTTGGCAGGGACACTATGTTAGCAAGTTGAAGCCTTGGGGGTGGGGAGAGACAGCAACAGCTTCATACAGCTGCAGGGCAATGGCAGGCTGTTTTCTGAACGTTTTGCTGCTGGCTTAAGATTGATAATAACCATCTTCAGTCTTTTGAAGAATTTGAAAAAGTACCACAGTTTCTTGGGTTTCCAGGAACACTCAAGGAATGTTCTAGCTGCTGTAGTCTACGTTTACATATGTTATAGAACTTATCTGTAAATCTCAATACTTAAAATTATCCCCTGTTCCTACCCTTTCTAGCCATCTTAAGAAACAAAGGCCTCGTCCCTACACACAGAACTACAGGTAGCTAAGGATCGCCGAGAGCAGGAGAACTCGTCTGTCCCAGGCAAGAGCGCACCAACTGGTTATCCAGTACTCAATGGTCAGCTCTGAAAACACACATACAAGTAACATCATACAGACTGAATGGGTTGTATTTCCGTGCTTGGGAATATAATGTATATACCTGTAGGTGTATGTATGCAGCAACAATCAATGAAAAATTAAGTCATACTTTCCAAAAAGACCTAGGAGGTATAAATGGGAGACTTACAGGGAGTAAAGGGAAAATGATGTTGAAAATATTATATTCTCAAAAAATGAAAGTAAAAATTAAAACAATAAAGCATTCACATTTATCACTCGGCATACCAATATTTATGACTTAGCAATATTTTAGGACCCTTTCTCTTCACATAGAAAGAGGGTATATGAGGATGCATTTTGATATCAATACAACTTATGTGTATTTTCTTCCTTTTACTATGTTTGACTTAGATGCATCCAAAACTTGACTGAAACAGCTAAAATTCAGCAAGTATGAGTTTATTAATAGCAGCAAAACCTCAAAAATTTAGAAATTTATGCATAGGTACCAAATTTCATAATGTTTCCTTGATACAAAACATACCCATCTATATGGTGATTTTGTTTATATTTATTGTTCAAATTAAAGTTCATTAATGGACTTTCATTTTAAAAACCCAAGTAACATCTCATGGTATTTCATGTAGGCTGAGAGGAGAGTGAAGTCCCGAATCAATGGGTGTCTCTCCACAGCTTTGGTTCAAGAGGAAATACGTTGCATTTATGACATTCAGTAGTCCAGGAAATGTCGCTGGTGTCAGTGTCACAGTGAGTTCAGACTCAGGGACCTCTGAGACCCTTGTTTCCCTGAAGTCTTCCTCAGCCTAGAGAAAAGGAATCGTTGTCTTCAACGTGACCCGCATCGCATCTTATTTTAAGGTTACTGTGGTGGACGATGCCTACACGGGGAGAACTTTGAAATTTCATTAGGGTAGCAGAGCAAGAGTTGTGTCAGGGCGAGGCATCTGTAAATGAAGCCACTTTGTTACTGTCAGAATTAACACGTGGATTAAAAAAATCTGTTTTTTAAGCTCTTACAACATTTTTGTACCCTTTATTTTTTAAAAATAAGTTTTATGTTATTTTTGTACTATTAACATTTTGCACTTATGACACTCCTGCCCCTCACTACTGACAACAAGCAATAGAATTGCTTCAATTAAGAAATAGAATATCAGCCCCTGGCATCTTATTCTGCTGTTCCATCTTTACTTATTTATTTATTTATTTTGCTAGGGAGAATTCATTTGTTTCTTAATTAAGAAAAACACCAATAGCATGAAAAATCTGCTTATGGCACCTGCATGGTAATTAGGCTAAAGGTAGAAAAGAAACAAGCACACACATTCCAATAGCAGCCAAAAGGGAACTTGAGCTGATTAAAAACGAACTACACTCCCCTTGCACAAATGGAGGCTAAGAGAAGTGTACAGTCATTATGGCTAAGACAATATGCAAACTATCTTCAAAGAAATCAAATTGCTAGAATGTTTTCATTTGCATGTATTAACTATTAACATAATGAGGAGAAGTGACATTGGACCCGGATTGTGCGTCTGCTCGGATTGATAATTCAACTACATCTGCAAACAGACGGCCAAACCTGTGCTAGTTGTTAGATCAGACATGGCCTCTACGGTGTGGGCTAACACGGAATTTTCAGCTGGTGCACCCTGGTGGTGGCGGATCAGAATCTCCTTCACTTTCACGACACCCCAGCCTTTTGTGTCCCATCTCTTTTAGTTGATAAATTGTTTCTGAAATAGTGGTCTTCCCACACAGAAACTTACTTTGAAATTTAAAGGCATGAACTTGTCTGAAACTTCCCCGTTTCCTTCAGGCTCACATAAAACAGGTCTTACAGAAAAATGACATCACATCCACGTCTGTCGGGAAATTTAAAACTTAGGACTTTTTGATTATTTATTCCAAGCTCATATAAATGTATGATTCTTATTTGTAGCTAATTTAAATCTAGAGAAAAAAAGGAAATAATCATTCTTGATATCTTACAGGCCAGGCTCTATGCAGAATACATATTTTTACTATGACAACTTCATAATACTTTAATCAGTTTTATCTTCCATTACTCTCTGTCCACCCCTCCCACTCTTAGTGCAGAATACTTTTCTCAGAAAAACTGAGTTAGGCTTACTCACACAGTTGGATAACATATACAGTTCTGGCAAACCACACAAATCTCCAAATTTAAGGAAAAAAAGCCAAATATATTCCTTGACTTTAGAATTTTAACAAATAAAGATATAATAAAATAAAAACTATCACACTGGAGTTGAGCAAAACAAAGAGAAGGAAAAGAGACCAGGAGAAGGCACAAGAATCAAACCCCAGTCCATATTCATACACAGAGGACTATGGTGCAGACAATGTGCATGCTGATTCAGTCTCTGTGAGTTCGTTTGAGCCTTTCTCATGATGATTTAGAGAATAGTTTAACATTCTGAAACTCAGAGAATATAGCTTAGTCCCAAGACCTAGAAAGTCAATTAATTTTGTTATAGTTCTTGGATACATATTGATGTGTCTTACTAGGAGCGAGGACTTCTAATGAAACTTTATTTACTACATTTTCACTCATTCTATTACCGCACATATATCTTCCTTTGGGTCTGAGAACAGAGGCCAAAGCTGTGCAAGAAAAGCACTGTCTCTGTGCTGATGGGACTAACATTCCCACTGTGGGCAGCAGGCCATGGCAGCAGGAGGAAAGTGGGCACACGGTGTGACTTCACAGTGGATTGTTACACAGAAAATACGCAGGTTAATGTGCCAGGGGGTATCTGCACTGGTCATCTTCAAGCTGTCCCCTAACATCACACAGTCTATGGAGACTTAGGTCAGTTTCTCAAGCTCGCTGCTTTTGGGGAGAAACTACAAAGGGAATACAATTCCTTAAACACTGGTGGGAAACACTGTTAGAGGCGAGTGCCTTTTTTTCCCCCCATAGAACCTGATCCACACACAATCCCACAAAATCTAAGATGAAGAATGTGACCTTATGGATGGTTCAGAGGCTGGGAAGGAATGAAGAAGACCCATGGGCTTTGTTGATGAGTTAATATGACCAGGTGTCAGAAAGTGTTGGCTTAGGCACACCTGCAGATTGTTTCTGTTCTAGAAGAGAATAGAGTTCTTCTCAAAGTGTTTGTAGCTCCAAGGAAACTACTTCAGCTGTTTCATCATTCAGATGTAATTTATGCATATTATCTTTTCATAAAATTTGTAAAGTATCTACATTAATATTTTTAACCAATATAATTATGGTAATTATGTGAACTTGTTCACATTATGGCAGATAATTTCTGTCACAAAATAAAGCATGATTGTATTATGCTACAGATAATACATATAATGAATAGAGTTATATGCTCTAAAATATTTATATATGTATATATACACATCTATTTTCTTTTCTTTTGATGTATAGTATAACGTTAATGATTACTTGGGAAATATTATTGACCACCTCACTTGTATTGGACTGCTGATTGAGGAATTGGAAATTGAAGATTGGAAATGCATTAAATTCACTTTAATTCTCTTTAAAGTATATGCACAACCACTTAATATTAATTAGATACTACCATGCTCTACTTTCAGAATCACTATCATTTGCTTTATGTATCTACTCAAGGAATATGAGCTAACCAAAAGGGTCATAGAGAAAAGACTGAAGAATCACAAAGAGGAGTGCCGGTTACATGAGTTACATTTATTTGAGACTAATGACTACTTCCTAGCCTCTAAAAAATTCTCCTAAAACTAACAAAATCACCACCTAACTAACAAAAACCAAAGACTTGTTTTCTTTGTGTGGTGTGTTATTTTGATTACATTCAAAAGAGAAACATCAAGTTTCATAATTATTTGTTTAAACTATTGTTTATTTTTTCTGAATAAAATTGGTAATGTGAACTAGCTTCTCTTTGAGGATGTGTTAATACATTTTGTCCAATGCCTATCCTCCTGATCCTTCTAAAATAGTTTCACAAACTGGGGACCAAGTATTCAAACATAAGAGCCCAGAAGGCCTCTCCTGGGCTTAAGGTCCTAACATAATGTGAAACTTCAAAGCCCCACAGCCTTTCAGGCTTATCACCGTTGGAAAGTTCAAAGTCCACGGTCTCTTCAGAGAGTCAAGGCAAGCTCTTAATTATAATCTCTCATAAAATCCAAAGCCAAATCAAATGCAGTTTTAGGCAATGATGCAGAATATGCATTACCATTCTCATAAACATGATGAATAAGGGCATAGTGAGAAAATACCAGACTAAAGCAAGGTGGAGACCCAGCAAATGTTGTAGCTTTATGTCTGAAATGTCAAAGAGTTTAGCGGGCTTTTCTTTTTACAGTTTTGCTGTGTAAAACACACTGCTCTCTGTTGGGCAAGATCCACTGCCTGTGTGCATCTCCGGCAGCTAACCCATGGCCCTGGCACCTCTAACATCTTGGGGGCTCCAGAGTAATCTAGGCGTCACTTTTACAGCTTCGTGCACTGGCCTCTTAGAGCCTCTAGGCAGGGTTCCCGTGCAACACGCCTGGCCTCAGTGGCTACTTTAAAGATTTCACAGCCCCTTTTCCCATATATCCTTCATGTCTCTAAAGTCAGAACCATGTGGACAATACTGCCGGCTTCTTATGTCCACTTAGAATGGAGCCTGGGTCCCTGAGTCACGTTTGCAAGGCTTATTCCTACTGAACTCAAAGTGAAAAGTGGACAGGTAGTATTTTTATGACCTAGATTTTTCTAGTAGGTGAATGGATAAGTTTAATTCTTGAGATATTCCCTTGTATATGTGTTTTAAGTTAATAAAAGAAGAACACAACAGTATTTGTTTCTTTCGGTTGTTATATCTGTTGATACCAGTGATGAGTACTTAAGGTAAATATATACATAGTGCTTCTAGAAAACAAGAAAACTTGTTATGAATCCTGCACGTGATGGGGATCTTGTTAGCTACTTCATATTTCATAGTTTTTTCTTACAATATTTATCAGTATAATCCATTATTAATGTGAGTCATGTAGAGTTAACCCCATTTTAGAAACATTGTTTTGGTTTACAATACAACAGACAGAGTCAATATATGCAGTTTGTTTGGAAGATTTAGTTTTTATCCCTCAATTTTATGATGTAAATAATGCTCTATTTCCTCCCTTTGTGGAGTAATTGTTGTTCAGGAGAAAGATCCAGCAATGAATAGAGTCGTGCTGGTGGAAGACAGTACCTCCTCCTAAGTACGGTGGGTGAAAACCGGGGCTAGTCAATCACATGACTCATTGTTCCTGCCCCCACATGGCTTCCAGTCTAACAAAACTGGACGTATATAGAATGCTGCAGAATGAATGACATAGAGCTTCTCTTGAAGAGCCACAGGAGTAAGAAACCTGGGGCTTTTGGTTGCAAGCTGTACCATTAGGTGCTCTTGACTCGCTTTGAAAATCCTTCAGCATCAAAAAGAATTTTCACAAAATATATATACATTTTACAGAACACATTTATCTAAATGTAATTGTTCTTTTAATTAAAAAATATAATTTACCTATAATGAATTAATAGCCTGTATGGGGCATAGTATTCCCAGGCATTAATATCAACAAAAGACTTGCCTTTTCATGGCTTATGAAATTTAGCTGAGTGTTGGCGTAGCCTCACATTACCTTACTTTAATTATGTGAAGTTAATAAGATAGGTCCAAAAACTTAATAGAAAACAATGCATATTCAATAGGAATGGTGTAAAAACACACTCAGGGCTCCGGTTCAGTGTGTTCTGTTCCTCCTGTCACCACGAGGTTATGTTTCAGATACGACGACTAAAGGTTATAACACTCATTAGCATGTCGGAGGTACAGGAGAGAGGGAGAGGCATCCTGAATGAACAGTGACCCACACAACCCCAAAGGTGTCATGTGATCCACTCCTGCCTCATTCAGAGACGTGGCATGCATCGGAGGGCACTGCCCTATCACGCAGGTAGTTTGAGCAATTATCATTGCGTTATGTTTTCTTACTGTTTGAGTTTTATGTCCTCCCCAGCCTATTCATGGTGCTTAAATTTCAAATTAGTACCTCATCTTTATCATCTACTTTCTGAAGAACACTACTGTAACCTTTAGATATGTTTACCATCCTAAGGATAACAACAAAGAAAACAAAATGATAAAAGGACAATATTTGAAAGATGATGCAGAAGTCCTAGGCTACTCCAATAAATTGTCTGAATGCAGCAACGTTTACCAGCCTTGTGTAATTATGAGACACTGAGAGGCCGAGTGTATAAGATCTAAAATATGAGCACAGGGTCAAGTGATGAGGAACCCAGTTGCAGCTTCTCTACTTTTGTGCAGTTTGATAGATTTTCGAGATACTCCCAAGTCACATAATACTCTGTATGGACAGAGTGCATATGGCGAAGTCCAGGAAGATAGTAACGAATTGCAACAGCAGTATTAAGAGAGTATTATTTCTATTATTATAATGTTGAATGCTTCATGTTTTACATTGTCATATACTGTTTTCTTTAATGAAGACATTTACATGAGAAGTCAAAACTTACCATTTTAGGATCTGAATTACTTTTCTTAGGAATTAAGTAGAGGGGCCCAACTTCCCTAGTATTCATCAGACAACAGAAATCAGATTTTCACTATTGCTATCTGTGATCTAAATGCCGTTTGTTTCATTACTTATTTGTCTGTGACCTTTTCTGTAGCGTCAGAGTGCATAGAAACCTCCAGGCTATTGTTTATTCTACAAACATTTATTTTGCATGCATCAGAAATGTTTCTTATTCTAGAGAGAAGCATATTGCCAGTTAATGTGTGCCGTGTCTGGGAAGCCAAGGATCACTGATGGTTGTGCATTTGTCTTCTACTTTTCTTCAAGGACAGTGTATTTCAGGCGTGGGGGCAACAATAGTGCACTGATGGAGATAGCTGTAGGAAATTCACATATTAGATAATTCATTTGGAAACAGCAAGTTAATTCTTCCCTTTGTAGTAGGCAGAATGATAACTAGGATTCAGAATTTCATTTATAAGTTTGAAATCTCAGATTATTTGATTTTACTTCTGAATGATTATGAGATTGAGCAGCACACACCACTTGACCCTGGGTTGTAAGTTCTTGCGTGATCAGCATAGATAATAGAGTATTTCCTTCCTACTTAAGAAGCATTTTCAAAAGGTTCGTAAATATTTGTTTCTCAGGGATCCATTTATCTTCTTTCTCAGTTCCAAAGAACTGTTATAGAGTAACGGAAAAAGATGATAAATGAGCCCAAGGAGCTTGGGTTTAAATTGCCCAAATATATATTGGACTATTGTTTGGTGGACATGGAAAGCCTCGGACTGCATTAATGTGAGCTGATTATTTAATGCCAGAAATATGAAATGAGAGTAAGTCCGTCATTGTGGTATTGTGGCTTTTATTTACCCATAGTTAGATCCATATGAAATGCAATGTTATAAGGAAGAAAACTAGCTGGAAGACATTCCTTTTCAAAGGAATCATCAGGACTTCAGTTCCTCAATTTCCATTTAGTCCAAGAGCCCTGAGAAATGCGGTCTGTAATTGTATACAAACCTGGTGACAAACAAAGCAGAAAAAAAAAAATCCCATCTGCTCATTGGTATCCTCCTGCTCAATTCAAGGTAGAGCATAGAACGCACCACAAAGAGTTCTGATTAATTGAACTTAACTGATGTTTATCCAGAAACACTGTTTATTATAATGTCTTCTGAAATTCTCAGGAAGAGTTTATGTTCATTTGTTAAAGGAACATAATGAGCATAGGCTAATTAAAGGCCTTTCCATCATCCTCCATTGAAAATCTCATTGCATACTTATTTTAGTTATAATGTTGGCAGTATAGGAGAGACAGGAGTCGTCATCTGTTATGATTAATGCTACAGATATTAAACATAGATGCTAACCTGCACTGGTTATCACTGTACAGTGGTTAAATATACTTGTGTATGTGTGCATGTATGTGTATTTTCATATCATTTTATCTACTAATAAAAGGATATATTTCCAAATTTATACATGGTCTTCTTAATTTTTCATTTCCACCCTGTAGGTCCTCATCTGATTTGCTGCCATTTATTTAAAGAATCTAGCATAAGGATCTAGTTTTGTCACCTACAGTACAATGACTGAACTATAGCATACCATCATTTAATTCTTGAAGGCTACAATTTAAGCAGGGATATTAGTGGACAAAAGGCATTAAACTATTTAAGATGAAGATGAAGAAGCAAAATACAGATTTGACATTAGACTTTTAGATTTTTTTCTTCTGAAATCCTTGAATTTACCAATCCAACATCTAATGTTATTTATCATCCTTCATAAAAATATTTGTATTATGGATGAGGGCTATATGACTATGGGAGTCATGGTTGGCTCCTTGAGATAGGAGAGAATTTTCATGAACAGTGCATTGTACCAACAGCTTCATTCTTGAGCTTTGAAATGGGGGGACGTTATAGGAACAGTAAGAAAGTTAGCTTAAAGTAAAAAGGTACAAGATAGAGTTGTCACGGACAGCATGATGGAAGAGGCTATGGAGCCTGGAAAGGGGAGGGTTTGGGCTGTCACAATGCAACAGTGAGACAGCAAGACTGGTGTGAAAGTTATGAACAGAAGTGATGTGGTCTACAATAATCTCTGGGTTTGTGCTAAGACATTTCTACTGTGATGATGATTTCCTGGGCCATGGTTGGATCTATAAATGGAAAAGGACCTAGCAGTTCTATTGAAATTTTACTCCAGGAGCCCTGGCATCAAAAATAAATTGTAGAGTCTATTCTAAGGTTTTCTTTTTTTTCCCTTTAGTCGTTGAACATTGAAAATAAAGTCATAGAAATAGCTGTATAATTAAAAGGGAGTGGCTACTTCAGGATAAAGTCAAAGGGGCTAGGTATTGACTAGAATTTTTGTTTAAAAGTTAGACAACATGGAAGATTGTTCATAGGAAGCAAGGGAAGAATATCTTTCTCAAGGAAGTGTGAGAGAGAAAACTTGGCCAACAACTCTAATGGATACCAAGCAGAGGAAGAAATAGTTACCTTGATTTTAGTATTTTTTTCAGCTAAATTTTAGTCCAATTATTGTTGAGTTTTAGAGGATCCAAGTAGGACCATGTTTATCCTAATGTAGAGATTACTGTATTTGGTGGCATTTTAAGTTGGTTGAACGCTCTTCTCTTGGAATCCTTTTAGTGGCATCAAAACTGTCAGGAAATTGTGTCCATTTATTGATTTGACTTGGTAATGTGAATAATGAAGTCTGGGATATTTTACAGAAATGGATCTTTGTCCTTTTGAATCAAATATTTTTCTTCTTTATCACATATATTCAAAGTTGTTGTAATGAGAATATTTGGGGCAAATTCCACCTTGTGATTAAAATGTTTCATTTTATATTAAAGGAAAATTGCAATATTTTGTTAATAGAAACTTTTTTAACTAACCTTATTGCCATTTGTCTGGTTCACGGTGGCATTAGCATCTCTTGTGAGCATTTAAGAAATGAAGATTCCTAAACTAAAATTATAGAATAAAGGATTTACATTCTTGGTGTAAGGTTGTAGCACAGAGGTAGAATACCAGGTTCTTAAATTTCATTCTAAATACACACACATACACACATTAGAAACATGAGGGCTGGGTCTCAGGAATTAATGTTTTGCCTAGCCCTTCGAGTGTTTACATTATAAAGTGATAAAGAATTATTTAAACAATATTTCATCACATCTAAGTAGTGCTTCATCTCCTACACTCTGTGCCTCAAGCTTCATATTAAACTTCAGATGTGCGGTAGACTTTGTATATTGCTGATTGGGCTCGGTGTTACTTAGTGAGTATGTACATTTAATTTTGTACCTGTACTTGTAATAGAAGCTTCATCTGATAATTTGTGAATATCTTATGAAGTTTTGCTTCCTTTTTATCATATGCATTAAGTGTGCATTTCCTAAATAATGACATTCTAAATGATAATTTGTATTATTATCAGGGTCCCCTGCTAATAATTTACAAAAAGATAATTGATGTATTTATGACATTGGCAACACAGGATTCAAAATAACTTCATTATTAGGGACATGTGTGACTATAGTTTAAAACCAAATCCAGGAAATAATAATTTGCTTTTTCTCTACTTCTTTTAAAGTGAGATTATCTTTTTGCATGTTTCTTTCACTTTTACTCTTTTGCTGATTCATCAGCTGGATATGTGTGAGTATATTGCCTAAGCAGACAGACAAGAGTAAGATTCAAAATTGTGTCTCTCCTTAGGATGTCTCCAATACCATTTTTTTGGAGACAGAATCTCTCCATTATGTAACTCTGGGTGTCCTGGAGCTTCCTACACAGACCAGGCTGACCTCAAATTCACAAATATCTATCTGCCTCTGCCTCTTGAGTGCTGGAATTAAAGACTCACGTCACTATGCCCTGCCCAATGTCTATTGATCTTTCTGTGAAAAGAAAACTTCAAAAAATGATGAAGAAGTAGTTTTGTCTTTGAGATGGTAGATGAAGACCACTACAGATACCATAGCCAATCAAAATGCAGAGATATGGGACCCAGTCCCAATTAACACCTCTTCAAAATACTCCTGCACCTAAAACTAGAAAATGTTGTTGAATAGGGGCTAGAAAGACTACAGGAACTAGAGACATGAAGTTTGCCGTGAGACTGTGTCTCTCACTGGTATCAGAACTATACCCATAAAGTCTCACCAACGTTACTGCCTAAATGTGAGCTTACAAAAGAATGGACCAATGGGCATACATACCAAAAGATGGCAGTTGAGGAAGCTGGCAACCCTACAAGTGTTCTATCCCAGGGAAGAGTTCACCAATTTGTTGCCAAGTGGCAAATGGTCAACTCTTAAAGCATATATGCAAGTAACATTATAAGTACTAAGACTATATGTGTAATAAATACATGCATACATGCAATAACAGTTGTTGCAAAAAGAGGCTATGAATTCGAAAGATAGTGGGGACTGGAGGGAGAAAAGGGAAGGGAGATACATAATTATATTATAATTTCAAAATTGAAATGAATAAATGCATATCATATTGTATAGGATAAATGAGAAAGATGGGAGACAGGCTTTCCACAAAAACAAGAAGTTATTCTCATATAGAATGTTTCTGTGTTCACAGAATGAAACACAATCAAATGTTTGTATTTAAACCTTACCTGTGTGTCTGTCTGCGTACTTACCTCTGCACATATTTATGTCAGTCAGTCACATTGAGAGCAATTCACACGTTAGTTCACTGTAGAGAACAGCATCCGTGCAGGACTCTCTAAAAATTAGTTTAAAAAAAAAAGAGTTTGAGTTAAATTTGCTCATCTGGACAAGCAAAGTGCCTTGTGTTTAGTCATATGACTTTCTGAGGAAAATTTGAAAGCTGTGAGCACCACAGGTCATGGTGATTCACCTTCCTGTCTTTGCTCTTTCTCATACTAATTTCTAGAGTGGAAGAAACGAAAACCATGTTCCATACTTCTGGAACCTTTCCTCATTTTCTGGAAAGTTCTTTATTGTGCTCCCATACTGCATGTGTTTTTGTCTTTGTCTCATTTGCAAAATCACTCAGTTTGTTTGGATGTCACCTCTCTGGAGAGCCTGTTCTTTGAATACCACTTGTAGAACAGTGCCCCTTCATTTGTCCCTTGCTATCAACACATTCTAAGCAATGTTTCTTCAGGGCATTTAGTATCAGCTGAAATGAATGCTCTATGCAGGCGAGATTTTTACTGTTGTTTTTAATTCTTATTATTTTATGTGTGGGGGTATTTTGTGTAAATATATGTCTGTACGTCACGTGCATGTGTGCAATGCCAAGTGACGCCAGGTAAGGGCATCATATGTACTGGCACTGGATTCACAGAGGCTTTTTAACTCCCTTGTGGGTGCTGGGAATTGACTCAAGGACCTATGGAAGAGCAGCCGGTGCTCCTAACTGTTGAGCCATCTATCAGCCCCAATAGGCAAGGTGTTCATAAACGCTACGTGTCAGAAACTCAAATGGTTCTGGCCATGCAAAACTTTTTAGGTGTTTTTAAACAAAATATAATTTTTATTAGACCTGAGATTTATTATTTTTTTTCTGGTGCTGATACAATGCTAAGCAGTAGTAGCCAATCAACAATTATTGGCAGAAAGTAAATGTATAAAGTGGTAAAAATCAGAAATCTATCAATAGTGGCAAGTGTGTGCATGTCTGCTAATTTCCTTGTAATTAGTCTTTACATTAAAGGCACACATTGGAACTCATTTTATCTGACTTCCTATTGTGCAGCAATTTAAAGACTGGTGTTTTAGATTTCTTTGCTTTCTTTAATGTGTAGGGGTTGACCGAGTTTTCTGTCCTGCCTGGTTTCTTCAGTCATTAAGTCCAAAAGAAGCACACAGAGGTCTACATTAATTATAAAATTGATTGGCCTAGTATCTCGGACTTCTTATTAACTCTGAGAACTTATATTAGCCCATTATTTTCTTCTGTGTTAGCCAGGTGGCTTGGTACCGTATTTGGTGAGGCAATCACATATTGCTTCTTCTGTGGCTGGGTCATGACTACATACTGCAGAATCTTCTTCCCAGCACTTTCTGGTTCTCATTGCCCTGCCTGCTTGTCCTACCAATACTTCCTGCCTGGCTACTAGGCAATCAGAATTTTATTAAAATACGATTGACAGGGTACAAACCATTGTCCCACAACATAGGGATATTTTGCCTGCAGGTATACGTGTGTGCCACATACATGCCTGGTGCCCACAGAGGCCACAAAAAGACACCAAATCCTCTGGAGCCAGGGATACAGATGTTGTGAACCACTGTGTAGGTGCTGGGAACTGACCCAGGTCCTCAGGAAGAGCAGAGAGTGCTCTGAACTGCCAACTGCAGTCACCTTTCCAGCCTAGCTCTCTAATTCAAAAATATGAGTCTATACACACTCATATATAAAATATATGATATAATATATTTTAAAGGATCAGAAAGTTTTTCCTTATTGTCTGTCTGTGTGTGTGTTAAAGCTTAAATTTTGGGCAAGTGCCTATTTGTAGCTGTTGGTTTTAATATACTTGAAGTTTTGTATCTTTAAAATCATTAACGCAGTGGGGCTTTATTACACAGGACATCATGGAGTGTTGGGCTGCGACAGTGATCGAGTGTCACCTACCTATTTCCTAGATTGTTTCATTCAGAACGGCCGAGTGTGAGACAAACTTTAGCAGGAAACGCTCACGAGAGGCAGTTCATGATGCTGAAAACAACTTCAGGATGCTAATCTAACTTTTTTTCTGCACCAAGAAATGTGATTAAGATATGTTCAATGGAAATCTATACAAAACTAGTGAAATTGTTAAAATATTCAAATATGCCATATTGTAACAAGAAAACCCTGAGTCGCACTGAAATCAGCAGTGAACAGCTGTGTTTTAAAGGACGGTCCTTTGAATGTCACTTGACAATTTGCTTTCAATTAGAAGTAATTTACAGGAAGATGCCCACAAGCTAATCTTTACAGGATAATTAAGTTCCATTTTCTTTACTTTTAATTAAAAAGCAGAAAAGATTTAGCTGATCCATAAAAAATGTTCTGTTTAAACATTCATCAGACTTCACACTTTTTTTGTTGTTTGTTGTAGCAGATGTTATCAGAAGTGCAGCCTGCTCTGTTTCAGACTTGCGTGTTTGGAAAGTGAAGCATGAGTCGCGTGGCAGGCGTGCACTCGTGAGGTATGGTCACTTCACGTCTGTACGATCCACAGATCTGCTGGTGCAGCCGGTGGTCCTGCCCTGTCTGGCTCCTTGAATTGGGGGAGAGAGCTGCTCACTGTGAATTGGGAAAGGGGCGACTTTTGAATGTTGAACATTGCACAAAATATGATGATACTTTGTAAAACAGAAATCTCAATGGAAACTTTTAAAGTTCTAATCGATTACTGTTTGACTGTAACTTTGATTATAAAATTTTGATGCTATTTGATCAGGAATTTTCAATTTAATTGGAAAGATAGAAATTTAATGCTTTGTTATCATTTAGAAACTCTTTTCTCTGCATTAACCCAGTTTGGGCATTCTTATTTTGCTTTTATTTGGTAGAATGACTACGTTGATAGGGTTCATTTGAAGCCTTGGTTTTCGAAACCACTACAGCCTGCACCATTTCTAACTGAAGACCTCCTGAAGTATCACTTGTCAAGTCTACTCTTAGGTCATAATATGCTAATAAATTTTCTACCCTATGTTCTTCAGGCAACAGCTCTTAAACTGGACTGGTTGAAGGCATTTGTTTCCTTCTGACTTTTTTTGTTTTTTGTTTATTTGTGGCAATTAATCAACCTGTTCAGGCTGGATGTAATAGTCTTGCTTTTTCTTGAGATGTATACTACGTTTTCTGAAGTGTAGAGAAGTAAGGCCGTTGTGTAAGTCTATGTTAAAACGTCACCCTTGGTGTTCCCTTCACTGTGCCTTTTGTCAAACAAACTTGATGTCTACACTCCAGCTCACTGTGTCCCAAACATATAAAGATGCCATTTATTTAATTTCTTCTGCATCTTTATTTTCTTATTAACTTCTGCCCATTGGAAAGAGATGTCAAAGAGAAAAAAAAAGGTGCTTAGATGCACCTTCGGCTATGTACCTTGGCTGGATGAGTTTCCATGTTATACCAACATGCCCAAGGGCACTGGATCAGTGCTGTGCACTGACAGCAAAGAGTAAACAGCACTGTTTGTTTCAGCACACGCTAAAGTCTCAGGTAGAAGATTAATTATAATCATCACAATGTGTTAATTTAAATGGAGCGTGTGTTGGGACACGTAAAAGCCATTGGGTTTTGTCATGGATTGTCAAAGTGTCTGCATCACTTACTGAAAGCCTCACACCCAGGAGTGATGAAGCAGGCCTCTCTCTACTTTCCTCTTCTGCAATCAACACCTGGTTTGATTACATCTTTTTGAACTCTGGCAGCTCTACCGTGAAGTCCTTATTTGGAAATTTTTTTATGGAACAGAATAACAAATATAGTGGAAACTTTCCTTTTGGGAGAAATCTACTTTTTCTTGTCAACCTATAGTTCACCTTTCTTTTAGCCAAGGGTAATGCGGTTTTGTTGCTGTTGGAAACAATGATTTCCTTTGGTCCCTTGGTTTTCAAGGGAAGGAGGATGTGAGAAGGGCAGGACAGATGCTCAGGTCTTTGTGGTTCTTGGGGACGTACTGACATTCTCAGCCGTGATTCTCTGGCGTTTTCATGACGTTTGCACATTGGTTTGTGCTTGGCTGATCCTCTTTAAATATCCTTTAAAAACTGAAATAGCAAGGAGACATAGATGCAGTGCTGTGTGGTACATTACATACAGTCCACCAAAGTCTTTCTCATTCAGTTTTCCTTCTTTTTTTTTTTCAAAATTAAAAACATCTGTGAACTGCGAAGTTCTAGGCAGTTGTGTGGTTTTTCGTCTCCTTATGGCCTTGCTTTCTAGGCCGCTAAGTGTTGTGAGTACTGCACATTGCATTTCTCGCCCTAACTGTGTGTAGAAATTGTATGCTCAAACATACAGACGCATGAGATTGATTAGTTTTCTACTTCAAGAGATAGCAAAGAAATTGTTCTGATTCATATTTGCCATGTTTTGTTTCTGTTTAACATAGTGTGGTGGCTGGTTCTTCTCTTGCACTTCTGATCCATGTACTTTTAAAATAGAAGCATTCATTGCTTCTCCTGGTACATTTCTATTTCTTCCATGGTTTTTTTCCAAAATATAATTTTGAAATCATCTGTGCTACTTTACTTAATATACACATTTTGCCTGTATTCTTTGATCCTTCAGGTATACCTGACTAACGGCGATGGCCAAGATGGCATTGCCGTTTCTCGACAAATGTGGGTCCCCATTATCCAGCTCTGTTGCTTTGCATCTTCACACTGCTGTTGTCTTCCTGAAACGTTTCTCTTCTGCCCACTCTGCAGCCTCGGCTCCAGCAAGGTGGGGGTTCCCATCTGGTTCTCAGCCCTTACCTTGTTGATTCCATGCTTTCTTCACTTGCATCTCCCTCATTGAAAGGGTCCGTGAGAAGTTGCCTGGCCTCCCGAAAGCTTTTTATGGTCCACGGTACCCTTTTTACCGTGCTGTTGTAAAAATTGTGTCAGGAAATCAGACGTTTCAAATGATACCTTTACATGTATGCTAGCTTGTCTCCCAGTTGTACGTAAACAGTTTTCAAAAAAGTTATCCTTGTGGCTCTGTTCGGTATACAAAGATGGAAGGCATTTGATGTTTGTTTTGTCATGTCTGATTTATAAAATAAACAATAATTTAGAAATTTATTCTTGCTTTATCAATATATTGAGGGAAATTATTGAACATTTTCTCCTGTACTTTAAGAAAGATTTTTTTTTGCAGTGACTGTTGGAAATTATGTTTCATGCTTGTTTTCTGAGAGATTTCCTGCCACTTAGAAAAAAATACACATATTCTTTTAAAATAATTACAACCAACCTGGATATAAGTGGAGATAATTCATCAGTATTTAAGAGGTATCATTTACATTTTCAATAACTCATTTGGGAAGCTAATATGTTACTAAAGGGAAGGACGTGTAAGCCATCCATCTCCTTAACCACACCGTGATGGAGACCCCCGCCACCGCCTCTTCCTGGGTTCAACAGAGCCTTTGCATATTTATAATTACCCTTCCATCAATAGTTTGCGACTTTACCATAGCATTTTGCCACTCTATTAGAACGAGGCAGAAGGTCCAAGTTAAAAGCAAAATCCTTAATGAATTTAGCAAAATTAAGCAAAGAGCTGCAGGTTAGAGGAGCAGAGTTAATGGATTCAGCTGTTCCTCACTCTCACTTGAGCCAACGAATTCCGCATTCATTTTCCAGATGTGAACCTCGCTAAATTAAAATGGAGTAAAATTAATTTCGTGAAACTGTTATATCACCCTTGGAGATAATTGACGATAACCTAGTGTGTCGAAAAACTGGAGCTTGAAAAATCAGTATTTGTGGGCTTGGTTTCTGAAACCACAGTACAAAAGGATCCCAAGACTCAATTTTAGTGGGTATTTCTCCACTTTTGCTAAGGCTCTTTCAAATGGCACAGCTGTAAGAAGACCTGAATGGTGCTGGGGTCTGAAAATACAGATGGCCCATCCCACAACTCTAGTGAGTGCAGGCCACCGCGATAGAGTGTGGTCCATGCATAGACCACAGCATCACCTGGGAGCTGGGTATCAGACCACACACACATGTTGCTCCTAGTTAGCACTGTCAACAGATTCTACACGGGTGCAGGCAAGAAACTGTGAAGACCACTCCGGCCTAAAGAATTTCTAATCTGTGGAACCCCAGAATTATTAACACTAGCCGGCACACTCTCAACCTTCCAACTGTATATTCTACACAAATGTCTCCAGTTTCTCACGCACCATCATTGTACTGCAGACTGTCAGTTTGAATGAAAAAAAAAAATCGTTCATCACCTGTCTTTCCACAGGCCTTGTCTGTTTTCTGAAATGATTCAGTTGAACAGTTTCAAGTGTAAACGAGATATCCAGAGCCCTGGATGAAGAGTGCAGAGTTCGTTACTGTTCTAAAAGCAATGGAAGCTGTCTTCACCCCTGTGTCCCCTAAACATAACGAAGAGCTGAGGCAGCTGAAGAGAACCCTCTTCAGGCCATATTTTGGCATTGAGATAGGTTTTTGTTTGGTTTTGTTTTTTGCTTTGCTCTGGGTTTTTGGCGCAAACCTCTGTTCTTCCACTATACAGGAGACTATCTGCAAAACGAGTAAGATTCCACATTCTCTGAACAATTTAGTCAGGCAGATGTTTTCCTATGGGACAGAGGTTTTTAAGCTCTCTACCAAGCCCTTGATTGTTTTTACACATTTAGCAGTTTGCAAAGAAGTGGCATACTATCCTGTTTTGTATCACTGGGCTTTTAAAAGTGATTTGAGTATTCCTGAAACCCTTTAATGTTCCTCTGTTTGTGTAATTGCAAGTGCCGATTATATCTTGTGCTTATAACCTGCAGGTGCCTGTTATACACCACTGTCATTAGCAATATCACGTACATACCATGGGTTAGTGTCGTCTTCAAGTAGAGTTTGCTCTTTGGCTAAGTGTGGGACTTAGTGCCCACCTCCTTTCTCCATGCTCGGAACTGGTCTAGCTGGAGTGGGCACAGGTTTTGCACCTGCTATCAGAAATGCTTGGTAACTGACAGCTGCTGGAGGAGGCGGAGTCAGCTTTCTTGGAGAACTGAGAAGTCTTTGTTAATCATAACATTCTCCAGTAGAAGGAGAGAATATTCATGTCTAAGAATATGTCGTAGGCAGGATGAGTTGGATTTGACAGGCGCGCGAGAGAGACAGAGACAGAGAGACAGAGAATGACAGAGAGAGAACAAAGTTAGGAGGGTTAAAGGGTTAAGGGATGGGGGTGGAGGAGGATCTGAAAAAAGTTGGAAAGGGGGTAAATACAATAAAAAACATCGCATGAAAATTTAAAAAAATACTAATATATGTTAAATCACACATAGGCACAGCAGCAGAGAAGACACAGACACACACACACACATACACACACACACACATATATACCAACATATACAGATTCTTTTTTAACAAGAGTAATCCTTATAACAGTATGAAAATTAGAAACTTGACTATAATAGATTCTATACATACAATAGCTGATCATAAAACCATTTCTATGGGTTCTAAAGCAGTTATAATAAGCTTATCATCTGTTAATATAGTGCAGTCGAGTCTAATAGAATTTTAAGCAACCTGAAAACTAAATCGATTTATACTTTATTCTCATACACAGATCTTGTATACTTGCCCAAACACTGTCTCTATCTCCTTAAGCTGGTCAGCACTGTAAGATGGAAATAATTACACTCTGTTGGGCACAAGTGCTCTTTGTATCGGGGCTACTGAGTCCATATTTTACTTCTATTACTGATTGTATTGGATTTGTGTAATGCCTGATACCTTCTGAAGAGTTACAGTGCCCTAGAGGGTTATTACTATTAGTGGTTCCGGAGATCCCGAGAAGATAGTAGGCGCCTCATTTAGAAAAACTCAGACTCTGGTTTGTCTTATTTGCTATTGCTTTCTATTGATTGTATCAACTTATTTTCAATTTTATTGACATTATTCAAGTGTCCATTCATATTGAAGGGTGAAGAAGGAAGATTCACCTGCACTAAACAATAGTTTTTCATAAGAGCCTACTCCTATAATTAAATAAATGTAAAGAGACTGGGGGCACAACATGGGAACAGAGATCTTAACAAATGTCTTTGTCATGTTGACTCGGCGTACCATTTAGCCTAAAGGGACACATGTCACTGAGTGATATCCAGGAGTTTGTGCAGAGTCCTTTCTGATGAAATGGGAGGGAAGACCTTAAGTGCAGGCTCACACATCAAAAGTTTGTTTTGTTTCTGGTGCAACTACTGCTTTGATTATCCAGCAGCATTTCCAGAGGTAACAGTTCTGCTTAGCGCTTCGGAAATTCCAGGGCAGTGAGAGTCTGAAAAGGAAATGAGATGAATATTTTGCTCATTGCTTAGTGATGTCCTCAAAGGATACACAAAACTGTTTAAGAATAAATATGTGCCTCTATTCATCATCCTATAATAAAGTAATTGGAAATTTTCAGACTGCTTGAATACTACATTTTCTAAAACAACTATTAGTCCTTCCTCAATAGTACAGGTAATAAACATTTAAATTATTATTATCTCAATGCATCTATGCAACTATCTTCTTTGGCTTGCTTGGCACTTGAACATAGCGGACAGTGAGGAATACTGAGAATTCAAGAACAATTGCAGTGGGTTTTTGATCCTACTGCACGTACTGGCTTTGTGGGAGCCTAGGCAGTTTGAATGCTCACCTTAGGAGACCTGGATAGAGGTGGGCAGTCCTTGGGCTTCCCACAGGCCAGGGAACCCTGATTGCTCTGATCGGGGGAGGGGGAGGGAAATGGGAAGCGGTTGTGGGGACGAAGCAGAAATCCTTAATAAATAAATAAATTTAAAAAAAAATAAAAAAATATATATATTTTTACTTTGTACTGTATCTCAGCATGCAGCTAATCATATACACCTTTTAAAATTTTATTGCTATGTGGCTTTTAGGTGAAACCATTGCCAAATCATTTTGATTTTACATTTTATAAAATGTTTCAAGCTTGAATTTCTAAATATTCAGTAAAGAAAGATAACCAGCAATCATTGGTTACCCAGTATGTACACAAAGTGTGCTGCATGTAATTTAGAGAATCTCAGTTGGCCCTACCATGCCACTTTGGATAAGCATCCAGTCCATATCTCCTGACTCCTGGGTCCATCATGATTTTATCTGGGGAGGCTCCCTCTTACCATCAATCCATGTGCTAACATTTGGATGAGGTGCGGTCCTAAGAGACACCCTGTTTGGCCATTTGAGGAAGATACATTGGAGCTGTTGTGAGAAGGGGCAACAGTGGTGCTACATGGGCCATTTGATATGAGAGCAAATCGATTCTCTTTGAGCTCTTTCATTTTCTGATTATTTTAGTAAATTTACAAATAGGTGTTACATAATGTGCAGTTTGCCTTCTTTGCTGTCTATTCCTAAAAAAACATGTTAAAGCTTTTTTTAAAAAAAAATAACAAATTGAAAGGAAAAAAGAAGTCATGTTGTAGGTTGCAGATAGGTTCAGCAAAGGTCAATACCTATGTAGGTATCTTAGCATTAATGCAGAATTTCTATACCGAATGACAATTTCTTTTTTTGAAATTGATTTTTTTATTGAGCTCTACATTTTCCTCTGCTCTCCTCCCTGCCTTTCCCCTCCCCCTTTCAACCCTCCCCCAAGGTCCCCCATGCTCCCAATTTACTCAGGAGATTTTTGTCTTTTTCTATTTTCCATGTAGATTAGATCCATGTATGTCTCTCTTAGTGTCTTCATCGTTGTCTCTGAATGACCATTTCTATGTGCATGTTGTTGGGGACATTCATGGTGGGTTTATGCTCTGACGGGTATGAGTTTTACTAAAACAGCCTCTATATTTACACAGTATGGACATCAGTCTCCCTGTTTTAAGATTCACAGGGTTGTGGGTTTTTTTTTTTTGTATGTGTATGACTTTTTATTGCAGCTCTGGTTTGAGTCTATCCCTTATTTAAAGAATTCAACTACAAAGCTGTGTTTAGCTTCATTGTTGAAGAGGTGAATATTAAATGTACACATGAAATGATAAGCAATGGTGTTTAGATGTAGCAGCCCTTTCGCCTTGTCTGGTAACACAGCCTTACAGATTTCTCCACTTTACACAGTGTCTCATTGTGAGACTTGGTCCATTAGGGAAAGGGAGAACTGATAGAAGTTAGACATGTAAAAACGACTAGGCCAAGGGTTAGGGCAATTAAATCTGATTTACAGCAAGCAGAAGTGAAGGATTTACATTCTGAAATTAATTAATTATGTGACTCTTTGCTTATGTTATATCCAGGAAGGGAGTTTCAAAGAAAATAGATTTCAGGAGAATTTTCTACATACCCATCCATCCCACTACTTATTAGTAAAGATCTCATATTCAACAAATGGGTCAGAAACTATTATAGGCTGGAAACCGTATTACACTTCTATTGAACTGTCTGAAAGTTAAACTCTTATTTTATATGATCAAATGTAGAGTTTGTGCATATCTTGATATATCTACATATGTATCCATGTTTTGAGGTGCATGAGAGACAGGGACTCTCTTCCACAAGGTTGATTTGGGTGTGTGCTTTGGACCAGATCATGTGTGGAAGACCTAAGGCCTTCAGTTGACAAGTTTAAAAAAGAATTTCTTTTCTCTTTCTCCAGATGGTAACCTTCTGCAGTGACATCTTTTTTGTACAGGGAACCCTGAGTTGGCTTTTTGCTCTGAAATTCTGAGGCCTCACAGGAATAATCTTTGCCTTTTGGGGCACTAACACTGCTTGCACTGTACTTCTTGCTCACCCTTTTCCTCGCATTCTCACACACTCCTTGCCCAGTTGCTCCTAGTTTCTGTGAAGCTTCCCTGTCCTGGCACCAGCTTCTTAGGTTGCTCTCCAGTTTCCAAGTGTCGGTTTTGTTCACCGTAGGTCCAGCTTCATCACAGGTGCTAATTATCAGCAGTGGCCTGCCCTGCCCTTTCCTGGTGTCCTCTTAGAGCATTTGGCAAGCTTAAAATGTGAACCTTTGGTGACGCCATAATTCACAGAAGCAGCTAATAAGTAGCTACATTCAGATCCAGTGTTAGTAGAGGTAGAGATCATTGGGCTTTGAATTTGCAAGTCTACTTTTCACAAGCATGGCATCAGGCAGAAACCGCATTTGAGTCTTGGCATACCAATGACAAAAGAGATAGGGTTTATAGGTAAGGGCTAGAAACCTGGGATATCCTAGCGCAGAAAATGTTTGAAGAAATTGAGACTTTTCCCAGTCAATGGCCAGCCTCTTTTAAGGTATCGAGTTAAAGGAATAAATTCCATTGCTCATAGTCAGTTTGGGTATTGAAATTAAATTGTTACATACAATCATCATCTCAAGAGTTTTGTAGACATGCCTGATATAGGTAGGGGATTTGTATTTTTTTAAATTCTCACGTGTAGAAAGCATTGTTAGGTGTTGCAAAGCTGTTTAGATTTTTGAGATCAACGTACACCAGGTACCATCATAAGTTTTTGCTTGCTTGTTTCTTAAATTAAAAATAGTGTGAAAAGTCGTAATTCACAACCTTATTGAAAAAAGAGAAGGAAATGACCTTTCCTTCAAGGCAGTCCTAACAGCCTGGACGGACGGACTTAGGGATAACCACCTCACTCAGCTCCCTGACTTTCCACAAAAGGTGCAGCAGGGCCAGGGACTCCTCCATGTCACTGGGAAATTTGCAAATGCAGGCACTTTCCATGGAACAAGTTAATTTAATTCCTTCCTTCATTTCATTTTCCATGCAGTTAAGAATCCTCAGAGTTTTCCAAAAATGATTGATGATATCCAAGAGCCCAGCAGTAATTTCAGCTTCTAGTAAGACTTACATGCAAGACTTTCTCCATCAATATAAATTGATTGTTGAGCGAATTCACTGATTTTGATGGATTAAGGCTTAAAGTCCAAGTATTGTTATTGATACAAAAATGATACAAGAATGAGTCACAATGAATGGATGCATGAATGCCACATGCAGAATGGCATATTGACCTGTGGAGACGTTTAATGGAAATTAGTGAGGCACACATTATGATACTTTGCCTAAATCCAGTAGAAAACAAATTCTATGATAGTCATCTTCCTGGTAGCCAGTGATAGACCATGAGTAAATGTTGCTATACAGTAGGGTATCCCTGGAAAGCCACCTTTTAACATTTGCCTTCATTTCAACAAATTTGAAAAATTCTTGTGAAAGAGATATTATGAGGAACTATAAAATCTCTGTGTGAAGATAAGTTGGACAGGCATATCCTAAGCAGAAGGTTTCTGTGAAATCTCTCACAGACAGAAAAAATTGAGTAAGCATGGTAAAGGGTTTTCATATTAAGTATGCTAGTACTTACTCTTAATAATGTCCAGAAAATCTAGGGACCTGCAAATTTTATTTTGCTAGCCCATGTGCTATCGCTGGCTTGTACCCAATCAGACTTAGGTGACACAGTCACTCTAAATTCAAAGACTGATGTCTGACTCGAAGCACTAGATAGTTAGATGAAGGAAAGGAGAATCACAAAAATTCATTTCTATTTTATTTTATTCTTGATTTATCATTATGAAACTAAATACTGAAACTGAAAACTAACCAAGGGCAAGCAAAATGCAATCTTGACTGTGCTGTCAGTAGGTCAGGGAGTGGAGAAGAACAGTCTTCCCATATCTCTTTTTAAAAAGACCCCAATTCATATGTGAACAGGAAGAGTAGGCTCACCATGAGAGCACAGTCTGCCCCGTGCTCAGAGCTGCACAACCTCTCCACACAACACGTCTCAGCATTGTCTAGAATTGTCGTTTCAGTCATGGGGATTTAGCTTCGGGATGTGTACAACTTTGACCTAGGGATTTTCAGACGTGCAGGGCTTTGAGTCTCTGTGGTTCTGCTTCATTTGATTTACAAAGTGCTTTTCAACATTAACTTTGTAATGAATGAGGTTTATTCCCAGAAGATGTTTTAGCCAGGAGTACACATCTTGTGATTTATGACTACATCAAATAATAAAATATAGAAAACCACACATGATGGGGCCCATTAGGTTATTTCTAGATAACTTTCCTCCTAAGTTACACTGGCTGTGTTTTTCTATGTCTATGTCTGATAAGTGCATTTATCTCAACATCATATTTTCACAAGATTAATAATACTTCTGTTTAAAAGAAGGTCTTTTGAAAATTGAAGGGAATCATCCTGACATGAATTATATGAATGTGTACTAAATAATGTTATGGTTTTGAATTTTTAAAACTATCTGGTATTATAAATATATTTCTGACCAGGTATGTTGCAGAAATAGGTATGCTCAGAATAAAAAAAAATGGTGATGAAGCCAAAAAGATTTTTAAATTTGAGCAATAGTATGGCCTCAAAACTTTACCCTGAATCATTAGCACACAAATCTGTCTTCCTAATTAAATGGGCCAATGAACAGCAACATATGGACAGACTTAGTTACTAGATGATGGTACCACAAGAGTTAGACAGCATAATCCATTAGATGTAAGGCTTGATTATACTGTTCACTAGTTACAAAGTGACTCTTATGTTTGTAAGAATATTCTCTTTGTTCCATCGGTATCAATTATTTCAGTCCCAGTAAAAACCTAAAAAGGAGTCAGCTTGATCCTTTGGCTAAAGACTTTATGACGTTTCCATCTCAAAAACCAGAGATTTCTTCATTCTAAAAGGATATGCCCAGTATTGTTTGTCTAACCTACCTTGGTGCAGAGCTAGGTTACAGGCAGTAAGAATGAATGGATTTTAATGTTAAAAAATTTAAAACGTGATTGGGTGGCTTAGAGATTAAAAGCATTTGGTGCTCTTCCACAGGACCCAAGTTCAATTCCTAGTACCATTTTCATCAACTCAAAACTGCTTGTAATCTCAAATCCAGGTTATTAGACATGTTCTTCTGGCCTCTGCAGGTATTGAGACACATGTAAGACACACACACACACATACACACACACACACACACACACACTCCATACACATACATTTACACAATAAAAGTGTATCTTTAAAAATAAAATGGACTTACAAATGATGCATAGACATTATATTAGTATCCACATTTTAGGCTGTGATTGCAGCAACAAAGCATTATGGTGTAGTCTTGGGAACTTTATCTGTGCTTTCCAACTGTCTTGAAAGTGTTAAAGAAATGATTTGTAGTAATATACTAAGCCAAATGATAATAGTGGTTGGAAACCTGAATGCTAGTCCGAGGTGTCAAGCCTATCTTTCAGATGAAGACCCAACAATCCACTGAAAAGTAATGCTTTGAAGCATCAGTAAATCAATTTCAAAACTGTCAGCACGCAGTGTGTGGGATGGGAATAATAATAGAAGGTGTTTTGTAAGACTCTGAAGAGGATAACAAAAGGCACTGCATGCCGATTGCATGATGCACTTGCACTTGGGAGATGTTGGATTTGCTGTTTCTAGTGGGTACTTGCCTTTGTAAGAAGGCTACCCTTAGCTTAGAGTAAGGAAGATTTTTCTAATGCTTAGCTTTACAAAGCTGTCTTCCAAACTTGTGACTCCATCTTGGAAGTTCTGAGCACTGTTTTCTTGATCGTCTTTAAGACGTGTTGTACAGGGAACAACACTGAGTGGAGTCTGAGCTACATAACCTTTATGGAAGCTTTTCATTGAGATTATGTATAGTGTAATGGGGACTCCATTGTAGCATTATGCATGACAGAGTTCACAGCCGTGTTGTAGAACCCTGAGGTTGAAAGGGGCATTAACATCAGGATGAACTTCAGCACACATGGACTGGGGTATAAATAAGATGATGCTAAAAGATAGCCTACCATATGCACTTTGTAAACAAAAGCACTAAGCCTTTGTAGTTAGGAATACTGCAGCACTTATATGAATTGTTTTAACATAGACAATAAAGCCAAGGCAACTAAGACAGAGACAGGTGAGGAATTTTCCAAGGACTGAAGCTGTTCGGGAGATCTAGGCTTTGGATTATGTTCTCTTAAAGCAGAAAGTTGTAGCTCTTTGTCCCATGGACTGTGCAGTGTGTACAGGCCCTCAGCCTTTTCTGGTGCATTTGTATCACAAAGCTTAAGAACTCTAGGTTTGCATCTGAGGTTCACTTATATTCAATTTGAAACTATTGACATTGGTACTATAATGCTTTATTATTTACAAGTTATAAATCTTCAATCCAAGATGTCAGACTTTTGTGAAGTTTCCCAAATGACTAGCTTCTATTTAGTATTTTTGTCAAGATATTTTCTTGTGTTCCTGCGAATGCATGTATACACACACACACACACACACACACAACTACACTACTAAGGTATATTATGAGGGAGAAAAATAAGATTGTATTACAAAGAGGAGATGGGAAATCAGGTATTAGTCTTTCTGACATGAGAATTCCAAACTAAGCCTTCTAAGAGTCCATGCATTCTGGTGATTGACATTCAGGTGGCTAAATGATAGAGAATCTGTATGCTTGCATTTCCTAAGTTGTGGTCTTCTCATAATTATGGAGGATGGACATAATAACATCTCAATATTTAGTAATAGAAAGAATTTTAGAGTGTTACAGAGATCAGAAGAAGGGACAGACTCTAAAGAGCAATCAAAAAATCTTCATGAAAAACAGAAAGATTCCCTTATGCCATTGCCCAAAATGAAGTCCAGAAAACATAAATTATTAATAAATTATTGGATTGTGGTTGGAGGAATAAAATTAAATTATAGATTACTGAATATATTGTTGAAAAATCCAGTGTGGTGTTGCTTTATATAAGAAAGGTCTATGGTGTTGGAAAAATTAAAAAATAATACTAAGGATTTTTAAGAGGTTGGTCAAATTTGAAAAATATTTTGTATTATAATTGCTCTATTAAAATGAATGATCTTGAATTGGTGGAACATCCCATTTATGTTTAAAAAAAAGTGTCTTTGTCCTTAGATCTGTATTCAAACCCTTATGCTAAGAGGAAGAAAATGTTTCTTCCCATCTTTAAAGTGGCTTAACTGAACAGCAGTATCATTCCTCACTATTAGTGATAAAAACCCACAAAGTAGACATGGCAATATGTTAGCAATTTACAGTTCCAGGCGAGGGATACATGTATGTTTCCATGTAAATACTGCTACTTTGTGAAGGTTGATAATGCCAACTAAGGGGTAGGAAAGACTTAAAAGTAGTAATGATAATGTTATTCAGTATTTACTGATACTTCTGGGAAATATAATTACTTGTGAAACTTTCTAGAAGTAAGAAAAACTACATTCAAGATGCTCAAATTGAACATTGATTATTAATTTCAGTATAGAGAAAAATTGTCTCAGGCCTTTTCTCAAAAGACCTTGACTTTCCTAAGTGCTGGGTTTTGCTAGAGGCAGCATTTGCTGTAGAAGGCAGAGACTGCCAGGCTGTGGGGTGCTTCCCTCAGTCAGCATCTTCAGCAGTTTGGAATCTGAATGGTTAGTCAGGAAACACTGAAGCTAAGGATTGGAATGTACTTCACTAAGTAAGCAAAGGAGAGACTTTGGATACAGAGGGGAGTGGGAGACAAATGCCTTGGGTGGAAAGCACAGTCGAAATTCATACATCATCTCTCGGGCTGTGCACACAAGGTCAGCGGGTGCTCTGACCAGCATAGTTCTGTATCTCACTCTTATCTCTAGACCTTTGGGAAACACCCAGGAGACCATTACTATTCCTGTTTGTCAGGAGACCTCCTGTTGGCAAATTGCCTTGCTCTTCCAGTCTTGATGTACCGTCTGTGGGCCCTTCCCTTATCTGCTGAAGATGAAAGCAGAGGACCCGCCAAAGGTCAGAACAAGCTGTCTCTTCTCATGACCTTAAATCGGCCAGCCATGCCAGGATCCTCCTATTTTACATCATTCTTTCTTGCCAAGTACTCCTTACTCAGTTGAGTACCACTGGGAATACTTTAGGCTTTTTCTTTTTAAAGTTGATCTTGCATTTGGCTTATTACATTGTACTTTTCATTTTTTTTCCTTCGGTTTCTCTCTGTTTCTTTACTAAAGTTGCACTTATATGGGAAGGTATTTTGCTTTCTCAACCTTAAGCCATCTCTTACATGGGTTTTATGAGGAACGGCTTGGTTTTCGGAGTTCAGTGACTTGTGCAGGCTCCATCACCACCATTATATCTGATACAGGCAGAGTCAGAGAAATATCAGAAAAAAATGAGTATAGTGTTATATGATTATAACAGAGAATGCTAAAAAGGAAAGGATTATTTGACTAAAAATGCAGACAAGCCAGAGTCTGATTTCATGTTGAAGTCAGAAAAGTGAGAGGATTATCAAAACAGCAAATGAAATAATACCGAGAAATGGGAACTATAAATACATTAAATTCAAGAAAATGATAAAGGAAACACTGTCCTTCATCAGATAGGGAAGGGAAGCTCTTAACTGATGACATACAGGAAGCAGAGACTTTTAATAAGCATTTTCTTTACCTCTGTCTTGCACAGAAAGGTCAGCTTTGATCTAATCGCTGGAATAGCCAGCACCTGGACTGAAGGGGCAGAGTCATGATAAGGGAGTGAACAAGCCACAGACTGAGCAAAAAGAGAACAACTAAAAACTGGTTCAAATGCTGGAACTGGAAAGCTTCAGTATCTAGAGGGAAGGTTTGTAAGGATGCCCAAGGCACATCTACAGTGAGTCTTAAGGGAGAATTATTAACAATACATTTTGTGATTTACTCATAAAATCTTATGTGCACAATTTTTCAAAGTCTTCATGGGCCTTGCAATACTTATTAATTGTCTTATTTTTTTAGATCAAGCCTTATCCTGCAATCAGTCTGGTCTGTAACTATTTATACGGTCCATGTAACCTTGAACTCAGGATGGCATTCTGAAAAAAATGTCCTCAGGTTCCCATCTGGTCTTGCTCCTGTTCTTGCATTTCCTGATCTCTTCTTACCCTGTTCTAGTCCTCTCTCCATAATTCATTGACACTGTTGCTAAACGTCTCTCACATATTCAAGTCCAAACTTTGCTTCCTTTAACTCTCAGCATCGCTGAACAAAGTTGCTCCTTCCTCCTCTGTGAGTATTTTCTTCTTTTGACTTTAACAGTGTCATAAAACTTCAGATAGAAAATTTCCTGAGAAGCTTAATTTTAAAATAGATATAGAGAGATGAGGTAATAATTAATATTACTATCTAAGGCCTATTTGCTAATACAGTTTCTCTGAGAAAGTAATAGTATGTGTTCCTTGTTGGGTTGTTGAGTACGCGACTACTTACATTTTTAGAAAAACAACTTTATTCTTACCGACTTTAGGCTTGTTAATATTACATTTGACACAGTTTTACATTGGAGATAATTTATTTGCCATTTGTTTTTTCTGTGTAGTTTATAATTTAAATGATATTTGTTTTTAGAGTAATTTATTATTTTTATTTCTGTCAGGATATAGACTTCAAATTACTAAAACAAATCCAATTATCACTAGTACTGTAAAGAAGACAAGACTCTCTTTAATCAAGAATACAATTAGAATCTCTGTCTTCTTGGATTTATGTATGGTGCTTATGGATTTGATGGTGAATATTTAAAATTTAGAGTGGCCCGCAAATCACTGCTGAAAATTACAATGAATTTAGTGAAAAGCAAAATTAGCTACAAAAGACTGCCACAAAGCAATATTTATTCCCTTTTGATTGCACAATACAGCGGTGTAATTTTTTTTTCATTGTCTAAAGTGAGAAATGAAATTAAAACAATCACCTATCATAAGGTAACACTCAGGTAAAGGTGAGGTTTGATCCCTAGGTTCCCACACATTCATACACTGATGCAGTCTGTGGCCTGTGGCCCCCATACGTTCACACAGATGCAGTGTGTGACCTGTGGCCCACACACGTTCACACAGATGCAGTGTGTGGCCTGTGGCCCCGACACGTTCACACAGATGCAGTGTGTGACCTGTGGCCCCCACAAGTTCACACAGATGCAGTGTGTGACCTGTGGTCCCCACACGCTCACACAGATGCAGTCTGTGGCCTGTGGTTCCCACATATTCACACAGATACAGTGTGTGGCTATAGAGTAGCTCTCACGCTACCCAAGCCTCTCTTCTTATTCCCTCAGTGTTGTGTGAGATATAATTTCAGTGCCTCTTTTACTTAATTTGGCAGAGATTTTTCTGTAGCTAAAAGAAAACAATTATTTTTTAAATGAGATATTTATTTGAAAATGCTGTTGAATATTTATTGTTTCCAATGCCTAAAGTGATGCAAATACATGTATATGTATGTATATATGTATGTTTTATAAAATTTTACTTTCTTATTGATTCTTTGGGAGTTTCACATCATGCACCCCAATTCCATTCACCTCCCGGTCCCCCATACCTTTCCTTTACACCTACAGCACACCCCAGAAAGAAAACAAAAGGCATGCAAGCAAACAAACAAAAATAAGAACAAAACAAGCCAACAACAGAAACCCTTCTTCAGCTCTCCTTTCCCACCACTTCATTTGTCCTGGTGGCACGGGGTCTAAGTGTGTCGTACAGTATGCTCCTTTGTCCTAGCAGCTCTACTTGCAAATATTCATCGCAAACCTGGTTCAGGGACTTTGGTTTGTGGCACATCATCATCACAGGATCCTCACCAGAACTCCTCTGGGATATCACATGGTCACCCCAAGTCTTGGATATCCTACAGATATTGTCCACCAGACCAGTCCCTTCATGAGCTCCAGGAGGTCCTAGGTGGGGCATATATTAGTGTGGGCCAAGCCCAGGCCCAGCCCCAGGTTGAAGGGAGAGCGGAGTAATTCACCTATGCCCATGCCCTCAGGGTTGGTTCAAATTTGTCTGAGGTGATGGGTGGGACCATCTCTCTCAACTCTCCCAAAGCACCAGGGTCAGCTCTCCCAGGGTGGAGTCAGCTAGCTTTCTTACTGCAGTGTCCAGTGAAAGTCAAGGTCTGCTTTCCCTGGGCCAACAAAAGGCAAAGGCGGGACCGACTCAGCATGGCCCTCTGATTTCATCTCGCATGGTTTCCATGGCCCTTGAAGTGACATGAGCCACGGGCATCATCACAGACCCTAGCTGAAGCTTGACTATGGGCCCAGACATGGCCCTCAGCGGCAGCTTGGTTCCAGACCCTACAATTCCATGTGACCTTTGGTGGCAAAACAGAACTTGGACTTCAGTACAGATACCAGCTGTGGTAGTATCCAGGTCTGGATGTCACCATTACCCCAGGTGGCAGGCCATTCAGATCAGCACAGAACCCATCAGTGTGGCCCTCAGACACCAATATACCCCCAGACCTCAGGTGTCTACATGGCCTTCGATGGTGACAGAGCCTCAGACATCAGCACAGATCCTGGCTGCAGGAGGTCCGTGACATATATATCTGTTAGACTTATCTTGTAGTTCACGGTTTTGCTGGCAAGGCCAATATATTTTAAACTGTGAGAATAATGACTTTCTATACCTTGTGCTAGTTTTTTTTTTGTTAATCGCAAATAAATAAGAAATAGATAAAACAAATAAATAAAATAAACGTAGTCACTAAGAGCCAACAGCTTGGCTGGAATGTACACTTGGCCATGTGCCATCTTGGTAGATACAGGGTGTTTATAGGCCATCAGCAGTAGCTGGGGACACGTCATGTATCTGGCTTTGCTGTACCAGACAACAGTGAGACCACTCTTGTAGGCATTAACCTAAACTCAGACAATGATGAGAGCTGTTTTGCAGATCACAAGATTTCTTATCTCCTGTTTATGTTCTTGATAACTGATTGCAGCTTCGCCCTCTTTCATTTCTCTTGCCTTCTAACTAAGGGTTTTTAAGGTCCCTAGTAACAGGAGCAAGCTTTCAATGCCTTGCTTTGTCAAAGCTCTCCAGACTGTCAACTGGAAGAGCATGATCAGACTTTGTAAGTCATTTTTAGTCCAGTTTATTGAGCTGCAGACCAGTTACCTTGTATTGAATGAGAAACCCCTACATGTTCAACAGCCGGTGATCTTTAATAGAGAACATTTGAGAACATTAATCTCTGGAAGGCAGAAAACATCTGAGTTAGAGAACAAAAAAAGAAAATTTACTAGATGAAAGCTTGTAGTCTATCTGGTGAGTGGGTATTAATGCTACATATTTCCATAGACTTATTTTCAAAGACTAAATTGGAAACATGATATAACATAATAATTGAGTTTCTAATCTTTCTTTTAAATTTATTTATTTTGTTATTTCTACCTCCTCTCTGCTTCTCCCTCTTGTTGGAGGAGAGCTGGTTGTTGGTTCCTGGATGCTTAGTCCCAAAATAACCACACAGAAACTGTATTAATTAAATCACTGCTTGGGCCATTAGCTCTAGCTTCTTGTTGACTAACTCTTATATTTTAATTTAACCCATTTCTATTAATCTGTGTATCGCCACGTGGCTGTGGCTTACTGGCTAAAGTTCCAGCATCTGTTTCCTGCAGGGCTACATGACTTCTCTTCCCGCCTTCCTTCTCCCAGTATTCCATTTAGTTCTCCCTGCCTACCTAAATTCTGCCCTATTAACAGGCCAAGTCAGTTTCTTTATTCATTAACGGTAATCACAGCATAAAGAGGGAAATCCCATCTCTCTCTCTTTCTCTATGTGTGTGTGTGTGTGTGTGTGTGTCTGTCTGTCTGTCTACCAGCCTCCCCCATCTTCCTGTACATGTGTATGTGCACACGTGTGTTTACTTAAGGGTACAAGTCTGTCACAGTATGCATGTAGAGATCAGAGGACACATAGCAGGAGTCAGTTCTTTTTTCTTTTAATATGAAAATTCAAAGATCAAACATGGATCCTCAGACCTGGTGGCAAACACCTTTATCCTTGTCTGCCTACCCAGCCCCCAATCGTTTTATTGATCAACCTCTCTGTGAAAAAGTTGTGACCATCATGTCAGACACATCAGCTGAGAGAAT
Source organism: Microtus oregoni (assembly GCF_018167655.1). Lineage (NCBI taxonomy): Eukaryota > Metazoa > Chordata > Mammalia > Rodentia > Cricetidae > Microtus > Microtus oregoni. Next base: position 7,307,583 of record NW_024543829.1, on the reverse strand, counting down.
TACAAGCACACTGGAAGTGGTGTTGCAAAGAGTCTGCCCCATGTGTCTGAAATAGCTGCTCCTGGACTTCCACAAGCTGGGTGTGGACACTATCTTGGAACTCTCATCTATATTTTTAATAGTATAGGCATAATGGGATATTTGTTGTTCCTGATTCAAATCTTCAACATTGTTCTCTTATGAGTTTCAGTGGGATTGCTGAAAGCACATAGAATTACAGGAGATAAATCAGTCGCCACTGTCAGGAATCAGGGCTCCGGGTGGAATGATATATCTGAGCTGATATAATTTTGTTCTGATCATTTAATATTTTGTTTATGCTCATCTCGATTAAAGGAAAAAAATGATATCTCAAAATCCTTTCAGTCCTGTTCTTCTCTGGATGCAAAATATATGCTTATTTTATGAGGCTTGAGATTTATTGTAGGAACAAAGAGAAAAGTAGGGTATGAGGAGTTAAGATGTTATGTCTTTCATTTAATGTAAATAGATATAAATAAAATATCAAGATGTGAGAACAACAGCAGCAAAACAGGTCACACATGTCCACTTTAAACCTGTACTTTGGAGGAGCTTGCAGAGCTCTTCCCAGTTATTTCTATATAACATGCAATTTCCTGGAATCTGCAAATTCTATGGACCTGGTTTTTAGTGGTGCTGATTGTATCAGATATCGGTGTGTTTCACAGAAGTTACTATGTTATCCTTTGCAGTGGTTTTAAGAGCAGGCTGAGTTGAGCCTTGGGGCAGACCATTCCAGGTTTCTACTCTATCAGCCAGCAGCACCTCGAGTTGTGCCCTCTACTCAGAATTGCGAATAAACCAAGTTCCAACGTTATCAAATTCTTTAAACTTGTGTAAACACATATTACTCCTTTCTCCCACTGGCCCGTCTTTCATCATTTTGAACATCTGACTAAGAACAAATATGTAAAAGATAGAGCTTCAGATATGGGCCACATCACACCGAGTAACTAGAGAATTGCTTCATCCAATGTACGCTTACAAAAATTCAATCTTTGGCAACAGGGCATACTGTAAAAACTTAAGTGGCTTGCTCTCTCTTGTCACAAACTGGGACTGCCTTGACCTTCCTATATCCATCCTGCCTGCTCTGAATCACTGTTTTAAGGATAGAAACCCAAGGGAGCACATATGAAGTCTTCGTCTTCTGAGTTGCAAACACAGAGACTGCAACCTGAGTGAGTATAAAAAAGTGAACAGGCAAAAGAAAGCAGATGCTGAGGCAAGAGAAGAAGCTTCCTCAACCTTGTTCCTTACTCTTACAAATCTCCTTCCGGCCCCATGCCCCGCCCACCTTCAGTGTCCCAATAATTGGATCAGCTATAAGTATCCCTCCCCTCCTGCCAGGAGGTTCATTCGCTGGCCATTATGTGGAACCCATGTTTATTTCCCATGGTACGTCTTGGGAAGCTGACAAGGCTTCAGAGAGGAGAGAGTTGTCTGCTGCAAGCCCATTGGCTGCCCGACACCCACTACAGGAGAAGGAACTGAGTGCTGTAACCTGGAGAACTGTAAGACATTGATTCAGCTAACAGAGCTTTGGAGCACAAAGATGTTAAGCTGGCTACATAACAGGAAGGACCGGATACTTTCTCTTTTAGCTTTCCGCACACCTCCTGATGTTTGCTTGTCCTTTAGGGGGTCGGGGCTGGAAATGCAAGCTAATTATTTAATAATAATCACAAACCTTCATTCCAGTGACCGTTCTAAACACGATTAGTTTATTGACTAGAATCTTCCATGCCTTATGAGTTCTTTTTTTTTTTTGATTTTTTAAAAAAAAAAATTTTCAAGACAGAGTTTCTCTGTGTCACAGCTCTAGCTGTCCTGGAACTAGCTCTTGTAGACCAGGCTGACCTCAAACTCCCAGAGATCCTCCTGCCTCTGCCTCCAGAGTGCTGGGATTAAAGGCATGCACCTGGCAAGGTCTTCTTATCTCCATTTTGTCGATAATTAAACTGAGACCCAGCTAGATCTTGCAAGTATTATGGGGCTAGTAAATTATAGTCAGAATTCAAACCAAACAGTTTATATCAGGGCATACTAAAGCAGTTGTGTAAGAGCTATAAACAAACAAATCTGTATTTCTGGTGCATTGGAGTATGTGACCTATATTTCATATACATTATGCTGATTTTAGGGTAGTTTTGCGAACCATGATTTTGATGCTCATTTCTCTACATACTCTGGACAAGGAATTTATACAGTTATGCATTATACAGGGTCTTCTCTGGAAGACCATGGAAGTAACTTCTCTCTATTCTTAGTAATGGAAATGTTTAGGCTTCTCCTAAGCAACCACTTTGTTTGTATTTTGTAGAAAAATAACTGTTTTATCTCATTTCTCTGTTTTCATTGGCTACTATGTCATCAAGCTTGTTATTGGCAAATCCCTAAAAATTCATGACCTGTGTTGTGGGCACTCTGTTCTGTTCTGTCCCAACTTTCCATTCGCTCTGATATTTTACCTATTTTAATTTTCTTTATCTGTCAGTAATGTACATATCTTAGAGAAACACCTTAAATCCTTTCTGAGAAGAAGGCTACATTGTAAATACATGCAAATATTATTTTCTTTCTTCCCCAAAGTAAATCACTCTAAGATCTTCCTTGGTCAGCAAAAGGGCTACAATGATTACTGTAAGGCAAGGATGTTCTTTCTTCGTTTGCAGAGGGGATAAGCGGGGAAGAAAGCACAATGTACTTACTATTCTCTCCTTTCCATTCAAGCTAAGGGCTCTGAGGTAAAGAAATACTGACACAAGGGGGCAAGAGTGAGAGGCTAATTGCTTCAGAAGGTCTGCTACTTCTTTCTCTGTAACCTTGGGCAAATTACCCACCTCTTAGATGCCTCAGTTTCTGCAAAATAGAGTGACATTCGTAGCCTTGGGGCATATGCATACTCTACTAGTTTAAATGTCAGTAAACATTCATTTACCTAAAAAGATGCTAAGTGAAATAGGCAGTCATTCAGTAGGTCTGCTAGAGATGTTGCAATTATATTTTGAATTTCAGCAAATTAACATGGTAGTTGTGTGAGGGCATGGGCTAAGGAAAAGGACATTGGTAGTCTGGCCCTTCTGTCTGGCCTTCTTTAACAAAGACATGCTATTGGAAGAAATAGGCAGTGTAGACTGAAAGAGGAGAAAGGATTCGAACAGCAGGCCTGAGATGACCACAGGACACAAAATCAGTCCTGTCTCATGGTAGTGGGCAATAGAATCTGGAGCCTGGATTTTTGTCTTTGGAGTCTGTCAACATATAGGAGTGTATGGCTATTTCCGCGTAGGCAGATCACCAGCTAAGGGCCAGACATGAGAAGAGTCACCAAGGATAGGTAGAGCATCACAGATAGAGACATCCCAGAAGGATACGTGGAGAAAGGGGAAAACAGAAAGAGGAAGGCTTGAATAAAAGACAAGGCTTTCTGTAAATTCACACAACGACAGGATGCCAGGAGATATTCTGTTTCTGTGGCTGCTAAAGTCATTGGTCACTGACCAATTCAAGGTGGGCTCAATGAATTATAACAAGGATAAGCTGAAGCTAGTTTTTATGTTGTCTATACAGCTGGAGGGGAAAACCAGATCATAGAACACACAGGGCAACACTCTGCTCTGGAACTCCATCCCCAGCCTTAACGCTAATGTTGGCATGCTAATCTAAATTGATACCAGTTTTAAACTGATAGTTGATTGTGCACATATGATGCAGAATGAGGTGGGAATGAAAAGGGAAGATAATGGCCTAATTTAAGATGCCAGAAGTTGGAGACAGGGATGGGCTATGCTCTGTTAGTGCAGGCTAGTGGTCCAGGAATACACTTCTGAGGCTTGGAAGAATTTTCAGAAATTCATACCAAAGCTCAGTTCTTCTTCGTATGAATGTGATTCTTGAGCTTCTACAGTATAATAATATTGCTACAGGGCACAACACGCAATAGAAAAATAAATCAAAGCATTACAGGATGGGAGCATAAAACTCCAGTAAAATAAAAATAGGCTTGTCATAGCTCAAATTTTCTAAATTCTCAGAGGTTAATTTTATAGCCTCTTACATAAGAGCACATGTCCTTTTTAAAAGCAATGATGTTCATTTAAAGGTTTTTACATATGTATTCTATATTTTATGTTTGCCTATTTCCTTTAAACTTTTAACATTATTAATACATTTACTTTTATATCTAAACTGGAGTTTTACCCAATTTTGTGTAACTGTAAAAGTATTTGATGCATTGTCAAAACATTAAGAGAATAATCTGGATGTAGGCCAACTTTTAAGTTACTTGAAAAGGAGAGTGTAGAGTCTGTGAGCTTGGGTATGTATAATATTATTAAATTAACATATTTTGCCTGAGTCAGTCCGGCTTTGAAGTTAACCCAATCTATACTCTTCAAAGTTTACCTTTTCCCGTAGACAGGAAGGTTAACAAAATGGAATTGAAGTCCATAGCTTTTATCTATTTATTTTAAACTTACTCTTTAATTACAAAAGTGGCTTACAACTACTGCCAGTAAATTAGTCAAAGTAATTATAGGTTTCAAATGAATTACTGGGAAATAATTGCATTGTACTTCCATTATACCATAAATACTATATGCCACATTGGAAAAACGTAACTTACAAAATATAATATTTCTTTGTCTTGTCTCCTGCTAGAACATATTAACATTCAACAAAAAATTCTATACCTATTAAATAGCAATACATTATTTTTAGCATTGTCGTATGTTCAACAATATATAATATATTGCCTGGTTTAAAGAAAATATCAGTGAATACACAAACATATGATTAATTATGTTTGATCAGTGAGATTATATTTTGATTTCTCCAGCAAAATAATCTGTCAAACAAAAATACAAATTAAAAATAGGACCCTAGAGTTGTCTGAAACATGTAAACATATGAGTTGCTTTGCCTTTTTCCACTTCATCCTATAGATGAGGATTTGTGAATATCTAGTCTTTCTTTTGCAGAGTTTGTTAGTTTGCAGTGTCAGAAAGTAGGTCTTAGTACTAAAATCCATGTTCTGTCTGAAGCCTGAGAATTAAGAATTAATAATAGATGCAGCTATTTCTTCATCCAACATGGGCTGCAAAGTCAAATGGTGGAAGATAAGAGGATGGATTTTCATTAGCTATTTCTTACAAAACAATAAAAAAATGCAAAATGACGATAGCAAAAAGAAACCAAAAAAGAAAGGATTATGTGCAACTATATAAAAGATTATATATATATATATATGTGTGTGTGTGTGTGTGTGTGTGTGTGTGTGTGTGTATATATATATATATATATATATATAGTGACTCCAGTCTGAACAGCTATGACTAGGGGTAAACAATGAGTTCAGTTGGTAGAATTTTTGTCTAGCAAGCACACACAAAGCCATGAATTTCTACATTAACATTGCATAAACAGTGCTTGGTGGTGCATTGCTACACAATCCTAATAATTGGGAGGTATTGTGAGTAGATTTGAAATTCAACATCTTCTTTGGCTTCATTGCAAGTTCAAACTCAGATTGGACTACATGACACCTAGTCTTAAAAACAAGAAAGAGAGAAAAGAAGGAAGGAAGGAAGGAAGGAAGGAGGGAAAAAAAGGAAGGAAATAAGAAAGGAAAGAAGGAAGGAAGGAAGGAAGGAGGGAAGGAAGGAAAGAAGGAAGGAAAGAAGGGTGAAGAAGGGAGGGAGGGAAGAAGAGGGAGGATGAAAAAGGAAGGAAAGGAAATGATTATAATAAATGAAAGAACCAAAGAGCTAAGTTAAGACCACTATACTCAGAGTTAAATATGAAAATATGAATATGAATAAAGCTAAGATAAAAATCAGTCTAATAAAAAACTGTGGCATTTGCTAGAAGCAAGAAATTATAGTCCTTTAAGATAATTTTCAAACATTTTGCTAAAGTATATAAATCTGTAGTATTTAAGAACACTTCAGCAGCATAAGGGTGAAGTCCCTGACACTGTGGCTTGATCGTTAAGGAGGTTCCTTCTTGTAGGAGAGGCAGCTTTTCCTCTCTGTCTTGCACACAAAAACACATAAGCTGCTTTGGGTTCTGTCAAGGGGAGCTGACCTCAGCAAAGCCATGGTGGACAGTCTTGAGTTGAAGAAATTCAGACTCTGGAGATAAATTTTGATGCTATTTTTGTTTGTTTGTTTATCATCGTATGCATTTATTTGAGAGTTTGAACATTGGTTCATAAACTTAGTTAAACTTTAAATATGATGATATAGTAATTTAATCAAAGTCATTTTTGGTCGATGAGAACTATAGTTATTTCTAACTCTGGAACATTCTAATTTGAAGAGGGACATTTATCACAATTAGATCTGGAGTACTTTTGAGGTGGTTTCATGATACGGAGATTCTCAAGCTCTGAGAAGGCTGTGAGTTAAAAAAAAAAAGTGGTGCCTCTCCCGAAAGCCACTTTTTTTAAAAAAAAAAAAAAGGGAATGTGATTTATATAGCATGACTCCTTACTCCTTATTGACACACACAACAACTCTGAATCTATGTCACCTTTCTGTCATTGCAGGTTTTTGTTAGTTTGTTTGCTTGTTTGTTTTGGTAATGCCTAATCATACTTGGAAATGGGATTTCAAAACTGCGTTGACAGTTCTGCATTGGCCACTGTCTAGAATATAGTCCAGACGTTTTATATTCTTGTAGGGCCTAGTAGGTACAATATGTCAAATGAGTCCGGCTCTGCCTTTTTCGTGGATGCATGTTGCTGTGCTGATTTGTAAAAGCAGGTAAATTCCATGCTGAAACATACATGAATGTTTTCGAGTATGGGCTCTGGCCACAGATATGCCATTAGCATTACCTTGGCACCGCCTCTCTTCTCCAGACAGTGGAGAACATGCCTTTTCCACCCTTGAGGCAATAAAACTAATTTAAAGGTGCGGCCTCAAATGATTTGAATTTTGAGTAGTATTTTTCATGCCTTCATCATTTTCAAACCAGTTTCTCCTCATGAAGCCGTGTTGAGAAACATGAAACAAGGGACCCCTCTGTTTTTGCCAGTCTGCAGGAGCTTGGAGTTCTGTGGACTCATGTATGTTAAATTCTTTTCTGGTCCTTTTCCTTCTGTGGCCTCTGAGTAGCGTCTGTAACTAGAACTTTGTTATTCAGTAGAAATTATAAGTCAGTGAGCGCTCAGGAAGGGAAGAGATCTTTGGTTTGTTTGTACTGGGTATGGTCCAGGCTACTGCTGTCCTTACACATCTCCGTGACACAGTAGCAAAAGTTGGTGGGAAGGACATCCCCAGGGCTCAGCCGCATTCCTCCGCCGCAGCAGCTGGTCTGCTCTGCACTGCTCCTTACATTTGTGCCTCCTCCCATTTTTCACTTTTTCTGGGCATTTCCTAAAGAGACTGGAGACAGCATTCTTTTTTATCTAAAACGGAAGTTTATTTATTTATTATTTATTTATTGTGGAGCAAAGGTTTATCTTTAGTGTGACCATGTGTCCTCTCTAATTAGAAACCCCTTTGTTATATCCTTGTCAATAAGTAAGGGATAATTTAATTCTTAGAGTATTTAAACACTCACCCTAGAGACGGCAGGGTAAACATTTTATCTGATCCTTTTTAACCACAGAAACTTACTCACCACCTCGTGAGCAATGTCTAAGGGCTCTGTAACTTCAGGGAGACTTCAAGTGGGGTCATTTCCTCCTTTTAGGTACGCAGTGTTTTATTTCAAGACATCATCAAATAAGTATGCTTCTCCCAGATTGAACTACCTTCTGCTCACCCTCTCCCACGATGGGGTTCTGGTTAACATCTTTCCTAAGCCCCCTATGAGGACTGCAGACATAATGCCCCACCAACCTTTGCATAGTCAGACTGTGCCGGCCGCCATATAAGTTCATCACACGTGGGAGCACACATAATTGAAATGACTGGGGGCCATCACCCTGACTTTGCAGACGAGAAATGGACACTCAAGATTTCTGCAGCACTCGCAAGTCAGACAGCTCATCAGGGAAACAGCTAAGGTTTAAACACAGGAGTAACCTCTTATTAGAGCTGCTGAGATTCACGTTTTGAAGTGTCTCACTGATTTTTAAGCTTCTCACGTTTAAGTATTGAAGCTAATGATTTTTCACAATTGCATTTCCATTACTGATATGAATTTTTGATGTTTCCTCATTGTCCCAATTCACCATGTTACTTCACTTTACTATGACTTCTTGGCTCATGCTTACCGATATTTCTCCGAACTGTAGTGTGTAAGGTAATGCGAGACCAGGATATGAAAATAGAAAGAAGGAGAGAAGGAGGGGAGCAGAACTCTGCTGTGTTGCTAAGCTTCCCCGTAGATCTGGATATGTGTGCAAGCATGGGCTACTGGAATACTTTCTAGGTTGCTCTTTTTTTTTTGTTGTTTGTTTTGTTTTGTTTTCTTTTTATTTTTTTTATTTTTTTTAAATTTATTTATTTATTAAGGATTTCTGCCTCCTCCCCGCAACCGCTTCCCATTTCCCTCTCCCTCCCCAGATCAAGTCCCCCTCCCTCAACTGCTCGAAGAGCAATCAGGGTTCCCTGACCTGTGGGAAGCCCAAGGATCGCCCACCTCTATCCAGGTCTCGTAAGGTGAGCATCCAAACTGCCTAGGCTCCCCCAAAGCCAGTACGTGCAGAAGGATCAAAAACCCACTGCGATTGTTCTTGAATTCTCAGTATTCCTCATTGTCCGCTATGTTCAGCTAGTCCGGATTTATCCCATGCTTTTTCAGACCTAGGCCAGCTGGCCTTGGTGAGTCTAGGTTGCTCTTATTGAAGAGTTTTTCTAGGCAGGATGACAAGAATGCCCTTGTTTTACATTGGGTGGGCTGTGAGTACCTTCCATTCTCCGGCCCGGTGGGAGTGAACACTGGCCCTATTCAGTCTGAGTCCTTGAAGTAGGAAATGAGTTAGATCCCTATTACTAACGTATTTCTTCAGGGAGATTTCCAGGTTGCCATTCAGAGTGGGGGGATAAAGAATAAACTAAGGCTCATTGAAGGCAAAGACACTGGAATGGAAATAAGACCCTTCTTAGATAAAAGAAATAAGGGATGTGGATCAGGTCAGACACCAGGAAGAGACTCTTAATCTTCTGACGTGGGAGGACACAAACACCTTCAGTCACTGTGACTCCTTTGTTTGCTCCTGGGCTGCTTTTCAAGGACCATACGGAGTACCCCGACAAAGTTCAGTAATGGTGCAAGCAGCTTTAGTGATCTAACAAATCTATAAATGCTGAGAATACAACTCATGCGAGTTAATCATTGTGAATCAGGGACTGTAGATGTTGGGCCTGCTCATATGATATGGAAAGTGTCCTTGTGTCCTGCCTAACATAATTTGTGTATCGATTCAACTTTTAAAAACTGCCAGTAATACTACAATGAGATGATTTCCAATTGAAATTGTTTAGATGTAAATGTTGTTTTTACCCATTTACAACTTAAGAAATAACTTTGCCTACTTCATTTTGACTTTCACTGTGAACAAACATGTCATCCTAACCAATTACTCAGACCACGATTTTTAACATATCCACCCCTCCTTTGTATTTTTTTTTATTTTCCTTCCTCCAAACCGTTCTTCCACTCCTCCACATCGTAGCTCCTATCTGTAAGCTCTACCCATCTATGCAGCAATCATCAGTCAGAAGCATTGATGTCATTGAAAAGATAAGTAGAAAGTTTGTTAATAGGGAGGAGAACCTTATTCATGGGATTCAGGGTGTCCCATTTTAGAAATGATATCCCTTAACTAACATGGCTTTATTTATAAAGTGTTCTGTGAACACTAAGAAGAAAATAATTATCCCCTTTAGAACAAATAGTTTTACCACAGTGCTTACATTGACCACTGGCAAAAGTCTTTTTTTAATGTTTTTCAGGGCATTTGTTCTGTGTTACTTTCAGTTCTAACTGTATAGTAAATGAACATACGATTTTCTACTTGATTTTGGTAGTTGTTCTTTTGTGTTTCAAGCAGTCTTTTACAAGGCTGGTGTTGAACAATGTTACTGAGGAAGCTTTACTTGTCCTGGAAATAGCCTGTTTTCTGATACTGCAGCTCAAGTCCTCATGGGCAAGGATTTCTTCAAATGTCACATTTTATTGCCTTTCTGTAGTTCGCTGTTACATTCACAGATTTATACAATACAACAAGTTATGAACTTAGGAATTCTCTTTTCTCATGGAAGAGGTAGTTTCATTTCCTGCTTTTGAGGCCATGATGCCTACTGCTAAAATCAACATAGCAGAAGAGAACGTGAGAGTGCATTCCACTGCCAGGGACAAGCCAAGTTGTTCTGTTCACCATGGCAACTTTGAGATATGACAAGACGGGCAACCAGGCATAACCTCACAGGTCAAACATGGGATTCTGTTGACCTAGAAGGGACACATCATGATAAGAAGCCAGAAATCAGCACAGGACAAACTCTGCAACTTCTGTTTCTTAAAATTTGTCAATTAAAAGAGAAAATGAATACAAACACAGCAAAAATATAGACCACACTGTCCATGTACTTAAAATGCTCATGGGTTTTAGGGAGAATAATTGGCCTCAGGAATGGCAAATGTGATATTTTTTTTCTTGGTTTATTAAGGGTAAAACAGTGCTAACAATGCGAGGATGAGTTTTTTCTTTATTTAATATGTTTTGAACATTCCTGTCATTGACTTTCTTCTAAAAAAATCTTTCTCACAGACTGTCTTGTACTAATGACTAGGGTTTACAACTTTTGAAATCAGTGATACTATTTATATAATATAGGCAGCAACTGTTCGTTTATTCCTGGCCACCCTGACCCAAAAATATCACACAGAAACTTTATTAATAAAAGCATTGCTTGGCCAATAGCTTAGGCTTCTTATCAACTAACTCTTACATCATAAATTAACCCATTTCTGTTAATCTGTGGATGACTACAAAGTGGTGTCTTACCAGTAAGTTTCTGGCTGGCAACTGACTTCTTTCTCCTTCAGCAGCTACATGGCATCTCCCTGACTCCTTCTTTTCTTTTCTATCTCTGCTTAGAATTTCCACCTTGCTCTCTTCTGCCCTGTCTTAGGTCCAAGGAGCTTCTTTATTCATTAACCAATAAAAGCAACACACATACAGGAGGACTTCCCACATCAATATAATTTCTCAAACCTCTCTCTCAGAACAACCACTGATAAACTTTGCCCAATACAGATCTGTCTTCTCCAAGTATTTGTTAGAAGAGGAAGACTGCAGTTGAGTTAATAACTAATATGAACAATTTTGCAGCCTTGGAAAGATATTGTGAAATTGCCCTAATTATTATGCTTCATGATAGCATTCCATGTTGAAAATATGGATCAACCATTGGTATTTTTCAGTGTTGTTTATTTAATATTATTATAGAAACATCACACTCACTGACCCGTTTGTCATCACTCTCATCACCTTGATACAAGCCTAGACATCCCTGGAAGAGAGAAACTAGTGAGGAATGCCTCCATCAGATTTGCCTGTGGGCACAACTTTGGGGGCATTTTATTGTTTTCTCATTGGTGTAGAGATCTAGCTCACTTGGCATTACCATCCCTGGGCAGCATGTAGGTAGCTGAGCTAGCCAGGGGAAGCAGTACTGCATCCCTCCATGTCTACTCTTCAGCTCCTTCCTGCAGGTACCTACTACCTTGAGTCCCTACCCTGACTTGACTTGATGATGAACCATAAACTTTAAGCCAAATATATCCTTTCCGCTCATCACTTGCTTTTGGTCAAGTGTCTTATCACAGCAACCAAGGAGCAAGCTAGAACATCATTTTATATGAAAAATGAATACATCTTTCTGTTTTCTTCTATTTAATCTCAAAACATGAAAGAAGTAATTTAAAAAAAACCTCCCCAAAGGATTATTGTTATTATTATTTTACGACAAGTAAAAAGGGTGCCAGAAGATAAAGTGACCCATTAAGGTTAGTAAAATAATACTGGTAGAGCCACAGTGAAGGACTAGCAGACATTTGCTAATGCAAAATTATAAACAGGTTTTCAGAAATCTCTATATAAATTCATTAAAATATGTCATTTATTATTCTTAAAAACTTTTTAGAATGCTTTTCACTTTTTGGAAATTTACAAAAATGAAATTAATTAATTAATTACAATGGCACAAATTGAGCTTAGCTGAAGAGCTACCTGAGATTAGCAAGGTAGTGTGCTTGCTGGGCGAAAGAGAGCCTTGCACGACTCCCAGAGGGAGAGATGGTGACAGGAGTCAGCTTGATGATGTGGCAGGGGAGTACTTTAGGGAGCTGGCGGTAGATTTGATGTGTGATTGGGGGAAGAGAAGGAAACAACATTGCTGTTCCCCCGAGCTGTACCTCTAAGTCCTTTATTTCTTGTGCATAGTCTACACAACATGCTGCAGTAGAGACACCTAATGATGTAGTAATATAACAAGCTGCAGATGGTTCAGTTGTTTGAGAAATCTCCATATGCTGTGCTCTTAGCTTTGCTTTTTGTTGTCTAGAAATCATGCTTGGGTTTATGATCTTGTATTATTCATTATTTCTGTATTTTCGCATCTATTTACCATTTTGCTTTTCTTTTGTTATGCTTAAACATCATTTCCTATCCACAAGCATGACTAATAACCCGTTTTGCTTCTCATGTTTACTTTTGTGTTAATTCCTGAGAGACAATCTGAAATTTCTTTTTAAAATAATGCTTGCGATAAGACTCTGAATTGATTTTTCTTCCCTAAATTGCTAACTGATTATTTCAACTTCCTCAGTTAATTAATCCTTCCCTCTTAGGAAGTTTCTTTATTGTTAGTTGGGTTCTACTGCTTAGAGTCCTATCGTGTATTAGCAGCTGTGTCCACTCTTGTGATTCTATCATGTTGTAATATGTGAGCTTCCTATATGTATCACTCAGACCATAATTTTATTTAAAACTATTATCCTGAGAGTCTGGGATGCTGTGAAGATTTATTGTACTGTGGTACTCACTAATCACAAATGGATATTTAAATTTAAATTAATTTACATTAAATACAATTGCAATCCTGCTTTTCATCTCATTAGACTTTTTTCAAATGTCAGAATAGCCACACACACACGTTTGGCCACCTTGGTACACAGAGCAAAGTTTCAGAACTTCTTCCTATCACAGAACTGGTCAGTTCTCTCTGGAGAGCTCATTTTCCATAGATTCCTAAAAATCCTTCAAGGAATTTTATAAACAGAGAACAAGACATGTTCACTTTGCAAATCACTTGACATCCTTATGATACTTCCTTTCTACTTCTGAAAATGTGTTTTATGCAGACATGCCAACAGAGCATCTGCTTCTAGTCTCATGTAAGCTCTGATTTTTAATGTGCTCATGTGTGTGTGTGTGTGTGTGTGTGTGTGTGTGTGTGCATGTGCATGTATGTGTATGGGTGAGTGTATTGTGTTGTATGTGCCCATGTGTGCTTTTGTGTGCATGTATGTGTGTGTGTTGTGTAAGTATGTGTGTTAGGTGTGTGTGTGTGTGTGTGTACTTGTGTGTGTTTTTGAGTGTGAGAGTGTTTTGGGTGTGTGCTTGCATGTGTAATAATCCTAGGGTTTTGTTTTTGAAGTCATTCATTATTGATGAAAGCCCCAGACTCCAGCACTAGACCAGGGATTATTTCATAAATTCTTAGTCATTCCTTCAACCATCTTTAAGTTGATGTAATAAATTTTTTATAGATATAATGCCACTTAAATCTTCATTTCATTGTATCATTTCAAGTTCAGTTGCATAAAGTTTTTTTTAAATAATAATTCTGCTTTACTCTCTTCTCTGAGCAGTATATGTAATTGTTTCACTGTTTTCTCTACCCAATGCTCCAAATTTCAGCTGTTAAAAAAAGTAACAACTCTTATATATCCCCAACTCTACAGTTTTCATTGGGGTTCCATATCTGCTGCTCTGGGAGTCCCTTTAACTGAGCAGAGGGTTTGGTGCCTCGGATGACCTTCCAGCTCGGTTCATAATTTGGCTTCGGGGCATCTCATTCCTCTCACTCCTGAGTTCTCAGGGGTCGCTATTCTGTCCTTCCTAAGTGCTATAAAGTCAAAAGGCTAGAGGATGCTAAAATTTGAAGTTAAAACTCCCGAAATCAGAAAGGGTGTTTGTAGGAACAAATTCCAAGGTACTTAAAGTTATTCAATTTATACAAAATTTTTAATTAAACCATATGGTTTGTAAACTGTTCTCTTTCAAAACTGCTGAGGTTTGTAGTTGCTAATATGTGGTCAGTGTTTATAAATATTATATGAATTCCTGGAAGGATTTATTTTCATTCATAAGAAACAGAATGATACAGGACATATAGTTTACAGAGATCAAGTTTTTCTTCATTTCTTTTTTCACTGTGCCTCATAATAATGGCTTGCTGGCATTAGTCAGTCAATAATATTGTTACTCATTTTTCCACCAAAATGCCAAACTTTCATTTGCTTATTTTTAAGTAAAAGCATTATTTACTTACGTTTCATTTTTCTTTTGGGTTGAATGATAAATCCTTATCCATTTGATAATAGTTGCATCATTTAAAACATTTATCTGATGAAAGATCAACTTCTGTTTTTTCATTTCACTCTTAAATTTCATCATTTGTTTTCTCAAGGCTGCCTTTCATCTTAAAATTTTGATGGTGTGCGTGTGTGTGTGTATATGTGTGTGCATATGTGTGTGAGTGCATGGATATAGTGGTTAGAGGACAGAGCTTCCATATTAAACTGGGCTCATTGGCCAGTGAAGTCCAGGGACTTGCTTTCTCCACCTCCCCAGAGCACAAATGCTGGGATTGCAAGTATATCACATTCACCTGGCCATCTTCTCCCTTCTCCTCCCTGTCTCCCTTTCTCTTAGATTCACTCTGTAACCTTTGTGGTTCTGGAACTCACAATGTAGTCCAGGCACCAGACATTCAAACTGCCTCTGCCTCCAGGGTACTGGGATTAAAGGTGTGCACACCACCATCTGGTCTAGCATCTTTAACTCGGCCTTTGAGAGTTGAGTTTAAGTACTCACCCTTGTGCTAGCCCTCCAGCCATGATGACCCTGAGCTCTTAGTTACAGTTTCTCTTCCTGTTCAGTACTACAGTTAGAGGCATGGACCATTATACCCCTTGCTTACCATACCTGGTGAGGGAAAAAAATAGGTTTGGGGGCTAATTTTCATTTGAAGTTATCCATTCTGTCAATCCAATTTTTCTTTATTAACCATGTTAAAATGAAATTACTGTTTTGTATTTATTGTTCATATTCTATTATTTTAACTCTAGTAGAATTTAGACCTGACTTTTAGATTTCCTTTTTGTATATTCCAAGTTTTGGTGTTCCCTAGAAAGTATTCTCTGAGAAAAGCCGTGCTTCCCATGATGGTTAATAATTCATCTCTGATGTTGGCAGAACGTCTTTGGATCTTGTGAGGAAACTGGCCTCTTCCAGTATAGTTTCCCAGTCTGTGTCTGTCAACGTTACACACATACTTTATAGTTAACTGAATCTAGTAGTCTATCTCTTATTACTGTAGCTTTCCTTGTATGTTTTCTTTGCTATTATAGATTTGTGTAGTTTTGAGGACAGAAAGACAGACTGAATGGAACAAAAGATCTATACTCTTATTGTTTGAAAATAAAACAAAAATAAACTTAGCATTGATTTTGGTTGTTTTCAATCTTCTAAAATAGAGGGTCTTTTTACATCTAAATGTTTCATTTTGCATGTGAATACATATCCATATACACATATATAGGATGCATATATATAATATATTTTATAGTGTCATAATGCTAACCACTCATTGCGTTACTTTAGTTAAGTTTGGCCTGGTCTATTATTGACAGCGTGCAGCTGTTCCACACTTCTCTTCTCTCTAGCCCTCCCCATCTCACTTTTCATGATTTTCTTATTCTCTGCCTTTCACGCTATTCCCCACCGTTTGTCATCAACCTCACTAATTCAATTTTTCTGCATCATCAACTTTCTCTCTATAAGAAAATGATGTTTATTGTCGTACTTTTACTTGGTTGTTGTAATTTTTATCATGTCTTTTTCTTATTACATTCTTAGCTTATTTGAAAAATATCTTTAAGAATTATCCTAAAAACCATAATCTGAGTGTTGAAAATATTGCTGTTTTCTAAAATACATATTTCGACAAGGAAAGGCAAGGGCAATGCTTGTACTAACCTTTCCCTTCTATTTCTAAACTTTAAACTACTAGGTAGTCACAGAATATATTTTTTAGTGTTCTGAAGTGTCACAGACATTTGTCATGCTGTAAGGAGAGCATCTGTGGACTGCAGGGTCTCTGTTACCCCCTCCAGTTCTTTACTGGCTGCTGGTGCCTCTTGTCTGAGACAGGGATGGCAAAGCCCTGGCATTGCAGGGTCAGTTGTCCAGGTTGTTCACAAGATAGACACACAGTGTTGACTGACTCCTCCTTCTCAGTAAAAGCTGGTGATCTGCTTGGCTTTGCAGAGGCCAAAATTACAATCTCGAGAAAATTATTGATTTTAAGGGACTTTTGTAATCATTAGCACATGCAGACTCCTCTGGGGGCCTAGATTCCTCCTCAAATAGCAGAAACTAGGGTAGTCTGTAGCAGATACCTCAGGAATCAAACCCACTGAAGGGTGAGCAGGCTCCTGCCAGACTGAGAGAGTCTCCTGTGTTTCAAGTGAGGAGGTGTGTTTCAGACAGCTCATGGGAATTGCAAGGAGCAGCTCTGTGTCATCACTCACTCAAATGAGAGTTCCGGAAGTATACTTCTCTATTACAGAAAAATAGGGTTTGGTTTTGTTCAGTCAGGGTCTCACTATGCAGCCAGGGCTGGCCTAGAACCTGCATACTTCTTCCTCGCCTCAGAAATACTGGAGATACTGATGCATAAACTATGCCTGGTGCTCAGCCCTATGTTTTATTAGCTATAGGATTATAGAAAGTTCATTATTCAGTTTTCTCCCCTTGGTTCGAATTTGCTTTAATTTCAGGGGGTCCGTTAGTGATTGACACCTTATCCATTTACTGTCTATTCTTCAATGATCCCGGACACACAAAATGTTATGTTATAGGAAAGATCACTTTGTTAAACTTCAGCATAATATAGTTTTCTATTCTAGGTTTTCACTGCGTAGTATTTTTCATGTATACAGTATTTAAGTTTTTTCCCAAACTTTGTACCATTCTGCTCACTTTGAGTTGTGCTAAATGTAAATAAGCCATATCTAACCAATGGGTTGAGTGATTTTCTCTCTTGATCTTGTAGTCCTTCCCCATAGCATGTACAAGAACATGCACCTCACTTCCTGTCCATTTTATGCACACATTTTGATTCTCTCAAGGAGTTTCTGAAAGCCTCGGTAGGTATGTGGAGTCTAAGTCAATTTCCTAAAAATACTTTGAGCCCTCACCACACCAGTGCTCATAAGAAGTTGGGGTACACTGTCCTGCTATCTCCTGCCACTTCCACTCAAACTTACTCCAATGATTTCATGTAAAAACTGAAATAAAAACCCAAACCACTCAAGTAAGGCTTTCCACAATCTAAATTTTATGCTGCTTCCTTTGTGTCGCAGGAACTGTGAGGAGCTGGGGGGAGGAGAATTCCCACACATTCTCCCCTTGTAGTTCTCCACATGGTTCATGAAAAGTTCTGAAGTTCAGAGTACAAAGCTCAACGTACGATGTCAAAGCCACATGAGACTGTGTTTCTGTTCTGAACAAGAAGCTAACCTCATAGAACATGATGCTACAGAAAAAACAAGCCATTTTTTAAAATCGATAGATAAACAGTTTCCCACATTAGGACAGGCTGTGCTCTACCAAGAAAGATTAAAATCTAAAGAAACAAAACGACCTTGAGAATTTACAAGATAACAGTGGCTACTTTTACCTGGCCTCTCTTCCTGTTGTAGAACTCAACCTGACTCATCCTCCATCCCAGCACGTTCAGAGGACTGATCTCTGTGTCCTATCATGTAGTCTGTACTAGAACTAGTTCATGGCTGTTGTCACAGAATCGCTCAAGTTGGGGAATGGGTCTTAGAAGGCCACCTTTTAAGACCTTCAGCATACACTAAAGTTAATGTCATTAGTAAAAGATGGAGAGAAACCTGAAGCCAACATCAACCATAGTAGGCCCACCCCTTGGTACCAGACTCTCCCTGTAAGAACTTCCACAAACCTTTCTCATGTTCCCCTGAGAGATGATCAAAGATCAGACTGACTCCAAGGCAGAAGCTGGAACAGGGAAGATGGCGTAGTGTCATGGGGTGCTGGGTAGTGGGAGGCATCATACCTATTTTTATTTTTCAGTCAGAAAGTATGAGCTCACGTCTACAGAGGGGATTGAATTGGAAGTTTTAGCTAACGGTGAATGGAAACCACTAATTTACTTTTTCATTTGCAAGTAGGGTCCTCTTGCTTATAATTTTAAAATCAAGAGAAAATACCTTTAAGTATATGAAGTCAGTAAGGTCTGAAGGAATGGCTTTCCAAACAATGACAGGAAAGTAATATCTGAGCTAGGAAGAGATTAGCAACACACAAGGAACACCAATGCTTTTCACTTTGTAGAACTTACATCACTCTGCCTCTAGGCAGCAAAAACAAAGTGAAAACCAATAGCTGAACAAAACAAATGCCACCTGAACACACAGCTGCGTCTGTTAGCAGCACCCTTTATATCTGAAAACAGGAAAATGTTGATTCTCTGTTAATTCAAGTTCAGAGTTAATCTGTTCCCAAGGCTTAGGAGCCACATCACAAACCATGAGGGTGAAGTGATCTGGGGGCACAGCCTCCCTGAACTTGTTGCTGAGGTGGTATTAAAGCCAGGTGAAGCGAACATTCCGGCATGGTTTTCCTCCTCGAGGAAGGGAGAGGATTCCATTGGTTTAATCGAGAAAAGGTGATTGCGTTTGGGCATCTGCAAATGAGAACTTTCCTAGGCTTCTTCAAGCAGACGTTATGAAATCATGAAAGAGGAATTTGACACTTTCAGTAGACCATCGTAAGCACATTGTTTACCCCACAGATTGGAAGACGAGATGACTCTCATTAAATACGACACCCAGGTTTTTTCCACACACATGCTATCAAATGTGTGCTTCAGTCAGAAGTGCAGGGAGGGTGGCCAGGGTTTATGACACAGGCGCTGGAGTGCCTGAAGCCACCAGCGGAGTGCTCATTTATGAGAGCTCGCCACCTTTGACTCAGCCTGTAACTCCTGCCTGTCAAGGTACTGGCTTTTATTCTGCCCTAGGCTTTCTTGCAGAGGCAAGGGATATTTTCTGTTTTAAGAGAGTCCTTAGAGACTTCCTCCAGTCTGCATCTGCTAGATGGTGTGGGTGGGCTTATGCCTGTACTCTCCCTGCCCTCCTAGGTGTCCAGAGAGGAGGGACTCCTCTTAAAAATTCAGCTTTTCCGAATGGCTGGTGTCTTCCGACACCCTTTAATGTGCGGGCATAAAGTAAACGCCATTGTGTGATAGGTTTTATGGACAAATGCTTTCTGGGCCCCTTGAGATGTTCTCACGTACTGAAACCAAGTACCTTTACGGCCATTAATGACAACACCGGGTGCTTTGTTCTGAAGTGTCCTGAGGATGTGTGTACCAGGCATGTTACAATTAAAGCAGGTTGAGCGTGTGGAAATTTTTATTTTACTTTACCTTCCTTACACAGCCTCTGTTACCTTGGTAATATCTTTCAACTGGACATGCGGTGAAGATCAGATTTTATTTATTTTATTTTGTAGTGTTCCAAAGATGAAAGGGATTTACCAGGAATAAAAAACAAAATTGGAAATAACACTTAGACTTGTGAAAGTAAGCAGTTAACTTAAAACATATCTAGCCAGTATGTGGGATCTATACCAATGCTTTGTTTAGTGTAAGGGATTTTTTTCCCCCTGTCTTTATGTGCAGGACAGTACAGGTTCAGAGACAATATCCATCATTATTTTCTGTGTCAGATGCAAACAGGGCTAAATTGGCAGCTTTCCAGGCTTAGGAAGCCACCTCACTTGTGAAAACGGAATCTAGTTCTGTCTTTGCCCTCACCTTGAATCTTTGGTCCAAGGTGGTAGTGCAACAGCTGCAGTTTGGTGAGCTGCGTGAGGTGGTTCACGGTGCAAGCTGGCCATGACACTGAGCTCCAAAACCCCACTGGCCTAGCTTGGTTTGTGCTCCGGCCTGATGACGATAAAGGTTTGTAGTAATGGATGAAGAAAAGTGGGAACGGGGTATGATCTGGCCAGGACTTCTTGCTGCCCAGGTCCTCTTGTATTGGCTGCTCAGCTCTGCCTGGGAAGGGGGGGGGGGGGGGGGGGGAGGGGGACGGGGAGAAAGACTCCCTCGGGTCTTCCAAAATGCTCGCTCTACAAGACAGGAGGTTGAGAAAGCACTGGTTTAAAGAAACTATTATTCTGTAAGACCTAAGCAACAGAGTGCAATGCTAAAATTTGAGATGCTTCTGTTGTTCTTTGTTTTTTCCTCTGGAGCCAGACATGTGAGCGGAGTTAGGAAGTGGCAGGGGCCTCTTCTCTAAAATGGCGTCATCTTTCTCTTTGCGCGGACTCTAGTATTCCTGAGCTCTTTGGACACTTGAAGAAGGACGCTTAGAAGAAATCCCACACTAGCTCAAAATTGAGAATAATAGACATTTGTTTAGGGGTAGGCTCCCTCCAACAGACACTTGCTGGACTCTGTACTGAGAGAATGGTGTACCAGCACTAAGTCAATAATCCGGTGCTGCCCACTGGCTTCATACACAGGGCTGAGAGACTCCGCTGCAAAAGAGTCTGAGTTAGACCCTCAGTTTGGTGAGGTGGTAAGAATGTCTGGCTGAGGCTGGTGCGGGAACCTGAAGGAGCCTAAGTTCTTATATTGCTTATTACAAATAATATTGATAATAAAATCTATAATGATACATAATAACTCCTGGTTAGCATTTGTATTCCAGTTTAATCCTCAAATGTAAACATTCATCAGGGTTATCACAGGGCTTCCTAAAACAGATCTGTGGTCACATTGCTCAAGGTTCTGGGACTAAGAGATGACCAGGGTGTAGTATGACGATTAGTTTGACTCTGTTGCAAGTTTCTAGATGATGCCAGGGCTGCTGGGGTGCTGGCTGCACTTGGGGAGCCAAGGTTTGCTCATCAGTTCCATATTTGGCCAAAATTCAGGCATCATTTCAAGCATATATCAATAATTTATCAACCACAAGAAGGTTCAATTAGTAACTAATCACACAGATAAAGAATTGCTTGAACAATGCAGGTTCAGAAGAGGTGTGATTAAAAGATGAGAAGTTTGTTACATTCAAATTTTATTGACCAAAAAACAAAACAAAAAAGAAGAAAAACAATAATATACTGAGCATATACCATATTTCTGATGCAGGTATCTGCACTGATTTTTCTTTTCTAGCTCGATGTTTTCCTCAGACTCTATGCAATAAATTGATGGTCTCTTTTTTATGTTCTGAACACATTCGTATTGCTTCTCAAGAGATAAAGACATGTATGTGTAATGTTTTTTGAAATGGCAATATAATTACATCACCTCCCCTTTCCCTCTTCACTACCACCCCTCTTCTCACTCTGTATAGTATGATTAGTATGATATTTTGGGAAGATCTTTTTAAAGGCCATCCTTAATTTTTGGCATAATAAAGTGTTTAATGAAGCTGATAACCAATGCCCCTTGTTTATAATCCTTTTAAGCCATATTTTTTTCATTCATGCTAAAAAATCAACTTCTACTTTGTCACTGGTTTACTCTACTAAGAAAGGGGATATAACTCTGATCTGGCATCAAAGACAATGCGGCTACCGTTTCTCTGCATGTCTTTACTTACAAAATCATTGTAAAATTCACCTCTACCTTTAGTGATTTAGCTTTGTGGTAAAACTATGCATGACAAGACCCAGTGGTTCCATTTCATAAATACATTTGTTTTGTTTTTTTAGACAAGAATAGTGGATGTATTTTGCTGCTGACTTGAAATTCTCAAAGAATATATTTATGTGCTTTCTTTTAGAGGTTCTTAAAATTACAAATTTGATAAATTATGTATTTTATAAATATTTATAAGATACATATGTACAAAAGGTTTTGTGGTATTGTCCAATTTTTCATCTTCTTGCCCATAAGTGCTGTTAAAAAATCAAAAACAGTGCACCCCATGTCCTGGTAAAATCTAAAGTTTCATGGAACCATCTCTGACATAAAAAAAAAAAATCCCATCATTCCTGAGTTCACATATCTAAACAAGTTTGTATCAGGCTAAGGGAGGAATAATGAGGAAAGAACAATGGATTGCATCCAGTTACCATTAAACATTAGTAATAATAATAATGTACTTAGATTTATATATGTGTGAGCATGCTGTTAAAAATCTCAGGCGTTTATACTCATTTTCTACCTCTCAGTGCTACCACTCCACTGTTTGATTTTCAGTTGTGTTACAATTAAATTCAACTGAGGAATCGTTAGTGGAATGCAAACACAGTGCAGAGCTCCAAAACCTGCTGCTTCCAGTTGAAAGTGCGGATAGGGTAGAATTATAACAGCGAAGATAAGAAAACGCTCAAACGCACATAATTTAGGATATTATAGAAGAACTTCTTTTTGCCTCTCCACGCTAACACGGAATGTTTTATTCTCTTCTGTCTGGTCTCATACCTTGTATGCACAAGTTTGTCTTCTGAAAGGAAGTTATGCGCTCCTTTTAGGGTCGGGTCCTCTCATTTTGTATGTTGCTGTGATCCCAGTACCTAATATAATATGTGCCATTTTCAGCACCCTAAGTATTGTGAGTGAGGTGAATAGCACATTGAGGAAATGCTGGAGACTCTCACGGAAAGGACTGAGTTATGTACAATGCCGTCTGTAGTTTGTACTTATGCCATGGTGGGAATGTCAGTTTCAGGAATGGGATGAAGCTCAGAGGTAGAACACTTGTTAAGCATGCTTGAGACCCTTGGTTCCATCCCCAGAAACCACACACACACACACACACACACACACACACACACACACCACACCTACCCATACCACACACATTTATACAAACTATACATACACACACCACACATAATTACACACTACAATTCCTCACAAATACACCTTGTACACACATACACAGCTGTACACACACACACAAACACACCTTCAAATGCCATACACACATATACAAACACACACACACAAAAATACATACCACACACACACACACACCAACTATACACCACACATTTACCCATACCACACACATATACACAAACCATATATACATACACCACACATAATTCCACACCACAATTCCACACAAGTACGCCTTGTATACAAATACACAGCTGTACACACACACACACAAACACACCCACACATGCTATACACACACATACAAGCATACCACACCACACACACGTACATACCACACCATACATACATACACACGTCACATACATGTTCACACACACACCATACACACATACATACCACACCATACATACACACACACGTCTCATACATGTTCACACACACACCAACACACATGCCACACAAAATGAAGAGAAAAAAACCTTTAAAACCCCAAATTCCCCTCAAACCAACCAACTTTATTATAGTATGTTACTATGATTATCCTATTTTTGATTAAATTATTATTTTTTTTTCCAAAATGAGGAATTGTTTTAAAGACCAGGTTTTAAACCTTGAGTTCCCATCTACTTTCCAAGTATTGAAGTAACAACATGCCTTGACACCAAAGCTTATTTATTGGTGTTAATGTCTTATGCAGTTTGTTTATGATGTTTACAAAGCTAATTATATAAAGTTTAACATAGGCGTGTCCATTAGAATAAACTCTTGTCAGTGTCAAGCCTCATATACATACAGAAACATATATACATCTATGAGGTTTGATACTTACCATGGCATAGGGATCCACCAAGAATCTTGAAATGGATCTTCTTCATAGAAGGGAAGGGACTGACCATTTCAGTCAAAATAAGGTGTTTACCGTCTTCAGTAAATTGGGAATCGCTTTCTGGGGCTCTGGACTGAGACCTGCTCAAAAAATATTTGAATTTCGTTTCTATTCCTGTCACTAACATGCTGGATCAGTGCACAAGACATTTACTAATAAAGTGAATTTTCTTTATGTCCGAGTTACTTCCTGGGAGTCAGTTAGTCATTAAGGACTCCAGTTCGGACCCCGTTTCAATGTTTTCTGTTATCTGTTTCCCTTGCAATATCACTTGACTCTACTATACAAGATGTGTAAAGTTTGTGTCTATTCATAGGAAAACAATGTTTGCCACTATTACTCAGTTGACCGCGTGTTCCAAAAGTGGACATTTCAGGGAAATGGCATGTAACAATTCGGGTTGTTCTGGCTTTAGACATAAAATTGTTAATACTATTTTCTATAAAAAGTAAGTACAGATTATATAGCAAAATGTTGCTCCATTCTATTTAAGATAAAAAGGACACCTTCCCCCCAAAGAAACAGCTTAAATGAGAACTGGCTCCTTTCCCTTTGTTGCAGAGTGGAAAGTTCCGTGAGAATTTCTCCAATATCTTCTGTGCATTAACATTTCAAAACTCAATTTAAATATCCACAGATCTCATTTTTAATAAACTTAACAAAACTCCGGTTATTTCCTTTAACTTTTTTGATTGAAGGACAGCAGTTGGTACAGATATATTTTTTTAAAAAGATGTACAGCTACGAGCAAAGTCCCAAATCAATTATATATAAGAAATAACACATGGAAAGAAATTAATGAAAAAGGAGAATTTCAACTATATGATTCTCTGGTCTGCTACCTGCAGGCAACAAATGTAAATGGGAGGGAAAAAAATCAACATTCTTCTGGTAGATAAGGAGAAAAATTAATAAAACTGTTTCTTTCCTACCAGATCCCCTAATGCCACTATTGTTGGAAGTAGGTGATGGCAGAAACAGCTTGTTCTCCCAAAGTACTATTTTTTTTTTTAGACTACAGAAATAAGGTTTCATTCTTGCTGTTAAGCTCAATTACATGAGTTCGTATGGCTCTGCACTGTCCAAAGAGCATTCCTGTTCCCTGTCCCTTCCCATTAAATGACTCGGTGGGGTACGCATGAGACAAATGGAGTAGGAACCAAGTGAGAAGCATTTTGCAGTGCGCCCACAGAATAATGATGATCCTTAAGAATGTGTGACTATAACAACTGAAAACTCTGAGATGAACTGCTGAGGCCCACAAAATACATCCACGGTTAAGTAAGAAAAACGATACCTTCTTTAAAAAGAAGGGCACATTTTTTTCAGAGATTTAAGTATTTATAATCAGAGGCTTTTTTTTTAACCTCAACATCTAATTGAAATACCAAGTTATCCTTCATATTACTGTTTCCCATAAAAAGGCTTTGTAGGGGCTGGATAGATGGCTCAGAGGTTAAGAGCATTGCCTGCTCTTCCAAAGGTCCTGAGTTCAATTCCCAGCAACCACATGGTGGCTCACAACCATCTGTAATGGGGTCTGGTGCCCCCTTCTGGCCTGCAGGCATAAACACAGAATATTGTATACATAATAAATAAATAAATATATATATAAAAAAAGAAAAGGCTTTGTATTTTTTCGTATTATAAATATTACCTTGAAATTAACAAAGAAACCAAGGTAAGATACAGGTAGTTCGATACCAAGACAGCTAATATAAATCCACTGGTTCATTTCATCACATAGAGAAAAATGTAAGTTATTTTAAGATGAAAAGTTGCCTTTTAGCTGCTTTCATATATTAATGGAACTATGTGGCGTTTTCACATGCTTGTGTGTTTACAGCTTAAATGTGAATCTGAATTTGTACCTTTTATTTTTATATATTTGTAAATTTGAGAAGTAACATGACCAGGCAAATCAAATGTAGTTCAGCTGCAATGTGGTGGTTCAAGCAGGATATATATATATATATATATATATATATATATATATATATATATATATATGCTGTTCACATTGTGATCTTGGAGTTCCCTATTGATATGTTTGTACATGTGTGTGTGCACGCATGTGTGTCCATGTTTATGTATGCATGTGTGTGTGCATGTGTGTGCCTGTGTGTGCATCCTTAGGTATATATATTTATGCATCTTCTTACTCCTTTGTCTGAAGACATGTACTACAAAGGAATATTGAAAGGGGCATGACACAGAAGTAAGCAATTTGGACAGAGCCTCACCATTTTCTTTTTCCTTTAAATACTAACATTTTTGAACGATTTATTCCATGAGTGTGGAAACCGTGTTCTGTGTGTGTGAAGTAACAAAGTTTGTGCTGAAGCTTTAACTGTGTTGCTGATATTAGTAGAAAGAGTGAAAAGCAGCCTACATTGAAAAACAAACAAAACGCCACTGGAATGGGGAAATCTGGAAATATTTGTGTGTGGTTTTAGGGGAAAGCTGAACGACCAGAATTTCTGAGCACACTGTGATGGATTATTGTAATTATTGGGAATGATAATATTTTAATGTGACTTTCTTTCCACCTGTCAGTTGTAATCAAGGCTGCCCAGTATTCAGAAACAATCTCATTTTACTAGGTGGCTAGTCTTGTGCAGGCTGTAGGATGCCTAGAATATTAATGCACGGGAGAGATGGAATGTTCTCTATAGTTTTACCGTGTTCTGTTTTAATCAAAGTGTATGCAAAATCAAACCGAGATAATATATAATAAATTCATGCCAATGGCTGTTTAAGGGGAACAATTTCATACAGGGGATATTGCATTCGAACCAAAGAATCTGGCCTTTCTTTCCATCCTCTGTACATGACCCTGTCTGTTAATTTCTGCACAGCTGAATGTCTTTTGCTGGAGCCCCTTTTTCTGAAACACTTTGAACTATCTCAACCAAGACATTGTGGCATTTAGGTAAGGGTTGCCCCGTTTATAATGGGCTGCCAAGATAGAGTTACAGAGCAAGCAGTGTGTGTAAAGACACGTGTAGTTCATTTTGATATTTACCTGCTGATTTCCACTTTCAAGTCCTCGTGCTGTGGCTAATTTTAATATTCTTTATGTATTTCGCATGTCATTTATATATTACCCTCACATTTTCTTTGTCTGTTTCGAGCTCTGACATCAGCTGCTATGGGTATGCTTTGGGGGATTTCTTTAGCCCCCTGAAGCTGCGGCGACCATTTCTCAACAATTTCTTCTCCCAGGGGATCGACTCTCCCCTAGCTGCTTCATAGCCACAGGGGTACACTCTGTTATTTTACATTTCACTCCGTGGTTATGTGACCAGGGTCTAGGACAGAATTACTTAATCTTTAACATCTCATATGCCCCTTTACAAGTTTAGGTCATTCGAATCATCTCCCTATGACAAATTCCAGGATAGACCCACACTGGGCTCTGCCAGACAGCTGAGGCACTGGGCTGCTCGGCACCATGGAGTTCTGTGGGTCTTGTGAATTCTAGTGGAGCTTCCCTTTTTTGTTTATTTCTGGGACACAAAGGTAGCCGTGGCCAATTCAAAGGGGTCCTGAGCACACAATTCTTTCTCTGCCCTAAAAATGGAACAAATACTTTCCACCCAGGCCTGCTCATTTTTTTCTCCGGGAAAACCAAGAGCATGGCGGGCTTGCCCTTTGGTTCATTATAGGATATTTTAGAATACACAGCCTCTTTTTCATATTTTAAAATGAGGTAAATGTTGATGTTTATAAACAGCAAGACTATTAATTCTGGCAGGAGGGTTTGAATATCTGTAAATCAGACACAATTGAAGGGCTGAACTTCAGAGTTCCTCACCCTTGCCTGCCAAGTGGCCTCAATCAGAAGTAATTTTCTCCATGAGGGCACATGGAGCTTGGTTGTGAGCCTCTTCGGAGGAGATATTATTTGTGTCAAATTACGTGTGCTGATTTTCCTGAAGTGGACTCTGTGCCCACTAATCCATACCCAGGAGGTCTCTCTATTCCTTCCTTCATTGGTGCTATTAATTATACTTGGGCTTCAAGGGTCTCTTATTTACCCCTTTAAAATATTAGTTTATGGCCACCAATTATCAGCGATGTTTCCTGTTAAATAGTATTGAGAGGAACGTGAGACCCTGGCTTAAAACATAAATACTGTGCATTTTAAGAGAAACCCCTCTCTCAGCATCTGGCTTGACGGTTAAAGAAGTGGCTAGTAATTTCACATTTGAAAGTACGGTAGATTATATAAATCTGAATTTACTTTGGGAAGAGTGCGAATCGACTCTTTAATCATCTTCCCGCATCTTAGTCTAAGCATTGGCGCTGAGTTCTCACACCTTTCAGGCAAATGAGCTCAAGAAGCCTTTACCATTTGGACTTTGAACGGAAATGCTCTTTTCAGGCACGGGCTGGGCTCACAAAGAGATGCCGAAGACGTATTTTTAACTCTTGAATTTGCAGTAGGCTTATCAATTATAAGTTTTTCATAAACCTAGAAATAAAAGTGAAGCGCACATTTTGAATCTGCGTACCTATAAAAGATCCACAGCACATTAGCCGAGTGTGAGGTTTGCCAAGGATAAGTCAGTGTTGCAGCAGTTCGTTTTCTTTCCCGGGATCACAGGAGCAAGATTTTAATACGACTCTCAAAATTTAATTTAATATATTGCTAAAGCCAATTTGCTATTCTGTGTTTTAATTATTCAGTAACATTATCTTTAATAAAGGATCTTGCAAAAAATTTTATCACATCTGTTTCAATTTTAAAAAGGACAGTTCATATTGTTAATTTTATTTTTATAGTATGCAAGCATGTTCTCTAGGTATGAAGGGTTTTATGCGTTTCATATTTTATACATGAACTGTTCAAATATTTATTATATTATTGGAATTTATTTCTGTAAGCAAAATTCAGAGTATTTATTTTCAAAGAAAAATATGGCCCCCAATGGACTATATCATGCCATTTCTGTTGTAACTAATATTAAATCAGTTACTTTACAAATGGATCCAGTATGGATTATATAAAAAGAATGAAAATGGGCAATCAGATATTTTTTATTTGGGGGGGTCTACAAAAAGATCTCCTGATTTTTATGGGAGGGGAACATAGACTCTGGTTGACTTTTAGCAGTCGGAAGAGCAAGGCACCCGTGTAGAGCTGGCTTGTTAAATGCCTGTGGAGGAGAACTGGGCATTGTGGACCAACCACCTGCTGACATTTCCATCTTCACGAATTCCTTGAATTTCAGAGTTCTGTTTCAGAAGGGAGATGTTTATCACTGCCACAGACTGGTATGCACAGGAGTGCATGATGTTAGAGAAAGGGCGTGCAGCATGCTGCATCTGCAAACCAACAGCTTCACTTAGTGGGCTATGACATTGTTCTGTTAGCTGAGCTGCTTTCCTGACCATAAAACTGAAGAGAGCCTGGCTATACAGCAGACCCTGTGAGAAAGCACCCCAGAACTCCTGCACCAAACACAAATGAGACTTTCTTTTTAAACGTGTTTCCTTTTTATTAAACATTAAATTAATTACTTCAGAAAATAAAAACAAGGAAATGTCATCTGTTAGTGTCTTCACTAGATAAATTATTAGTAAATTTATTAATAAATGTAACAAATGAATTTGAGGAAGAGTGATACCTTGCTACTATAATATTTGGCTTGCACGCTTGTTATTTAACATAACTGTTCTAAAATTATAAATGCTAGACTTGAAATTGTTAATAACTGTTTAAAAACTATTAGGAGATCTATGAATTTAAGTATTTTTACTCTTCAGTTTGAGTAAAAGAAGTGTTACAATTATAAGAATATTAAAAATAAACTTTTTAAAAATTACATAAGGGAAAAATAAATTCTGAAGAGGACAAAAGGCTTCTAAAGAAAATGTATTGCTTGGGTGGGCCTTAATTTAAATGCAGGTAATTAAGTCTGTGTGTGTGTCTTGTGAGTTCAGACCTTAGGAGACTCACATGGATGGCAGTCTTACACGACGGGATGTAGGCATGTTGGCTTACACAGATATATAAAAATGATAATATTGAAGCATTTAAATCGATAAGATTTATCTTTGATCTGAAAATTTTCTACTACATTTGGAGAGAGAGCGAGGATAGGATAAAAGAGAGAGAGAGGAAAAGAGAGAGACAGCAGAGGCAGAAACTTAATTCTGCAAGTATTTATCCTGCCAAGACCAGTGACAGAGTGACAATTAGTACAGATTACCATAATTGTGCTCTGTGGATAAAATGCCACATTGCTTCTTTTGCAGTAAATGCAGGCTTTCCTTAGGAAAACGTGTCGGCTGCATTATTTGGTTAACAGCACGTGTTCCCATGCCGCTCACTCGGAGGTGCCACTGCAACCCTTCCCTCTCTTGCAGTAAATAGGCCCGTTAATGTAGTGTACCTCACTCTCGCTCTTTCCCAGGGAACTGCATGTCTATGACTGAAAAATTATCACATAAATACAAATTACATTTTTTTCATTAGGAAACTACTTTTCATTTTAGAAAAAAATTCAATTAATTGTGAATAAGGTTATGATTTCGCCAGGGAGAGAAATATGTAATTTTTCTTCAAGCCTCAAACACATATAATAATGAAATCTTTTCTTGGAATTCACTCTTAAGAAGGATTTTTAAAAGTATAGACTTTATTAAAATCTCAGTTCAATTAAAATGCATTCAGTTACTAAAAATCTTTATTAAAATCGCAGGTGAAATTGTTCAACAGTGTAAGAGAGACTCGTGCTTCTTAACCAGGCAGTGAATTCTAACAAATGATTGTAAAGTGCACAGGTTTGCTCTTCAAGACAGGCATGTGCGTGTGTGTGCATGTATGTGTGCGTGCGTGCATGTATAGTGTGTGTGCGTGTGTGGTGTGTGTGCATGTGTGTTGTGTTTCCATGTATGTGTGCAGTGTGTGTGTGTGGTTGTGGTGTGTGTGCATGTGTAGTGTGTGTGTGTGTGTGAATGAGTGCATTTGTATGTGTGTGCGTGTGTGATGTGTGTGTGTTGTTTGCGTGTGTGTCCACGGGCGCATAGAAGGCTTGGTACTGGGAGTGGAGGCAATGGAGACTGAAGTTACTGTGTATCATCTCCTCAGGTACCGGCTTTCTTTGCCTTCTCAACGAAGGCTGTATTTTTTCTTCTTTTTTCCCCCACTTTAAAAAATTCGTTTATTCTGTAAGTTTCCATGCACGTACTTATTATTTATATATTGAGTATATTCACTTCCAATAAATCCCTGCACACTGTTTCTTGGGTGTCATTACATTAGTGTGTATGTGTCTTCTTGGGACAACCTACTGTAATTCTCTTCCCTCACTTCTGTAATCAGAACCACCCTACTTAGAGGATTTTTATTTTGCCCCTTCCTTGGATGAGTTTGGTACAGTGTCCCTGATTCTTTTTCAAGGACCACTGGAAGATGCCATTGAGGATGAGGACGAAGAGTATCCATCGGAGGAGGCAGAAGGCATCGCAAAAGGGGACTTTCCACTGGAGGGAAGCTTCCCAGCAGACTTTGGGCCAGAAAATCTGAGCTGCGAAGAAGTGGAGTTCTTTTGTAACAAAGGTAATCCTTGATGGCTGAATGTTATGGAGACACTTAAGTGGTTTTAGAGAAGTTTTCTTCTCCTTCTTCTTCTTCTTCTTCTTCTTCTTCTTCTTCTTCTTCTTCTTCTTCTCCTTCTCCTCTCCTCCTCCTCCTCCTCCTCCTCCTCCTCCTCCTCCTCCTCTTCCTCTTCTTCTTCCTACTCCTCATTCTGAACCTTAGGATTGAGTAAAATTACAAACATAATGCAATAATTTATAATATGGGAAGATTATGATATAGGAAGGTCTTTTGTCATTCAAACAGTTATTTCATTTTGATAATGATCTTTTTTTGTTTTCAAATACTCTATTACTGATTTGTATATTCCCTGAGTTAATTTTGTTGCTGTTTTTTCCCAACCAGCTATAACATATTTGATGTTTATCAAATTTCTTCTCTCTTTCAACAGGCAGTGATTGAACTCATTTAGTTTGCATGGCACTAGTAACTGAATATGACCACTGACTTGTGCAGATTATTCCCAGCCCAAGGTCTGGCTCAGTCTTTCTAAAAACTGAGTGCTATTGGTGTTAGCTTTCAACACTGCTGCTCCCTGTTAGGTTATTTGGATAATGAAATGGAGGACCTTTTCCTCTGTAGATCCTCTTTGGATATACACACACCACACACATCACACACATATACACCACACACACATACATACACACATACACCACCTACACATATCCACAATACACACATACCACCCCCATAAACACCATATAGACCACATAAATACACATACCACCCACATACTACACATACATACACACTACCCCCCCACACCACATATACACACACATACATACATACCACACACACTACCCACCCACACACCACACATACATACACACACCCCACACACATCACATACACACCACACATACACACACACCACCTTCCACACACATCACACTTACACACATATGCACACACACTGCATAAACACCACACATACACACACACCACCACACACACACACCACATACAACATATGCACACACACTACGGACACCACACACACACCATACATACACACACACACACAATAATCCAAAATGTACCGGTGACAAATTTCATTGATTTCTAACCTGAAATTTTCCCCCTATTTGACATCTTCTTTTTTTCTAAAAGTAATTTTATGATTTCACATGACTTTTTATTATTTATTTTTACTAGTTTGTTTAGTCTCCTCGGGTTAGGACTTCTTTTCCTCCTTTACCATTATACGATGTTATAGGTTTTGATATTACTTTCTAGGTTTATAACAGCTGCGTCTGCTAATTTAACAGAATTGTATCCCAGGCGGCAAACTGGCTGAGACGCTTGGAGTCTGTGTCTGTCTACACCTGCCGATATTTATTTTGGTTTTTTTTTTGTTTTTTTTTTTGTTTTTTTTTTTTTTTGGTTTTTCGAGACAGGGTTTCTCTGTGGTTTTGGACCTGCCGATATTTATATATGTGCGATTTTCATGCAGGCACGCCATTTTCCTAAACCTGGATATTGTTTTAGAGTTGAGAGAGGTGAAGTGAGCTTGTGTGTGCTGACTGTCTCAACAGCCTAAAATCAAGAAAGCTAATACAATAGCTTAAAAATGGCCAGTGTATCTATCGTGATGGTCACATGTATTTATAGTATTTTTAAAAGCTTCAACAGTGCATTCCCCTGTTGATGGTGTCTTAGAAACAAAGGAAGCCAAGTCATTCTTGTCCTGCTCAGCAGAGCTACGTCACTGGGATCTCCTAGAGTGTGAACAGTGGCCTTGTAACATGGTGCCTGTCTCCAGGACAGACAAGTTTGACTGAAAATAAGAATATAACATATAGTACAGTTTTGGCCATTGAGCGATTTCAGGCCAATTTGACATTTCCTTTAGGTGTTCTGGATTCTATGTCTCAATTGAGGATCTGTAGTTTAGGTAATGCATGTAAGCACATGCTGAGGTGTTGGGGTATGCTGGCTTTTAAATTACATCTGCCACCATCTTATTCTCTATTGTTTGCCCAAAATTTCTATTTCTATGTTTATTATAAAGTATCTATTTTTTCTAGAGTATTTAAAAAAAAAGAAAAAAGCTAAGGAATGGAAGGCATTTGCCTTTCTCTCTCTGGACTGTTAAGGTTAAAGAGTCAAGACATAAATTTAGATCTTTAGAGCATAACTAATGTAATTAAGAATAAATAAAATTAATAATTGCATTAAGTTAGCAATGGCAAGTATTATTATATCCTGTTTTAATTTGGGATGATCACTACTAAAGGCTTATGTTTAATAAAAGAGTTTGGTGAAGCTGAAGCTTTGGGTAATCTCTAGAGAAAACGGTGTTTCATAAACAGTGTCTATATTCTTAAGATAATAATATTCATCTACACTAACAAGAATCGGGACTCAATGTAATAACGGGCATTTGGGAAATGAGAACATTGAATTACAATTATTATGAATGCTTTTTAATGGATGTGACCATTTGATAAACACTTGGGAATCCTAAGATATTTTAAATATGCAACAAACACTTAATAGCACAGACACTGTGTTGAATAGTATATAATATACGTGAATTACAAAACAATTCCTTAATGCTCAGTTTGAAACAAAAAAGTCATGCATGGGGATAAGGACTGTTATTTTCATGTGATATCTTCACTATAAATGTGAACATTATTATTTCATTTTACTGTGGCCTTATGTAACAGGAGAGAATTAAATTATTTTACTCTCATAGACAGTAAATCTTGGGAATGCCCCTGGAAGTTGGTTAAAGAAATACGAAAGGAAGACAGCACTGGCAGACACTGTAGCCTGTTGTACTAGGACTGTAGTCTTCTCAGTCACTCTCTTTCTCCTTCTCTCACTATTTAACTTGTGTTGTTTAAATACAATTGGAAGAGAAAATGCTCTCCTTTGAAGAGTAGAAGGCAACCTCTGTGTAGGTGATCACATCTGTCTCTGGGGCACACACTTTCCCTTCCTTTGTAGTTGAAAATAGAAGACACACTAACGAGTAGAACAGGAGAATCATTGAAAGGCTTAAAGAAATGAATACTGTGACTGAAAAATCTGGTATAAAATGTTCTCTCAAAAAGAGTCTTTTCACCGAAAAACTATTTTTTTGTGTGCATTCTTGACCACTTATGTTGATTCCAAAGTTGTCATTCTATATCAGAAAGTGAGTTAGATGGTTTAGAGTTTCTTTCAAAAATCTACAATTATCTAGTTATTTTAATGGCTGCCATAGGTAAAATGTTTAGACATTGGGTGCATGTTCTTAATAAACAAGTGTTAGCTGAAGATTTCATACCATAAAACATACGAAGAGTGCCTTAATTCTTCAAGCCACAAATACTGACATGAGTTCAGGGAGAACAGGAAGCATCCATACAAAGTGACTGCATCCTCATCGATATTTTAGTGTTGGATTTTGTCTAAGTCATGCTATGCTATCGTAACTGTTTAGTTTTTTTGAAGAATAGGAGATGGAAAGCTTCATTCTTTAAATATCTATGAAAAAACTGCTTATTATAGGTAAATGTTTCTATGTTTAGGATTGCCCATATATTGTAAGATATTGTCAATGGCTAGAATAATAACTTTACTTTGTATAGTGTATTTTTCCTGACTTCACTCATATTATCTATGTTCTTACTAAAGGGCAAGATTTTGTGCACATCTGGAAGAAATCATTAATATTAAAGCTGTGGGTCTCTCTAAACCATGGAATCAAATATTGTTTATCTCAACCTAGTAAGGTTAAAATCAGGAAAACTGTAATTTATACTTTATGTTTTTTTAATAGGTTAAATTCTTAATTATGTGATTGTATCTCAGACAAGTCCTTGTTCAAGTTGTAGGCCTAAAATTGACAAATCCCGTAAAAGATACCAAAACACTATCCTGAGTGAGGTAAGCCAGACCCAAAAAGAGGAACATGGGATGTACTCACTCATATTTGGTTTCTAGCCATAAATAAAGGACATTGAGCTTATAATTCATGTTCCTAGAGAAGCTAAATAAGGCGAATCCAAAGACAAACACATAGGCATCCTCAGGAATATTAACCTTCATCAGGCGAGGAAAGGAGACAGAGACAGAGACCCACACGGGAGCACCGGACAGAAATCTCAAGGTCCAAATCAGGAGCAGAAGGAGACGGAGCACGAGCAAGGAACTCAGGACCACAAGGGGTGCACCCACACACTAAGACAATGGGGATGTTCTATTGGGATCTCACCAAGGCCAGCTGGCCTAGGTCTGAAAAAGCATGGGATAAATCCGGACTAGCTGAACATAGCGGACAATGAGGAATACTGAGAATTCAAGAACAATTGCAGTGGGTTTTTGATCCTACTGCACGTACTGGCTTTGTGGGAGCCTAGGCAGTTTGAATGCTCACCTTACGAGACCTGGATAGAGGTGGGCAGTCCTTGGGCTTCCCACAGGTCAGGGAACCCTGATTGCTCTTCGAGCAGATGAGGGAGGGGGACTTGATCGGGGGGAGGGGGAGGGAAATGGGAAGCTGTTGTGGGGACAAGGCAGAAATCCTTAATAAATAAATAAATTTAAAAAAGAAAAAAAAAAAGATACCAAGTCAGCTCTTGGTTTGGACAAAAGAGATTGTTCACAATAAGATGCTTCTTTAAACTGCTTTGGGCCTCTGATATTTTAAAACGTTGGGCAAAATATAAAGTGATAGCTCAGGCCCTAGCATTGTCTTTTGTTCTACACTGCTTGGCTTCTTGCCTTCCCGGCATCTGCGACAGGAAGGGAACAAGCAAGAATTATTTCCTTGAATTTGCAGATGACGAAGACATCCACACTGGGCTCATAAGTGCTACATATTTCCTGTGGTGTTGAATTATTTGCCCCAGTTATTGCATCTTTCTCTCTCTGTTTAATGTAGAAAACAGGGGCATATATTCATGCGTGTGCAAAACTAAGCCTGGAGTTAATAATTAGTCCAAGTGGAATTCCAAACTGAAATATTTAAGTTTGTTGATGAAAGAGGTGAAGTAATTATGTGTGGGATACATTTCAGGAGAATGGACAGGATGTGTGAACAGGAAGGAGAGAGTCAGATGGATGTCTCTGTCATGTAGTAAGTAAGTAAGCAGCTGTGCTATGAAGAAAAATCTCCAAAAACTATATGGCAACGATAACCATATAGTAACGAGGAAAGTTACTAGGAGCCTTTGGAAATTGTTCTGTGATGTTATGGTTTCTAAGGAAGCTAAGAGGGAATATAATACCATCAACCTTGTCATTAGAAGACAGAAAACCCAAATTCTTTTCCTAGCACCAATATATAAAGAATGTTCAGAGATTATTGGATATTATGCACACTGAAAAGGCATTTGGGAAGATCAGTGTTGGCAAAAGCCTGCAAGATGGAAATCCATACAATAAGGAAGCATATTGTGCAATGATGGATATTCTCATGTATTCAAAGAGCTTATATTAAGCAATATTTAAAAGGGAATGAATATTTTAAGTACCTTTTTAAAATTGAACATTCTAAGGTACATTAAGAAAGTAGAACAGAACACAGGTTCCCCAGTGTTGGAGTTAATGCTAGCCCTAGCAGCAGTTATTATGAAATTAAACAAACAAACAAAAAAAGGATACTGAATCAGGTTACCCGAAGTTTCCAGTCTTGTTCATAGATAAATTCAATAGAACTCAAACCTCTCAGTAATATGCTTCTACAATAACAAAAGACAATCTCCATCCTAGGGGAAAAGGAAGGGTTAAAGAAGGAACCAAACTCAGACTGTGTATGGTGGGCAATATTGAGCACATGAGGAAAGACAGGACAGGTTTAGATGGTGGATGACGTCGTAGCTATTTGTGGAGATTCTTTAAATTCTATAAAGAGCAATAGGGCAGGCAGACTTTGAGTAGAATGCAGAAGGAAAGCAGTGGGGTTCTAGAACTTTCTCACCGGTGTGCCTAGTGTTGAACATGGTACACAGAGGAAGACAGAGAGCTGGAGAGGGGGACAGGTACAGTCATACAGGATTTGCTACTCCAGGAACCTGTGTTGGATCCTGGCACTGTGGAAGGTACAGGGAAGGGGTCTGTGAAAGGGAGAGAATACGAGAGAAGATGCATAGTCAGGAGGCAGCTTGCTTGTGCCTAGTGAGGAACAGTCTGCAGAAAATGAAGGTGGAGACGGGAAACTGAGACAGGTAAATTGGGAGAGCTGTCAGGAAATATAAATAACCCAATCCGAATCATCTCTTCAGCCAAGAGCTCGATGAGACTCCATCTGTAGCTCATTAATATAAATTCCACAGTAGCATTGTGTGGGTGTTTGGGGACAATCTGTGTCACCTTGCTCCTTTCCACCTTCGCAGAGTTGGGTCAATGTTCTCTACAGATTCCCACATCCTTGAATGAGAAAAACAAAAAGTAGGACTCCAGCAAATTGGAAGAGGTTTTATTATTATGCTTAGGGAGACTGGCTGATAGACCCTTTGAGCTGTCCCGCCTCCCCTCTCCCCCTCGCCTCTATCTGTTTTTGTAGTTTTGTTTAGAAATTAAGAGTGATGGAAAAGCTGTGTCTTTTCCTTGGACTTTACATAACAAGCTAAGTCTAGAGGATTAGCATCGCTCTTTTCCTACCTACCCCCAAACCTGTGGGGTCCCGCTTGTTTTTCAGCTGCTCCTCATCTCAAACATCCATGTTATTTTTGTCTTTTAGTTTCTTCTCTTCTCTGGATTCTTTTCTCAATAAAGAAGTCCGTTTCCGTCTCCCCTTCAGTCAGGTTCTTTCCCTGCGTGGCTTTTGTGAAACCTTGCCTCCTTCTCAGATGCGGGCTAACAGAACCCATATCTGTGGGAGGCAGGTCTGCTGTGATCACTTTGAACTCAATAAGGAAGGGGATATTTACAAAGTTCTTCTTTTTCTCTTAACGGGATTAAGAAGCTCAGCTCCTTAAACTCTTGCATATAACATTGACATTTCCAGGGTGTGTTTGGACCAGGGAGTTCAAAGAGAAGGAGTGAAAGAGAAAAGCCAATATGACTTTGTTTTTTACCTTGCTGGAGGAGCTGTTTGTGCAAATCGCCTATAAGCTTATTGACCTGAATCTTTGACTCCTTGTTTTTCCTGGATTTGGCTGGAGTGGAGACACTGATGGAGAGCCGATAGGGCTGATTGAACAGCCCCCAGCTTTGCTTGGCATGGACCTGGCTTCGCTTCTCCACCACCTCCCTCCCTTCGCATGACATTATTGTTCCTTGGCAAACCTAAGGCTGCCCTAGGCCCAGTTCTCCTTCACATTCTGTTGTAATGCGCTTTAAAAATCACCGTGTTTTTCTTGCATGGGCTGTCCCATGGTGAGAACTGAAAAGTAATGACTTTTTAAGGAACTAGGAAGAGAGATAATAGTCATATCCGGCTTGGGGTTTTATCTCATGATAAGTAGTACACCTGTGACGGGGGACTGCCATTCTTTCTTAGCTGCTTAAAAAGTCTCCACAGCGTAGCTATTACTCAGAACTCAGCAGAATGTTTTAAATGATGATCAGTGGGAAACTGAGGGGCACCTGAGCAAGCCCCAGGGCTGCAAGAGAGTAGACAGGTAGGTTTAGGTGGTAATTGTTTGGTGAAACCAGATGGCTTAGTAGTTTTTTTTCTTTTTTTTCCTGTGACATAATGTTCCTTATATAAGGGTCAGATAAAGCTTTGTCTACCTACCTCACCTTGGACACTAGATCAAGACAAAAATTTCAACAAGGCGAAAAATTATTGATTTTGCCCATATATGAAATGTCTCATACTGTGGTGTTTATAGGAGTCATGTATGAAACCATATCCCACTTTTTTTACATATGATAAGCCCGGTGCACTTTTCTTCCTGTGAAATGGCCAACAACATTTCACAAGTGCGGTCTGCTAAAGTTCTTCTACAAGATAAATTTGAACTTGGTAAGACATGCATTCTGTTAGAATTTCTCATGTAACCTCATGTTATACCAAAGTATATTTCTCTTTTTATCTAGCTAAATACATACGGCTTGGGAGGGATTAACTCATTTTCAACGATATCTTTATTTTAAATGAGCAATACGTTTACAACAGAAAGAATGGATATTACTATAAAGGCCATTTTCTTATAATTCAGAAATGTATTTGTTGGTTTAAAGTGTAAGGTTTTTACAAGAGCAAGACCCTTTCTGGACTTGTAAGATTTATCTTGGTTTGTTGCTTGTTCTGAATGTTAAAAGTCATATAAAAGAAAAATAATCTATTTAATATCCTGGCATTATATTTATATACATCTGATTATTATGAGACACATGCATTATTGATTGGCTTTTTCTGTTTTAATCTAGATATTGAACCAGTTGGTCATTAAATTTAGCTGAATAATATGAAACAGAACTACCTATATGGAAGCTCATTTTAATTTCTCCATTTTCTGGGGTACAGTTTTGTACTGAATAAAGATTCAGTGTTTCTTAAGAAAGCATTTTTAATCTAATTGCTGTTATATTTAAAGTCTATTTATCTCAGTGTTATGTAACTTATATTTGAGCGTCAGCCTCCTGTTTGCCAAGCATGCCTATCTACTAGCACTGTTTATTTTTCTATTTTAAAGGAAACTATAAGTACGAATAATTTTGCTAATGCCTGGGTAGCCAATTTACTTTAACCGTGTGAATTACGTTGGTTCGCAAACCTGAATGTTAACTGTTGGGCAAACCAGGATTAAAGAGAAAGTGTTCGCTCTGTAGGAGACTTTTCTTGGAACTAGCAGTGTCTCCTCTGCTCTATATCCTTAAATATCACAAATGATTTCCAGTTTCATGGTTCTGCTCTACCATTTAGGAAGTTTAAATCAAATAGGTTTTTCAAAGCTCTTAATCTTCTCACATAAAATTTGCATTTTCTTGTTAGTATGTAAAATTCTCTCAGTGATTTGTTATCATTTGCGAAGCAACAGGCAGTATTAGGCATTTGCCCATCCATTACCTGATGGGATAATCTTTATCTCTGGTAGCCCTAAACATAGAAGGTGTAGAGGGAAATGGAGAAAGCTGTGATATGATGAATTTAATTATAGTAATAAAGTTAGTCACTTTTTGTTGTTCTTAAGAGGTCAAATGAAAATAGCTCGACGTGTTGTACCAATGAACACTGATAACGAATGCAGATTGTCATCTCGGTGCTTTCCTTTCCTTTCTGAGATTAGACAGATCAGTGTGGAGACTATGCACCAATTACAATAATTGGGATAATGGTAATAACAACTCCCATTTTCTGTTTGTCCCTGGAAGTCAGGAATCTTGTTTTGTGCACAGTGTTTCTAATCAGCTTACTGGCTTGCAAGGTAGATCTCATTTTTCACTTTATCATCTATAAGTTTGGTACTTTGGTCAAAGTCAGAAAACTACTAAGGTAATACCACATTACAGTGAGGAGAACGGGGAAGATGTCTCAGTGGATAGGGAATCTGTAGCACCAGTGTGAGGACGTGAGTTCAGATCCCCATAGCTCACCAACACCCTGGCAGGAATGTAGGTGGGCACTAAATCAAGTATTTGGGAAGCAAATATGAGAAAGAGGTCCCTTGGCACCGGCTGACTAGCAACCCATAACTGGCAAGCTCAGGGTTAAGCGAGAGACCTTGCCTCAATAAGCAAAGTGGGGGAGTGATTGAGAAAGACACCCAATGTCAACTCCTGGCCTCTTCATGTACAAACATATATACATATATCCAGACACATGTTCATTTGCACACATATGGACACACATGAATGTGCATTCCAAAAAAATATATTAAAAAATTACAGTAGGTGTTGGGAGGAGCTAGCACATGTAATCCCAGCATCCAGGAGGATTAGACAAGATACTGCTTCTCATTTAGACTTGTTGTAAGGAGAGGCTGCTTGTTGGTTCCTGGCTGCTCGGCCCCGAAATAATCACACAGAAACTGTATTAATTAAATCACTGCTTGGCCCATTAGTTCTAGCTTCTTATTTGCTAACTCTTACATCTTAATTTAACCCAATTCCAACAATCTGTGTATTGCCACATGGCTATTGCTTATTGAGTAAAATTCCCAGCGTCTGTCTCTGACAGCAACTCCATGGCTTCTCTCTGACTCTGCCTTCTTTCTCTCAGTATTCAGTTTAGCTTTCCCCACCTACCTACCAACAGGCAAAGGCAATTTCTTTATTCAGCACTGGTAATCACAGCATACAGAGGGGGATCCCACATCATAGGGTAACTTGAAATACAGTTAGAGACTCAGTCCCCAAAACACTAATAAAATAGGTAAAAAAGTAAAAAATAAGGCAAAGGGTATTAGTTTTAATAAAATTATGGAAATATTTTTCTGATATTCATTAGGAAATAATTCTTTTAGAAGGAAATAAAAACATCTGAAGAAGTCTAAACCTCACTTTCACAAGCTATTTTTAAATGGACTTTCTCAAAAACAAAACCAAATGAACAAACAAAGAAACCACAACAACAACACTCTTGCACAAGTCAAAAACTATGGAGTTTTACCAAAACCAAGAAACAAGAAGTATTAAGTAAATGAATGAGAAATGTTCTTAAAATATTCCTGTCATGTAGGGTCTCTTTAAAGGCTTAATAGATAAGAACCTGTCTGAAGTACAGAGAGAGGGTATATCAATGATGCGAGGTCTATACTGAAAGTCCTTTTGACCACTGAGACTTAATGAGTGGCCATGTCACCCTGTACGGTAGCATAAAATAGGACATAATTTCTCACTGCCTGCTCATTGTATTCTTGTTTTCAGACAATTCAAAGGAGCAGAAACACACCAGAGTGTGTATACTTGGGCTGAAGCCAGTAATAAATGACTGGGGTGTTTACAATTCCATCACAACTATTTGGATAGGAATTTCAGCCTTATGGAAATGTTTGCAAATTGAACTCTTTAAAACTGTTTGACCTTAACACACAATAAACCTAAGTAAAAAGCAGGGAAAGGAAGGAAGGAAGAGAGGAAGGGGGCATTGTTTGCAGGGAGAGCTCTGGGCACTGTGAAAACTTCTCCCTTTACTGAAGGAAATGCAGTGCAGCAGATGGTAAGAGTGGACGTGAGATAAACACGGGAACTGGAAAAGCAAGCAATACATTCTAACAGGTTCTGTATCGACGATCTGGAGGGGTAGAAAGATTAGACAAGGAACTCTTCGGAAACTTGACAGTGGCTGTATCGCACCAAGCCTTATGCACATAGCGGAGATGGAAAGGAAAACTGCACAGACGGTAGACTGTGATGATATTTTTCTGACAGTGAGAGGGGAGATCTTTTTATTGATTAAAGGCATCGATTTATCAATGGAGGAATCAACAACTGAGACACACAGACCATCCTCCATCCCTCCACCTGGCTGACAACAACGAGATCTGATGATATTCTATTGTTGCCTTGGAATTAGCATATGTCTCTGTACCTGGGCGTCTTGGACAATCTTCTAATTTTGGGGGCTATGCAAATTGCACTTCAGACCCTGAGAACTCACTCATGTGACCTCCTTTTGTATGTGAGCATGGATGGGTGTAAATGGTCTAAAAGAAGCAGAAGAAAGACTATATAAAGAATATTTTCATCTCTCAGAATAATACAGTAAATGAAGGAAAACCTTTGCCTATGTAAAACAAAGGAAAGCATGTAACATGTGGACCCTGTGTAAATGTTTGAATGTCCCTCAGCCTGAATCTGCCCACTCTAGTCTTTGTTGTACATTCCTGTGTTCTGTCCTGGAGGCTGATGACTGTATAATACCAGCATATAGTCATTCTTTTTTTAAAATTTATTCTTTCCTCATACAATACAAGACTACAGCCTCTCCTCCCTCCACTCCTTCCAGTAACCCCCACCTTCTCTCTCCACCAGATTTACCGCCTCTCCATTTCCCTTCAGAAAAAAGCAGGCCTACCAGGTATATCAGCCAGACAAGACAAGATATGATAAAGCTAAGTATAAACCCCGCTATCAAGACTGAATGAGGCAGGGTCCCAAAAGCATGTGGAAGAGTCAGAGACACCCCTGACTACTCACTGACAGGGGTCTCACGAGAACACCAAACTACACAACAACGTGTATCCAGAGGGCCTAGTGCAGTCCCATGCACGCTGTGTGATTGCTATGTCAGTCTCTGGGAGCCCCTATGAGCCCTGCTTAGTTGATTCTGTGGGTCATGTTCTCCTGTTGTGCTCAACCCCTCTAGGTCCTACAATCCTTCCTCCCCCTCTTCCTCAGGGTTCCCTGAACTATGACTAATGTTTGGGGACATTTGCTCCCATCAGCCGCCAGAGGAAGCCTTTCTGGTGGCCATTGAGCTAGGATCTGATCTACAAATATATATATATATATGATATTTATTATATATTATATATATGGTATTTATTATATATATTATATATATGAATATCATTAGGATAATTTCAACAATTTCATTGATTTTTTTTTCTTTTTCTTTTTCTTTCCAGTTGTGGTTGGTCCTATCCTAGGTCTCTGGGGTATCCAGCTTCTAGTTTCTGGCCATCCAGGGTAGTGTTAAGCATGGGTTACCCTCCCCTCCTAGTGTGGGCCTCAAGTTAAACCGGTCCTTATTTGGCCACTCTCACAATCTCTGAGCCACCATCGCCCCAGTACATCTGGCAGGCAAATGGGTTATAGGCTGAAGGTTTTGTGGCTGAGTTAGTGTCCTGGTCCCCCCACTGGATACCGTCCCTGGTGACAGAAGACAGTGGGTTCAGGCTCCGTGTGCTCCATTACTAGG
Source organism: Microtus oregoni (assembly GCF_018167655.1). Classification (NCBI taxonomy): domain Eukaryota; kingdom Metazoa; phylum Chordata; class Mammalia; order Rodentia; family Cricetidae; genus Microtus; species Microtus oregoni. The sequence goes on along the minus strand of NW_024543829.1, from coordinate 7,263,160 downwards.
AGTCCCTGCTAGGGTCGCTTTTACACGTTTCACGGAGTTTCCACTGCACTAGGTTTCCATATCACCCCCCCCCCCAAGTGCCCCCATTTCCAACTGTTCCATCCCACATACTCATTTTTAATAAGAAGTAATAACTCTATGGCAGTCATGTGATAAGAAAAAAGATAGTTTACATTATGAGGAAAACACATGTTACAAAAAATGATGTGTTTTCCCTGCAGTCCAAATGGCTCTGTTGAGACATTTAAGGTGATCTCCCAAAACATCAGATCATTAATGAAGACACATTTGGAAAATTATGTATTATGTGTATGTTATGTTCATATTTCACATGTCCAAGCAGATAATACATGTATTCATTCTCCTTTGTACTTAAATTTACAACTCTTTAATTAGCTTTGTATCAAATAATAATAGAACTAGAAGAATCCAAAATAATGTTAAACAAGTCTGAGCTTTGAATAATTTGCATAAATTTGGATATTACTTCAGACCTCTGTAGCTGGTTTGTCAACAGTGCCTGAATTCCTGAGCACTCCAGGCAGAATTGTGAGTTTAATCAGAAAGGGTCTACTGACCTTCACTTAGTACTCAATGGCCTGTTTCCTCTGAGAGAAACACAGTTCTACCTTCAGTGCTGGCCACTTGTCCCAGGACTCTACCTCTCTCTAATTCCCACTTCCGTTCTTCTTAGCAAGTGCCGCCTACATTGTCAGGCCCCACCAGCCCCAAATCAACCCACTGAAAAACACAGAAGAATGAGGTAAATTCATAGTAGTCAACAATAATTAAGAATGTTAAGTTTGGTTTTGGGTTTCAGTAAGGTTCTTAAAATGCCTTTCTATTTATATTAGATACCTGAACAACAAATTTATCAAAATTGAATAAACTGTCCGAGTTGGTAAAGGCCACAGAGAGTCAGGAAACCAGCTTTAAAGCCCTATAAAGAGCGTTGTCCCATGCTTCTGAACATCTGGCTGATGTTGTGGGTACCATTTGTGTTTTCCTGGTGTTATCATACAGCATTCAAGGTCCTACTGGCACTGAAGCAGTGGGGGCTGTGGGAGGACTCAGCCTTCCATAGAGCCTGAATGGGTCTTGTGATAACATTTGGGAAAATCTCTGGTGTCAGGAGCTAGTTATAAATCTGAGAAAGGGTAAAAATGACATGACCTGGGATTTTTTTCAGAAACATTTGCTTCCAATAGATATAGAAACTTCATTAGTTCCAGGTTTTATGGTAAGAAAAGACTCCTGGAAGTAGCCACAGAACTGGCTGATTTTTATAAATGACTCATGCTAAGACACACAGAGATGTTTATTCTTTAGGTGACTGCATGTCCAGATCTAATTTTTCTTATTGCTGTCAGTGTGTCAGCATATGTAAAATGCACAGTTTGAATTAGCTTTACTTGATTGTTGGAATAATGAATGACTCAAAACGCAGGGTCGTACCAGACTGGTAAACTCAGAAAGCAGAAACAGCTGCCTTCACCCTTGCCTATTTGAGTTTGATCTCTGAAACACACATGGTAGTAAAAGAAACCTGACACCTGAAAGTTGCTCTCTAAATGTGATGTTCATTCTGTGGTACACATATCTGTATCCATATGCACACATGCATGTGCACAAACACACACACATACACTCACATATGTGCACATGCATGCACACAGAGCACACATATGTCCATTGAATAAATGCAAAACAGTCTAGCACAGTGGTACTCAGTGAATATAGAATTTATGCTCCAGATCCAATAGATACTGATTGAATGCCTGCTGTCTCAGTTATGTGAGCCATGCTGTGGATACAAAGCTGAGTTTATTATCCCAGGGGCAGACATTGCTAACATGATGATAAAGGGTTGTCTGACCTTGTGGAGGCAGGTGAGAGAAACTGTCTTTAAGAATGCAGTGTTGGAACTGGAATCAATGTTGCATAGGCATGAAGTAGGTTCATCAGAGCTGTAATTAAATGTTCATAGGTATGAGGAAGGAACTGACTTCAATGCTCAGAGAAGAGAACAGAGTGTCCAGAGTCTGGTAATATACAGAGGGCAATGGTGACTGTCTTATAGTCGACTCCAGCGACGAAGATGAGGATCAAAAGGTTTAGGAAGGACAAGGAATGATAAAACTACTAAGAATAAGAAACTAAACAAAGACAGATGAAAGAGGAAATGCATAACTGGAAATCCAAAGTTTTAAATGCAGATCTGAAGGACCAGCTAGAAGACATAGTGGGTAAAGGCACATGCTGCCAAGCTCGAGGACCCAGGCATGATTCTTAGAACCAACGTAGTAGAAAGAGAGAATCCCCTCTGCCAAGCTGTCCTCTGATCTCCAAAGGTACACTGTCATATGCATGTGTCCACACACATGACCACACACAGGCAATACAACCACAAAAACTGATTAATTAAAATGAAAAAGAAATCTTAATTTAAGTTTCCCATAAACCACAAGATAGAGAGAAAAGAGATAAATAAAAAATACCAGCAGGAACAAACTAGATTTATTGGCAAAAATTAAATGATATCACTTATACTTTGAAAATGTATTTACTTTATGTGTGTCCATGAGAATACATGCACATGTGTGTTCGTGTGTGTGCCCCTGCATGTGTAGGAGGAAGATGTTAAATCCTTGTGAGGACCTAGAATTTTGGGGCATGAAGAAGGCATGACTTCCTATGTGTTTGTGCTGGGATCTGAACTCCAGTCCTCAGGACAATACTGCATACACCTTTAATCTTTGTCTGCCTTTTCAATCCATACATTTTTGGAGGAATTGTTTGTTTTGTTGTTATTGTTTTGGTAAGCCTAACTCTTGACTTCCGGAATTCATCTTCCATTATGGTGCTAGAACTATGGATTCTAAATGACATTCAGATTGTCGCCTTCATCTTTTGTCATTGTAATTGGTGTCTGAATACACATGGTTCTGTGTCACACTTCACATTTAAAAGAGTGATATGCAGGTGAGCATAGGGTGGCCGAAGGCTGTGGGGATGTGCGCCTGCTGGTTCATTATATCCTTTAAGAGAGCATCAGAACAGAGCTGTCCCTGTGGGAGAGAGAATTCTGTTAAAAAGGAGAGTGAAGAGGAAGGATGTATGGAAAGTGGTGGGCAAACACCATCATGTTCTAAAACTTGCTGGATCCATTGCGCTTGGAGATTTGACCTGTTGGAAAGGCAGGTTCAAAACTAAAATATGACTTTGCTTTTATCTTGGTGGTAATAATGAGTTTCTGAAGTGAATGATGAATCTGAAACTCAGGCAACAAACTGAAAAAATAGTGATCAGTTGGTGGCACCAACCTAGACCCTGAAAGGCAAATGCCACATTTTCTCTCTTATTTGTAAGTCTTAATATCTTGCAGTAGGTTAACAGACTTGCAAACTGTCATCCTGCTACAGCCTTCGAGACACTGTCTCATCGTCAGAACAAGATGGGTCTGATTTGAGTAAAATCTCTGTATAGTTTGATATTAGTTGCAATAAAGATTTTGTTTGATGATAAGTGGGAGAAAGACAATACAAATTATTTAAGTATATACTTTGAAATATGTTTATTTCAGTAGATTTTAAAGTAAATACTGGAGAGGTGACTCAGTGGTGATGGCCACTTATTGCACTTCAGGAGACACAAATTCAGTTCCCAGTTCCCATGTGATGGTGCACAACTGTCTGTGGTGTACATACATGCATATTAATAATGTATTAATAATAAAGTAAACTAATCTACACGTATAAAGTAAGTCTTTCTGCCTATATTTGCTTATTTATTTAAGCCATTCTAATACTTACTCAGGAAAAAACTCATACAGCCACTTTGAATATCAGTATGGCGATTTCTCAGAAAATTAGGAAACAACCTACCTCAAGACCCATCAATGCCACTTTTGGGTATATACCCAATGAGGCTCAATTATACCATAAGGCCATGTGTTCAACTATGTTCATAGCAGCATTATTTGTCATAACCAGAACCTGGAAACAACCTAGATGCCCCCCAACCAAGAATGGATAAGGAAAATGTGGTACTTTTACACAATGAAGTACTACTCAGCAGAAAAAAAGAATGACTTCTTGAAAATTACAGGCAAATTGATGGATCTAGAGAACATCATATTGAGTGTGGTAACCAGACCCAGAAAGAGAAATATCATATGTACTCACTCATAAGTGGCTTTTATATGCAAAGCAAAGAAAAACCAGCCTACAATTCACAATCCCAGAGAACCAATATAACATTGAAGACCCTAAGTGAGACATACATGTATCTAATAAACATGGGAAGTAGAAAAAGACAAGATTTCCTGAGTAAATTGGAAGTATGGGGAGCATGAGAGAGGGTTGAAGAGCAGGGTAGAATAAGGGAGTATAGTGGAGAAAATATATAGATCAATAAAAACAGTTTAAAAAAGATTATTGAGTGATGTTATGTTGAAAACCTATCCTACTTTCATTTGGACATTTTCCTTATGTGTGAAATCCTCAGCAAGCTTGAACTTAGAATCCTTCACTTGGGATATAGCACTGATGGCTGGAACAACTTTAAGTGCTCTAGAAGGATTGCAAATCACTATTCCTCCTTAAATCATCAAAACTTTAACTGTACATAAGTGTTTTCAGTAATTTCCCTTGCCAGCTATAATAAGATATTGCAAACTACAGTAGCCATATACTGACTATAAAAATTAGAGTTTTTTTTAAATAATACATTTACCCCTGGACTGTTGCTATGAATAATTTTAGGATTTTCTTATTGGGATCTCAAAATCATATCCAAATAATATGCATTATATTCTTTTGCTTAATTTTTTCATATTCTGGAGTCTGAAAAGGACTTTCGAGATAATGAAATACTAAATATAGAAAAACCAAGTAAAGTAACAAGGAGATGACTTGCATATTTGAAAATAGTTGTATTGTTTATATAACTGTCTCGGACAGTCAGAGGGAACCTGAGTCAGATGCTGTGATGGCTAACCTCCAATGCCTTATTATTATTTACAGTTGACGTGTTTAAAGTTCCCCTTAGTCATTGCTATAACTGGGGTATTGTTTGCCCCTCTATTTTGTATCTCCATGCATGTCTATTACTATAATTTGGCAATAAAGGCTTGATATTACCTGATTTCTCCCCCCCCCCCCCCCCCCGCCAATAATCTGTAGCTAAAACAAGCATTTCCAGCCCAACCATCTTACTGTTAGGCAAGCACGAACTCAGCGCTAAACTTTAATGTCCTCGTCCTTCAGCGTGAGCTGCAGTTTTCTGTTTTTGACTCCTACAGTCTTTTCACCAAAGCTATCTTGTCTGATGATAAAACCATAAGTGTATGAAGCTCACACATTTTTCATCTCTTTTATGACCTTATCTTTCACGCGCGGCTCCTGTGAAGGTATCCTAACTATAGGGAGCACCTGGAAAACATATGTGGTATCTCTCCTCTGATAAGCAGTTGTGAACAAGAAAGTAGATCTGTCACTTCTGAACTGCTCATTGTTAAAGAACACTTTGATGATTTAGCTGATTGCAAAAACACATTATAGGGATGGCTTGGAGCTCCAGCGACACTCCTAGTCAAGAAAGTTCAATAGTCATATTGTACGAGAATTTCTATAAGAGGTTAATATTGACAGGGACTACATGGATTAAAAGAGCAGGGTCGAGAACGGCTGTCTGCCTGCATGACTGCTCTCAGACACTGCTGCTGTTGTGTGCTGGGAAAGTGAAGGTCTCAGAACGCGAGGCAAGTCTTTAATTCCGACAGCAGCGTTTAACTTTGACTGAAAAGGTGTTTGTTTGCATTTTTGAAATTATTTTTGCTTGGCGAGGAGGGCCACTGCCTTCACCGCCTCGTCAACAATCCCTAATATGGTCTTTAAAGGCGCTGCTTCACATGCTCAAAGACTATATTTCTCCAAGTCATTTATGTTGTGCGTTATATTTCTCAATAACACCTTCAATTTCCCCCCATAGGGCTCGCATTGATTTGGGAAACTAGACTAAGAAAAATGGAAGGGCTCTCAATACACTTATATCTTTTAAAAGAGCAACAAAGGCATTTAATCTTGCAGTAGAAAACCATTAACTCCATAGCCATAATTTTAGAAATATTACAGATTTTTTTCAACTGCTTGGCATTTATTCAGTTTCATTCTTTTATGAATTACTCTCAGGATAGATATCACAGCTCCCGCATTAAATGTGTTTGTGCTTTGCTGAAATACACTGAGCTGTCTATTCAGAGGTATGTGAATAAAGAATTCAGAGAGCAAATGAGAGGATGTCAAATGCTCGCCCAGTTCCTCTGTCTCTCGCTTTCTCTCTCTTTTTTCTCTATGGCTTTCCTTCCCAACCACTAAAGCTTTTGGAGCAGCATACTGGCAGGCCTGTCACTATTATCTTGGCTAGTAATTATTCATGACATTTGTCCTACGCCATTCCATAGCCCTGATTTCAAACATAGGAGAATCAAAAATGGACTAAGAAAAAAAAAAAGACAGGCAGTGAGGTGAGTTCCATTCAAGTCAAGAAGAAGCTGGAGTTGGGTTAATATCAAAATAAAATTCTATTTATAAATTTTCTATGAGAATAAAATACTGAAACGAAAGAAGCAAGTGTCCATTATGAGTTAAAAAATGGTGTTTCTTAAGAATACTTCAGAGATTTCATATTTGATTAAATTATTTTTAATCATTTCATTTTTCATTAGTAAAAAGATTAAAAATGAATTAGGTAAAAAACATTACCATAAAAATGAGAACTAGTTTCCTGAGATAAAGTTAGAAGATGAAAGGTCCAAAAGTTGAAAAATGTGACATATTTTAGTTATTAAATAGAAATAATGTGCTGAAAGCAATTCATTAGCAAATGTAATGATATTGCAGTAGGTTATGGCAAAAAGAATGAGACAAAAATCTAATTTCCTAACTGGTCAGTGAGCAATGGTTATTGATCAACCATCTATGTGTAGTTGATTTTATTAAGTGCCAAGTAAAATAGGAAATCTTAAAAAGTAATGATTAAAAAGATTAAGTCCATTAAACCTTTCATCTTAGTGTATAAGCATAATGAATAAATGGGGACTTAATGTGAGGAAGAGAAAGTGACTCTCAGACCATATCTTGCCGTCTTTGTGGCTTGCCATGTAGACGATGTCTGCCGTATCCTTTGTTGCTCCTCTCTGCTGGCACGGATCAGACCCAGGACCTCACCTGTACTGAGCACATCCTCCGCTTCTGAGCTACACCTGGAGCACCAGGGTTATATTCTTAGATGTTAAAGTATGGTCTTTGGAGTCAGGAAAACATGGGATTTAATCTCGTCCCTGATGCTTTCCGTGTTGGGGAGTCCCCTCACTTCTCTATCCCTTAGTTTGTTTTTCTGAGGTATCAGAACACTGATTCCTGACAGGGCTGATAAGACAGTGTTAATGCAGCTCTTAGCAAAGTACACAGCGCGGAGCAGGGTTCAAGATGTGGTGGCCCTGTTGAGGTACAGCTTGGAAACTGACCTTCGGAGAAGACTTGCACCTTGATAATAGTTCTGACTTCAACAGTTGGCTTCTGGAAAGTGTGTAAACCAATATAAAATAAACACTGGCCTATTTTATTTTCTATATTTATATGCATCATTGCAGATGAGTCAATTTCTCTATTCTGTTCCTTCTTTTAGAGAACATAAAAACGACTAAAGCCTTGTGGTTTTAACGTAATATTCCATCTCAGATTTAATTTTTGTGGTGAGATATGCAGTAGACTTCCCAAGTTTATTAAGCATCTCCAGATAGATGCAAAATGAAACAGTTATAATTGTGTATAATTAGCTATTTTAACAATGGCTCAAATCAGAGTCATCAATATTTAGCCTTGCTCCAGATGTTGGGGCAAACGAAATGGAAGCAGTGCAGTCTTGATTGGGCAGCTAGGTGACATTTGGTGAAAGAACTTGGCGATTTGAAATTATAAACTCACTCAAGCCCTTAATCAGCTAAATTAAAATGTTTCGTTTTGAGCTATTCAGTAACATGGAATCCAAATACCTGCTGACGTGTTCTGTCATCCCGCATCTCTTAGACACTGGTGAAGTGATCACGGTGAGTCTGTCCTGTGCCTGATGAGGAACGACTTCCTTCACGTAACAACCACAGAGAAGATACAGCCTTAAGACTTCCCTTCAGTACCTTCCAGCACCCCCAAACCCACTCTTAGATCACAACACATCCTAGTTGGACCTCTTGCAAATTTCATGCCTGCCTTTTGTCTAGTGTTATGATATGTCCTCTGTGGCCTGCTTTGAGGAGACAGCTCCCTTTTCAATCTGAATGTTGTTTCCAGTCATGTGTCTTTAAGACACAAATCCATAATGTAGAGAAGCCTTAGTTTTTATGTTCTTAAAGGCCAACACAGTGTCTGCAACTTAAAAGGCATCATTTTAGTGACTTGGTCCTTATATGGCCAGAAAGCATCCAAGTTCTTCTGTCCTAAGAGGCATTGGAGAGGATGCTGAGGTGGGGACATGGGAGAACATTGAGCCGGAGCTGAAGGTTAATCTCTCTAGCAGTTGGAAACTATCAAGGAAAAAGGGGATCTTTGCTGGACAAACACCTGGCCTTTCTCTCCTTCTGCACTCTGTCCTCCAATCTGCTGTTACTGCTTGCTCTGGCTGATTGCAGCCAGAAGCCCGAAGATAAGGAAGCTCACAGAAGTTAGCTCTACATCTCACGAAGTAGGGGAAAAAGAAAGGAATGTCAATATAGTCCAGCAAGAAAGGTCAAGTAGGAAAGATCCAGCTCATGGGAGATTCTAAGATTCTTTGTCCTAGCTAACAGGATTCTGGTTCCACCAGCCTGCTCACTATATGGCATTAGTTCAATGTTTACTCAAAGGCAGGAAATCAAGCTGAAAATTGGATAAAAGGAATGGCCTTGGCCTAATCTATCAAGGCAGATGATGTGAGCCTCCTGCTTACAAAACCTGAATCTCTTTTTGTCTTGATAGAGGTAACTTGAAGAGGAGGGAACAGGTTGGCAGACTGAAAGCCAGTTGGTTAGGTCAAGGCTATCAGTAATTAGACGTCATCAAGCCTGCTTGTATACACAGACTGAGAGTAAGCCTTGTCTGGTCCTGAGAATTGAGAGCAGAGCATTCCTCTTTGATCTCCAGAAAATAATTGGTTGGTGTGTTTATGCTCTTAGATGCAACCTGCAAGTGAAGTGTAGAATATTGGGACAGCACTCTATTATTGAGCCTCTGTGCCTTTCTTGGGTCTCCGTGGCCTCGTGCTACACTCTCATTTGAGAATGTGCGCTCTGTGATGACTTCTACAATCCCAATAAGGAACTCACTTTCTGCACAAATCCCACTGAGCCTATCGTAGCTCCTTAATCACAGATGTCCAATACGTACCTTCGGGAAAGGGTGAATATGTTCATCAATGTTCTTTCTGACCATGCTAAAAGCCAGTCAGCTTCTGAAGAGTTTCATGAGGTTTACGGTGTTATAAAAGGTGTACTTTATTCTGTATCATCAACCAAAGCGGCTTTGTTGCACTGAACACAAAAAAGTGGTATTTTTTTTTATTCTTAAAGAATGTATTTCAGCTTTTCTCATTCTCCTTACCTTTATTCCAGGTTTTAGAATTAATTCCTATATTGAATTTACAAGTGGGGAGAGGGAGAAGCAAACCCTATAATGTTTAAGGACCAAATCTTATACTCACGTCACATTAATGTCAAGGATAGTAATGGTTTTCTAAATTTTATACCTTAAGTGTATCTTAAAGTTAACAAGATATAGTACATTTTTATATTTTGTATAGAGATTCAAATTCAAATAGATATCTGAATGACTAGGTGGAAAGTTACTATAGGATGCTTTAAAGAAAGGTAGACAGGTCATTTAAACTTAGATGTTAGCACGTTTAGGTTCAAAATCTCATAGGCATGACTTCAATATTGTTTTTGTTTGTGTCTTTGCACTGCACCTCTTGGTATTTATAATATTATAAAATTAAGATACTTAAATCTAGAGTTTTTGCTTTAAAATGCAGTTGTATTGGTGATGTTTCCTCTTTCACTGCATCTCAATTCTTTTCAAGACATACAGGGTCTGTTTGTTTGTTCCTTGCTTGCTTGCTTTTACTTTTCTTGTGAAGTGAAAGCATAAAATTATGAAAACTCACCGCAGTCATCCAAGCATACGTTTAACTTCACAGTGTCTTCTGTTGGGATGAATGGAGTCACCAGATTATATCACATGCTAGTCATTCAATTGGGGTTCTTATAACGTCTCTTTAAGAGAAATAGCACCAAGTTTTAGAAGCATAACACAGGAAGAATAGAAGTCTTCCAATAATGTAAACTCACTCCTAGACAGGAATGCACTTTATAATATTTAATTTGGTTTTCTGTATTTTTAATTAGAATTTGGAAATAAGGTCACTATGGCTTGTTTTGTATTCAAGGTATTCAGAAAAACTATACATTTCTATCTGATTTTTTCTGATATATTAATAGTAACTCCAAGGTGAGATGTGTATGCAAATGTTTTTCATTATTTACAGCGCTTAACTTCAGTTACCCACTGACAAATATTCATAGCTTTCTTTAATTTTAAGCTACAATAGATATCAAAATTATTACTTGTGGACATTTTCGCCAGTGAACTAGAAAATATGTGGAAAGACATTTCCTTACCAGATTTCAATGTCACAGAACTTTAGTCATTTCTCCTTTCTCTGTTGATGTGTTTCAGCTGATGATGAAGGATCCCAGCAGCCAGCAGAATCAGATGGGGACAAGCATTCTGACAAAGCCGGGCAGCCTGGAGTAGACACAGAGGACTGGGATGGCCCAGGTAGAATGGTGAACAGCACATTCAACCCTCTTTTACGTTTTAGCAGAATCTCACCTTTTCCCCTCCAAATTTTAGCATGGAAGGGGAGATGAGAAAATAAAATACAGACAGCTTGTAAAACTTAAAACAAAAGTTCAACTTGAATTTAAAATCATACATGGACTTGTGTGTGTGTGCATGCATGCTGGTGATATAGGAGTTTGAGGAAATATCATGATTTAAATAAGAAAACTTTAAAAACCAGCATCATCTCAGCTTGAAGTCTCTGTCTTTTCTTCTTTCATTCTTACATCAAGTTAGTCAATTCTATTTGCTTGCTCTTTCAACAGAGAATCATTTAGCTACATCCAAACTCAAATCAGACTCAGTTTGAAAGCTTGCAAAGCAGACAGTAACAATAATACTTCAGAGAGCTGTCGTTTCCGTTTAGTTCCGTTGTGAGTTACAGATGGGGCCTCAGCATTTGTTTAGACATTGAGTCACGATTCATAGATTTTTCTCCTCTGATTCAATGTGCTAGCAACATGGTCACCTTTATTAGTCAAATTAAATTGGCTCTTAAAAGGTTTTGTATTTGTTCATTTTAGGCAAAACAAAAGGCTAATCAAAATTTAATATGAATAAAAGTCATAAATATATACTTCTTATAATCACGCTGCAGGAAATAACCTTATTGATTATTGTTGAGAAGTTTATGATGCGCTTATAAATGGAGACCATTGTCTTTTAGGATTTTAGGTTAGAAGTGAGTTTCGAAATAGTTTTAGCCTTAATTTCTGAAGCAGTAAGTACCCTTTTTTTTTTCATTAAGAATGATCGCTATATTTCAATCCCATTTTCACCCTTGCATGACTTTGCAAATTGCTCTCTGCTGTGCAAGGGAAGGAGAGGAAATCCACTGGTAATTTTCTGAAGCCAGCAGCTGGAAAATATAATGCAAACAAAAATGAAGATGCAGTATATTGATTATTATGATGTCATTTCTAATGTTATTCATGATACATACAAATGTTTGCAGTCTGCACACTAGAGCATCATGCCGTACAAGACTCTGCATGCAATTTTATTATATTTTAAAATACTATAGAACCATGTTTTAAGATATTTTAATGCACTGATTTAAATGCAAACTTCTGGTATTTGTATTTTCTTGCGTATTTTTTTCTGACTTTTCAATGTGGGGCAATTTCCTTAGAATAATTGGAAAGTAATTTTTTTTAAAAAAATACCTGAACTTTATTATGAGACTTCCATACAATATGAAAAGAGAACAGGATCTTTTATTTTATATTAATAGGATTAAATATTTGTATTTTGAAAGTATTGTGCCTGTCCGGTTAGACTGGGCAGGTTTTATGTGTTTCTATTTTGATATATCAGTCACTCAACTGCTTTGGACACACTTGTGGAATCCAACTTGCCTTTCCAGTTGTAAGACAATAAGAAAGCAACAGTATCGTAAGCTGCTGAGCATGCACAGCAAAGCTAATGCCATGCTTGGGCAGCTTTTGCAGAAAGGATACTGTTGTCAAGGAAACATTAATAATAATTGGAGGTGTTGAGTAGAGAATGGTGTTGTGAAATGAAGTGTCGATGGACATGCTACAGGTGTGCTGTTTAGTTTCCGTTTAAATTAACTTCCGTATTTTACTGAATATATTTTTTATGTTGTGGATTTGGTCTAGACATTGCTGTGTTCTGTATTATTTATATAGTGATACACCAAAACTTTAATGGAAAAATACATGTCTTTTTCATGCTGATAAGACCCTACCTTTTTTGTTCGCTGACATTTGTTGGCACTTTATACCTGTATGGAAGAGAAAAACTTCCAGGTTTTGGTGACAGTTCCAAACTCAGTAGCTTGTGTATCTGCATTCCAACCTATGCCCTAGGTCAGGATTAGCTCCCTTCTTGACTTGTCAATATCTAGCTGGGAGATCTGTGGAACACTGCTTAATTTCTTGGAGCTTCATGCATTTGTAAACTCTAAAAAAGATTACAGACTCCTCCAAAACTGCAGCAGCTCATAATCATAAGGCGCTAATGATTTTTTTTCCTTACAGTTTTGCAACTATTCTGTGTCAAAGGTTTTTAAACATCTCACAGAGTATCTAAGACCCTGAGGGGTAAAGTTAGGTGGCTCTAAACATTAGTTTTCTGTTTATCACAGATCATTGTTTGAGACATCTAGAGCTAGCACTGAGCCAGGTTGGTTTCAAGATCTCCTAATTTCACACCTCAACTTCCCAGTGCTGATACTCATCCTAAGGTGGATAGTTTTCTATAAAAATAGAAAAGAATCAGAGGATGTAAAACTTATTGAAGGAATTCGAAACACAGTACTGACATCATTGAAGATGGATCAGGAGTTATCTTATTTTTATGGAGTTTGATTGAAGACGACGGCATAACCTTCCTTGACAGCTGAGTTCAATAATGAATCAGCCCTGCCCGAGAGATTCTATTTTTATAAAATGCAAATCCTCCCATGTAAGAAAGTTATCCTTTGTTTGTCATTCAGAGGAAAGGAGTACTCAGTAGTCAGAACCATTCACACCTTTGTTAACTTTTAAGTGGAGCCTAAACAATCAAAGGAAATGATGTTCGTCAGTAGTCAGGCTGTGGAGCTCTTCAGTGTTTGCAGCCCTTGTGGATGCAGCAGGAATCGTTCACGTCTGGAAAGCTAGATGCACGCTCATAGTCAGGCCAAAGTAAAAGTCATTACCTCATCATTTCAGCATTCCATACGTCTCATTTTCAAGTCCTTTGTTTTCCTTGCTCTTAAAGATGTAATCCTGACATGTCCTGTGAAATGTGCCATGCAGCGGTTGCTGCTCGCTCTTAGTCCCGTGTTCGCAAGTTCTATTCTTACGTTGTTTCAAAGTAGCGTCTCTTTTTCATCATCCCCATGAATTTTATGTTTTTCCTATGTCATAGGTTCTTCATTTTACCAACATCTCTATGTATTTAATTCCACGTTTAACTCTTCAATGAATATCAATTTATTGTGCATTGATGAGGAAGCATTCCAGCAGGCCGTATAAGGATGGTGCACAACACTGCCTGTATACCGTCCTCTTGGCACCAATTTACTCCTTTAATTGATCATAGACTGGTCACTAAAGCAATAATTAAACTTCCTTTATCCTTGAAAGTAGCCCATTGTCTGCTACAGAACTGTGTTTACACAGTTCAGAGTCAGACAGACCGTGACAATAGTACTATTTATGGCCTCATATGTTGGCTTGTTAAACAGACAGTCCTCAGTTTCCTTATCTCTGGAGTGGGTATAATAATAGCTGCTGAGCAATGTCTTTATGAAGATGAACTTTGAAACGGATAGCCTGCACAGGGTTTTTGTTCCCACACTCAGGAGGATTCAGTGTTGGCCGTCTTCTTCCTCCTGCACGTTACTCCTAGGGAAATATTTTACCCGCTGTCCTCTTAAACCAGTCAATGGTTGAAATAATGACCTTATTTTGGAAATATTGCTTATGTCTCTGTCTGTTTCATAAGAAAGTCTTCAGAGCTGCTTTGCAAGGCTGGTCTGGAGTACTGATCTATGGACTGGGATTTAGGAACTTTGTAGCCAGGTTCAGCAGCATCCTATAAATCCATTGTCATCTCTGAGGGAAGTTTGGTGACAGCCAGGCCTCATATCAACTAAGGACGCTGACAGGTCTCATTCTTAAAACGTGACTTCTCACACTTGCGGATAGCGAATAATTGGCTTCTCTTTCATAATACAAAAGAATATTACCACAAAGTGTATGTGAGCGTAAGTTTTCAAAACTGTGTGTTCATAGGCACCTACCCAAATAAAAATTTTGACGAAATGGCTTTTTGCCCTTTTTGACACAACTTTTATTTAAATAGCTCTTGATATTTAGGTATCAAGCCTATATGATCATATTGACAAAATGAAGCAAAAAATTCAGTCCTGAATTGACAATTTAATAAATGAAAAAATTTACTTGGTAATAAATTTTCAAATTATATATTATAAAACATAAGAACTATTTGCTGTCCATCACAGGTAAGTTTTTTTGGAATAATGTCATGAGCTATATAGCAAAAACATTTTCTCTGTGTGTTTTTTGTGTGGCCTTGCTATAGGTAATGTATGGCTCAGAGCAAGTTAATACTGCCTGTGGCCCTAGTGCTTACAAATCAGGCTAATAACAATAACTCTCTCATTAATGAGATTTTACACGGAAAGCATGGAGCGCAGTGTCTCAGAAGCACTCAATAAATCACTTTTAATATTGATTTTGCTGTCATGTTGGCCATTGGGTCTCGGTAGCTGTTATGATGCTTTTATGGATGTCTTCTTTAGACATTAGTACAGGGAAGTAATTTTGCAAAATGATCTTGCTCTGTAACTAAACATCATAAAGTTATGTTTGCTCTGCTCTTGTCTACCTGACTTGAAACATAATTCAGATAAAAAATTTTTAGTGTCAATACATTTTGAAAAATAATTGGATAGGAAAAAGTTAAGCGTGTGTACTTGTTGCACAGAGACTCAACATTGTTTAGGAGATCTTTACTAAGTTACTTCTTATGCTTGTGTTCAGTACTTTGAACTGATGATGCTGATCGGGCTTTTTCTGCTTTGTGTCTAAATGAACCTAACAAGTCGGGAGCTGTTTTGCATCTTGTGGAATGCTAGCTTGAAGACCACTGTGAGACAGAAGCACCCGCCTCATGATATAGGTCCCCCATCCCCAACCCCCACCTCTTTACAGTCCAAAGAAGGGCTCGAAGATTACAGTTCTGATCTCGTTTTCTTTTTGATTGGGAAAATGTGGTAGATATAAGATCTGGGAAATGCCATTTGAAGAAAATGAACAGACACCTATGAAACATAGTTAAGCACAGATACAGTCTGACAGTAAGAAGAATATGGTGAGAAGTGGGGGAAATGGTGGAGCCACTGTGTGTTCCGCTGACAGAGAATTGGTATTATCTCTGTTATCAGATAATACAGTTATCATTAATTTTCACATTTGCATTTCAATCTTTGGAAGGAAATGACTCTTGCCGGATGAAGATAAGAGCTCTGTACCACTATAATGAACCATCATTTTATCCCAAGGCTTTGTGTCCATATGAAAATGAGGCAAGGGGAAGAGAGAGAGAGAGAGAGAGAGAGAGAGAATAATTGTATACAGAGAGGCTCAAAAATATTGTTACAACTTGTCAAAAATTCCTGCAGACTTTTGAGTCTTCCGTGAAACAAGAGGGGGTAAAAATAAATCTTCTGTGTGCACTTAAGTGGATCTCGGATTAGCGATGAAAGCCTGACTCCGTGGAGCCGAGTGCCACGTGGACATAGGGTGATGTTCTCTTCATCTTTTCTGCTCCCTACAGTTTGCACTCTCACACAGAATGAGGCCATGCATAAATTAAAAACAAACAAAAAATAGCAAAGATAGGTTGCACGACTGCTTGGAAACACACTTACTAGGCTGTGAAGAACTGCATTGAAAGTACCATTGACTTATCACAATTTTTACCAGAGCTATGTGAGAATACAAAATAAGAATATTTTGATAATGACTTATTTTAAATTTGGTTAGCACCTAATTTGTTTATACAAGTTTAATTCAGAAATTCAAGCTAAAAGATGACTAATTAAAATTTAATTTTCTTTAGGCAAACTTTTTTTTTTTGCAAAGACCTTTCCCTAAAACACATCATAGAAAACAGATAGTCTTCATTTCATAACTATATCAAAGTTCCTGTATATGATAGCAAATTCCTCCTTTGAATTCTATGCTTTTGCATGAATGATAGATTCCCTCCTTTTGCAGTAGAAATTGCTTAATTAAAGTATAAATCTTACCCTATCATTAAAATTTACAAATCGATGTTCTTGCCAGTTTAGTTCTGTCTCCCTGAAACTACTGGACTAAAGTTTCAAACTCTGACACTCAGCGGGTGGTGTCCTTTACGACGAGAATTGTTGAGGAAATGAATAATTGATGTAGTTGGGGTCATAGAGGAGAAGGAGAATTAATTTAATCTATGTCCTTTTAAGATGTAGAACTGTAGGGGCAGGTGTAGAGACAGGCAGATGTACAGACAAACACACACACATACACACAGGCATGTGTACACCCACATGCACACAGAATACACACATGTGAGCACATTTACATACACCTGTACATACACACATACACACACAAGCACACACACATACACCCATGTATGTGCACATATACACACCTGTACACACACACATACACACACACCTCTGTATTATATGGGGATGAAGGGAGAGTTGTAGGTGGTTCTTCTATATGATACGTAATGCCAAAGATTGCTAATATACCTGGCGAAAGCTCAAGGGGATTTGTGGGATTCAGATTTTAGTGGGAACTAACCCTGCCAGTACATCGTTGATGAGCATGTAGCTTTCAAAACTGTAGGACACTATATTACGTTATTTAAGCTACCCAAGTTTTGGGACTTTGTTATGGTTACCCTAGCCATACACACTCCTAGAAAATTCACAGAGGCATGTGATTAGAGAGGAACCCTGTGGGAAGTGACCAACATGTTTGGCAATGCTGCTTGCTGCACATTTTCCTTAATTGACTTAGAGTATCTTCAAAATAAGTACATCCATTTTGATCAAAACTATGTATGTAGCCCCTGAAAAGCACAAAAAAGAAACATCATTGACAAGGTAGGTGTGCTGTCACTTGAAGTGCTTAGGGGTATACCCTAAAGTTCCTGCAGGAAGCTCAACTTCCATTGTCTTGGTAGTGCTTGTACATCAGTCCATTCTAATGAGACCAGGATTGTCTGGATGGTTTACACAGGGGAAACGCCAGTCCCTGAGAAGTCTCAGCAGAAGCCTGGAGGCAGAGCAGTCCTCAGGGGAACACCAGGGACTCCTCAGAGGAGTTGAGGAAAGCAAGGACTGCTGGGTTCCTTTTCAGAAGGAGGGAAGGGTGCCAGATTCCTGCCATGGAGAGCTGTTAACGCTGGGACTAAATTCAGTGGCATGTAGAGATTTGAGATTTTCACTAGGAAAATCAAGACAGATTTAAGTGAAAGGGAGAAGGGGAGGACATGGAATCGAATATAGTAAACAGCCATTACATTACCAAGTGTTCTTGGTAAATGTCTGGGCTTCTTTGAAAATATTCATTCACAGTAAAGTCCTTCATTACTTCTGCCTAAAAAAATTCCTGAACGTCAGAATTTAGAGGTGTGTTTCCTATATTTTACCTGTATATGCATATATATATATATATATATAGTATCACATTGTTTAATATAAGTACTTGTTCCTGTATTATTTATTTTGAATCAATTATTTATTATTTGTCATTGATTATTTTAGAGTTGATTTTGATCTATTGCCCCTGCTATGTATTTCGACCACATTTCTTTTATTTTTAAATTTTACAACTTCAGTCTTAATTTTTCAATATAGTTGGTTTGTCAGTGTATCAGTTTTTATAATTTCAAAGTAATTAATATAAATTTGGTGATACTGTACTACATAATAATGTACTAGATACTTTAAATGGATTAGAGGTATGCATTCTTTCATACAAGGAGATAACCATTATGTTATCCTTTGTATTTTTAAAATACTTTAAAATGACAAGAGTGCTTTAGATCTTGGTGATCCTGTTTTTGCCTTTATAACAAGTTTCAAGTCTTGTTCTTGAAGTGATACCTGAACTCATGGGTCATTCAGTCATGAGTAGCGTTGACATATGCATACGAGCTATTTTGCTTCTTCCCCTATACTTTGCAGACCTACACTAGTTCATTAATTTAGTTCTTGAAGAAGAACCCTGTGTCAGACTCCAAGACAAAAAATAACAGACATAACATTATATTTATCAAAGCTCAGATCCCAAGGGCTAAGACAGATTTGGTGACTAAAGTACAGAGCTGTTAATGTGGTCGTTCCTATAGGAGTGGCCTCCATAGACTCACATGTTTGAATGCTTGACCCATAGTGAGTGGCACTATTAGCAGTTGTGACCTTCTTGTTGGAGGAAGTGTGTCACTTGGGGGGTAGATTTTGACATCCCATATGCTCAAGTTACTCCCAGTATGGTACACAGTCTTCTGTTGCCTGTGGATCCAGATACAGAACTCCCAGCTCCTTTTCCAGCACCATGTCTGCCTGCATGCTACCATGTCCTGCCATGATGATAGTGGACTCAATCTTTGAAACTGTAAGCCAGCCAATTAAATATTATCCTTCATAAGATTTGTTGTTGTCATGGTGTCTCTTGATACAAGTGTGTATAGTGTGCAATGGTAACAGAAGTAGAAGAAGGTCCCCTGGTGCCAACAAATACCAATGATAATGAAGGTGCTAATGGAGCTTCTTTTTTTCTTCTGGAGGGAGGATCAGAAAGGACTGCTGGTGCTGATGGTACGATGTGATGCTGATTCAAGGATACATGCAGTGATGACCCCTTTATTTGGTTCTACAGGAAGTGATATATTCTTCTTGGGCCCACTTGAATTGTAATTGATAAATCAAATAAATTTAAATGTGAATTACAATTCCCACATGTGTGATAATCGTGTGTCAGCTTCAGACAGAGCTATTTATAAAGGGACTAACTGACTAGTCTTGCTAGAAGTCTGTCTGATGAAGAAGGGAAACTGTATCTTTAAGCCACACAGGGATCCCAGATGTAAGCAAGAGGCTGTTTGCTAAAACCTTTCTATTTGTAAGCTACTAAGACAAATGGAATGGTTTGGTAAAAGTCAGTTAAGGAATCACGATGAAATCTAAATGTAGCTTATGGTATCACCTGGAAATCAAGGTGCCTAGCAGAGCCTCAGGTTCGAGGCTGATGACACATGGTATTGGAAAGCAAGGGTGGTTCTTACAGTTCCGTAGAGAGGGTGAAGGGAATCCAGAGGGGAAGCCCTTGGAGAGAGTGTGAGTGTATTGCAGACACCAGAGATTTTGGCAAAACTCCAATGGCAAAATTCGTCTTATTCTAGATGGACTTAAATATGAAATAATGTATGCTTTTGATTTCTAAATGTTAGCATAGTGTCACATATAAGAAAACAACTAAAAGAACGCAGTGACCTCCAAGCCTAAGTTTATATGTGAATAAAGGCACTAACAACTAAGTTTGTTGTTTTCTCATGGCACTAACACAAAGGCGGTTACTTCCCCTAACTCCCTGTGTACAAAGTAGCAGACCTTCCTGATTGAATGAACATTTAACAAATTCTCTTTTTTTTTCATTAACATTATCATAATATTGGCACATTTATGAACATTGTATATCACAGGAACTGAATCCAATAAAACAAATATATTGTAATAAGAACAGAGGCATGTTATTTCTTATAGAATTAAGTAGGTTGCAAGCCACGGTGTATAGGAGGTTTGTTTTTTTTTATAAACTGTGCATTGTGTAGCTGTATATTTTAGCTATACTTTCATGTCAAAACAAGAGAGGGAGAAAAGCAAGTTAAAAGGAAAGAATAAAGCAAGAGGTATATTCTGTGTCATCTCCACACTGTTTTCCCTTTAAACAGGTTACTCTAGAAAATTACCGTATTCTTCATTCTAGGATATTTTATATTACCCTGTAAATTGAATAAAAAGAGGGAACTGGGCTCCTGAGCAATAACTACAGTAATGTGATTAAAGCAACAGTTATTTAATAGGATAGTAAATAAGATATTTAAAAAATCATAGCCCATCATTTCTAATACCATAACTAAAGAGAACAAATATTTGTTTGCTTGTTATAGTAGTGGTCAGTTAAGTGAGCCTTATAGTAGAAAATCTAAGGCAGGCAGTAGCAAGGGAGTAGCTACACACTGTGTTGGGGAGCCCTTTGTCACTGGTCATAGGTGGTGTCAGAGTTATGCAGAGGAATACGTTAGGGAAAAATTTGCATATGTAAATGTGACTGTGTGTGTTTTCTTTCACCAAGCTAAGTTTAAGCAATGTTTTTCATTGTTATATGAACAAAATAAAACATATTTATTCTCTAAAAAAGTTGTTTTTAGTGAAGACAAAGTTTTAACTATTTCAAGATATGAAAGATAATGATTTAATTTACATATTTCCTTAAATATAAAAATAATTGTATTTTTTTCTTAGTAGCTTTTTACATTCTCATAAATGATGTATAATGCAGGAAAAAGATGTATTGATTATGTTAGACATTTTTAAAAGAGTACAAATTATTCATTCATGTAAAACAATAATTAGAATTGTTTGGCAATAATTAATTGCCATACAATTAAAATTAATAATAATTAATTTTCCATAGAATGGGAGTATTTCTGAAAATGTGAGGGAATTATTCTATGAACTCACATAGCTTAGCCTACCATTCCTCACTAGCAATCCATAATTAATATATATCGAACACTTTAGCATACTTCATAAGAAAATAGAGGTTGTGAATTAACACATCCTTCTGAATTTTATTAATTCTTCACTTTTAAAAAGAAGCAATGAAATGACAGAAGTAGATGTGATGCCTAATATTTCTTGTGTTGTTGTTCTCTCCTGGACCACTGAGGATGAGAACTAGGAGCATCTCCTTGGTGAAGACCACATAGCCCATAAACATGATAATTAATTAAATTAGGCAATTTGTCAAAGTCTTGGAACCCCTGAGCTATGGAGAAGAATGGGAGAGACTTATGTGCCTATGTAAGAGTGTATGTATATGTTCACGTGTGCCTGTGTGTCAGTGTGTGTGTGTGTGTGTGTGTGTGTGTGTGTGTGTGACAGTCTTTTTTTTGTTCTTGTGATAAAAGACTCCAACAAAAGCAATGCAAGGAGGGAATGACTTGTCTTAAGTAACAGTTTTAAGTAGTGCCCTTTATGGTAGGGAATTCGAGGAGTTGGAGTTAGTTGGCTTCATCCCATCCACAATCCAAAATCAAAAAGTGATGTGTGCTACTGCTCAGACCACATTTTACTGAGTCTTGCTTCCCTGCCCACAGTTAAAATAGGTTTTCCCATGTCAGGGAAAATATTCCAAACAATGCCTCCCAGCATCTACATCATTCCCCGATGATGCTCATGCTGCCTGCCCCATGGCATATCTAGATACAAAATCATCAACAACATTAATCATTACACTTCATTTAGTTTTATTAGTTTGTATTTATTTACTTTGGGGACAGGATTTCTCTCTTGTTGTCCTCAAACTCACCAGATTGATCTTGAAATCACAACAATATTCTTCAATCAACCTTCTAAGTACCGGGCTTATAGGTGTGATTCCCTGCTCATCTAGTTTATAGTACTTAAAGTGGACAACTTAGTGTGAGGTTTTTTAAATTATATTTCTCAAGTTTCACAGTCATGACTAATATCTACTTTTTAATTTATAGATCCCTATTCATTCATTTCCTATATTAAAGATGTGAGATTTGTCTTTTCTGGAAACTTCCAATCAATGAGGTAGATAACTACGTTTTCCATAAGCTTTCTCATCTCCAGAATGGGGGAGCCATATCCTTACTCTGAAGGAGTGTGTACTCCAGAAGTAATAACTGAGAAATGTGTCTCATAGAGCAAATGCTGTCCAAGTGATTTCAGCACGGAGAAATGATGATCAACATCTTCATTCTTATCTCTAGATATTTTTTTCTGTCTAAATTCATCCTGAATCTTCATCTTCTCCTTTTGATGTCTTTAAATATTGAATGCCAGAGAAATAATGAGCCCACTTATGTCTGTTTTGTTCTGAAAATTAGGGTCTTAACTTCCTTGATTAGAACAAGAAAGAATTTACTCCAGCATTTCAGAGGAGTTTAAAAATCTACAAAATTTTAGGTGAAAATAATTCAGTCATTTCTGTTTACATTCAGCCTTGTTGCACAATGGATTTGTGATGACTTAGTAAACATGAAATATAAAATGAAATAGAAATAATTAAAGTAGATGAAAGGAAACATGGGAGAGAATATAAGAGAAGCAAGGGTTGTCTTGTTATATGTGTCGCTAAGCTAGAGTCTTTTAATAGTTCTTCAAATTTACTTCAAAGAAAACTACAAGCTTCTTTTCAAAGATGTCTTTGTATTGATTTTTAAATATTCAATATGATTGTTAACTATGTTTTTAAAATTATAATAAACTTTTTTAAAGGATATATATTTATTTTTATTGATCTTGCCATAATAACAGCCATAATATTCCTCTAAACACACTATTAAAGGAATAGTTGACATTAACACAGAACAGAAAGTTCATCCATTTATTTGTGAGCTAGCTAATAGGCAACTAAATAAGTATCTGAATTCTTGTGATGGTACATCAAGGTTTCCAACTTGGTGTGATTGAGAAACATCTAGGTGATTGGTAAAGCATACTTTTGTGTGTCCTTGAGAACACTGATCCAGTGAGTGTTTTGATGGAGTCAAAATGGGACCATGGTGGACATGTGGAAGGCCACACCTGGTTGGCAGGTCCCTTGAGCGGTGTCCTTGGGTTGCATCATGCTCTGGCCTGTGCCTATCCCAACTCCACTCTGCTCCCTCTGTGCAAAAGTCACTTCTCATACCAGTGCTCATTTTGCCATGACGTTATAGCCAAGTCCATATGGTCATTCTTCCATGGCCTGAAAACTCTGGAACAAGGCAGAGAAACAAGCTTCCTTCTTTTGGGTTGTATCTGTCAGGTCTGCTCACGGCATTGACGAAACTGACAATGCACTCCCAAGATCCTTCCTTTTAGTCTTCTTGTTTAAGTACAGTGAAGAGTCCCATGTCAGCTAAGAGATCTTGAGTCCGTTTTTGATGAAGGAAACTGATGGGAAGTTTCTGACTTTTTAAAGATTACTTTAGGGAAATGAAACATGGCTTAGCTGTTAAGATCCCTTGCTACTTTACAGAGGACTGAGGTTCAGTTTCCAGAGCTCACATCAGACAGCCGGCAACCACATGTAACTCTGATTCCAAAGGTTCTCAAAATTCTTTTCACCCCCAGAGCAACTGCATGTATGTGGTAAACATACAGACAAATACACACACACACACACACACACACACACACACACACACACACACGAAGCAAATTATTTTAAATGATTATTTTCAGTTTTCTTTTTCTATCAAGAAAACTATGGAAATGATCACATCTCACGTTGTTTTCATTTTCTTATCAGATTTTTGCATTTACTTCTCATCATCTGTGCTTAAATACTCCAGGAACTAAGCCCCACCAGCACATGGCAAGAAAGCCATTTTTAAGCTGGTTGATTGTCCTGAATTTTACCATGTCTGTGCAGGCGCAGGTGAGGATTAGCAAAGCATGGAATTCTTGTCTCTCCCCAGCGCGTTCTTTTTTTTTTTTTTTTTACTGATGGAGGCCCTCCTGGATTTTCACAATTACCTTCTTATTTCTCTTTCCTCTTCTTTCTTTTGGGATTTATCTTCCCCAGACCTCTTTAGCATGTTCTTAACAATTGTTTCCACAGAATTTGCTTTCATGGGGGGTCTCATATCTTTTAGTTTTATGCCCTATTCAAAATTGCTCAATTTACCTCCCCAAAGAGGAGATTTTAAAAGTACAAACTGTTCCTAAATTCTCCCACCTTCCTGCATTTACTACTTTCTATTTGGGATATTTTTACAGAAAATCCTTTGAAAAAATAAAATATATGCTTATCGCAGTTTTAATATAAGTTCCACTATGAAATGAATTCCACAGAACTGGGTGGGGGTGTTATAGGAATAGCGGATGATACTGGTATAAAGCTCAATAGAGCTCTCAAAAGTATAGCAAATGCATATAACATTTTTGCAGATTTCAATTTGTAAGAAAATGATTTCATTAGAGGGGAAGGGAGAAGAGAAACCACCAGTCAAGACTTGGGAGAATTCAGGCTCCTGATGAGGCCAGCAGAGAAGACAAACTCAGTGTTCAGATGCAGATTAGGCCTCCGAAGATGAGGGTGTAAAAAGGATTTAATGGTGGGGTGGATTATAGAAATCCATGTAACAATGTTAAATAATTATAGTTCCAGCAGAGATCAAAGCCGTGCTGATTGAAGGCCCTCAAGCTATTAACAGGAAGTGTCTTGAAGGGAAAAAAGCCCGCCTCAGAGATTGGTCAGCCTGGGCAAACAATGTCTGTGATCTGTCCTTGTCCACGTGGATTGAAAGTCTCAACTGTGAGGAAGGGAAGATGGGGGAGGAAAGTGAGGGAAAATTTCTTCCTCTAAAGCCCCTTTTGCAAACAGATCGGGGCTTTGTGTGTTTGGGACTGCTCAGAAAATCAGTCTGTGGTGAACCCTTCTGCTGAAGCAGGGCAGAAAGCCAGCCACTGCCCTGCCTCAGAGACAGTAACAGGAAGGACCACAAATGATCCTCTTCCCATTCTTGATTTTTTTCCCCCTTTCGAACAAGTTCCATACCCAGTTATCAAGAGAAAAGAGGATACACCCAAGCCTCTGGGTTTGTTTGATTTAATATGTCCCTAGACATGATGCAGAATTATGAAACAATTGAAATTAGTTCTAGAATAACAAAACTACAAATGTTTCAGACACATCAGAGCTGTGTATGTAGCTATACACATCACTGTCGGTGTGTTTGAGAAACATAGCATATTCCCACCTGTAAGATGTTCCTGTCGCTATGCAACATGAAATTTTATACCATTTTGTCATGCTGAACATATAATGCCAATGTTCTTTAAAACAAGATTAATAGAGATTATACATCTATATCTTATATCTTCATTAGCATTTCAACTGTAGAGTGACATAGGCATTAGAATTAGAAAGTTGACCCTGCCAAGTATTTGCCGATGTTTCTACGGTGAGTCCCTTGTTGTGCCTGGAAGCAGATGGAGAGATTTATGTCAAATCTCTCATTGAGGCGCCTGATGTTTCTGACACAGTGGTGTTTCAAGATTTAATAAGCGAGACACCTCTTCTTAATTTTGAAAACCCGATGTCAGCTGATGAGATGCTGGTCTACATATTTGACAAAAACTACCAACATTTCTCAACAAAGTTGGTAATATTTTAAGGAAGGATTCGTTTGTTTAACTCTAATTCTTCTATTAGAATAATTTGATAAGAATTTGACAGTTCAGGTACATTTGTCTGTCCCTTCAGATAAGGAGACTTTAAACATGAGAGCTCCTTGCTGTATGTACCCTGTACTGTGGAAACAATACTGTTGAAGATATCTTTCCTCATGTAAGGATGATGCGGACTTGGGTGAAGGTTCTTCTCAAGTGTGGGTGATGAGGTCTTTAGCTTCACGACTTTATCAGGGAAAGTTTTCCTCATATTATTACATTTAATTTTTAATATTTTAATGCAATATTGATTCCTTTGCCAAAGTAATTCCTGTTTTAATCGTGGTATGAAAGGGCTCGCTGTGAAATCATTTAATCACTGGAAACCATAAAATATTGTTCTAAGATCATAGTCATGTGGAATTGCAAAAGAGAAAACCCTCATAAGATTATACTATTTTCATGAATATATGTTGAATATTGCCAAAATAGCTTAAAATACCAATATAAATAACATAAATTAAGGCAATTTCAGTAACATACCAGCTAATTAACAATGAGTTTTATAGATCCCCACATACTTTTATGTTTAAGACATGTGTAATTTCCAAAGCTGGGCATACATATCTAATAATTAAGTGATTTGATTACTCCATTTTCATTTTACTGTTCCTTCTCTTTTTACGTGTTTTTTTTTGTTCATAATTATTTTATAGATTCTTCTGTAGCACAGAGGTTTATAAAATGCTGAGAAGGGCCATTAACTGCTCACATTGTCTCTCCTGAGCTGTTGGTGCTTCACATTGTAACTTCCACTTCTACATTATTTAAACATTAACTCTGGAGTGGGTGCTAAATTAAATGATTGTTTAAACCACTCATTTGCTTTGTTTGATGATGTTTTCTGTTCTAAGAGTTTGGAAGACTTATGACATTGGTGAGTTCAGGACTGAAAAAAAATCTGAAATTTTATATCTATAAAACTGAATTAAAATACTCTCAATGTTGTGTACTACTAGTAAATTTTGCCTGATCTCTCTGAACTTTAGCATTTTTATGCCAACGAAACCCACTCAAATGTCTGTTGTGACACCGAGTTAAGGCCATGTAGAACACTGTGTATGCTGCCTGTTAGCAATACTGTGGGAATAGGTAGATGGGGGACTCCTTCTGGAACTGAACAATACCCTTAACTATGAGAGAGAGGTCACGTGGAGATGAGGAGCAGAACACTGACCTTCAGCCACACATTTCATAAATGCATTTCTTATTATTCCTAATAAAAGTCATTTTACTAAAATGAAAATAAAATCGCTAAGATAGGCGGTAATTTGGCCAAGATGCTTTATGTCTATGATCCTCTGTTCAGTGACCAACAAATGGTGGTAATGACAGCAATTTCTTTGCTTTGTATTTTGTTAAAGGAAGCACACGCCTCATGGGCCTAGCAAGTTCAATCACTCCATCATTGTTACAGCTGTTTCCATGGCCATGTCAAAGACTTCTGGTAGTCAAATTGTTTAGCCCAGCGAGTTAGCAAATAACAAATTTCTCTATGTAGCAAGTATTAGTCCAGAGAGAATGCTGTAGTCTTAAGTCACGTGCACTTGGCCTCCTGAACTTTGCCCCATTGCAAGCATTCCTTCAAATCCAGCCCTGAGCTATGTCAAAGTACTTTAAAGTAAAGCTGATCGTCAAGGATCTAAGTATAACAAACAGAATTTCTGGGGAAAATAAAATTGATTTGATCTTATAGGATGGAGGGCGTGACCTGAGGTAAGAATCTGCTGACCATGAGTTGAAAGTCTTTCTCACATCCTCACTGCCTTTAAAATCTCAAAGGACAGCTCCCTTGTTCTTTCCGCCACCACTAACCCTCTCTCTCCCCTAGTTCTTGGTTGGGTTCTCTGACATTCATGGCTCCATTTTTATCGTCCTGGTTCCAAGTGGCTTCCTTCCTCCCACAGTGTCCCAGCCTTTTAGCTGCTCTACTCTCTAGGCTTTAGCCAAGAACCCACTTCTCTTCTGTCATCAAGCTCATAATTTCACATCCCTGAGACCGCTATCATGACGGCTGAAAGATCTTAAGTCTGCCTCTTTTTTCTTTCTCTCTCTGTAGATTGCTTTTGACCTTGGCCCATGCCACCCTCACAGGTGGCTCTACTCCAGAAACAATGTCTTCATTTACATCTCTTAGGCCTCCCATAAGGCCAGACTTTCCTCATCTCTATTACTTAGAAGTTGTAACTTAGAAATTTCTCTCACTGTGGATAGCTTTTTCTTGCACTCTCTGTGAGGAACCAATGTAAATCCTGGCATCACCTTCAGCAAATATTTGGCTCAACTACATAATCTACCATGACTTTGACTTCCAAACATCTCTTTTGCGTCTCATTGCTTTATTAAGAGGATAAAGGAAAGATGCTCTCTCCGTGGCTGTATCACTGCACAAGAATCCTGGGTAAGCTACGGAATGCATTGATTTGACAGGGGATATAGTGCTAGACACTTAATAAGTGACCCCAGCAATATTCCCAATAATGTGAGGACCTGAAATCATGACAGAACTCTTTGTATAGAAATGACTAAAAAATCTAAGTTATTACTGTTTTCCAGCCTCTCCCCAAATGCACTTGTGTAGGCAGTGTCTCTGTAGTTCTCCGCCCTGCAGTCAGAGCCAGGAACCATTGCTCCTCTCTTCTCTCTACTTCTCACTCAATACGCAGCATTTTCCTGCAAAATTTCCATCCTGGGGACCTTTCCAAATTCTCGCTCTCTCACTTGTCCCGGAGGGAGGAAACGGTAATGTGGAGCAGAGTCGAGAATGTGCTGAGAGCATGTAAGTCTGGAAACATTGTAGCTTAGAGGGACTGTGACCACTTTGATCGTGGTGCCATGTGATGGGAATTTCTCTCCTATTATCTTTGCCCACTTACATAATAAGTTTCCCCAACTTCAAGGTGAATCTGCTTTAATGCTGTTTTAATTTTCTCAGTGTGATCTCCGATATTTCAGAGTTTCATTTTTAACATTAATTGCTGTCTGTGATTAAAAGAAATGGCCTCCCTCTTATGTGAGGTATTCCTGTAATGAACTTCTTTTTTTCTTTTGCCTTCCTTACCCTCCCTCAAACTTGCCTCTCTGCTTAATACCCTTCCTCCCTCCTATCACAGACTCTCAAAATATTCCTTTTCTCTAATGTTCATCTAGTATATTTTTCTAAAAAAATAAATTATAGATTTGCTTGTATGTGTGTGTTTACACACACTGCATGTGTATAGGAACACTAGTGTGTGTGTGTGTGTGTGTGTGTGTGTGTGTGTGTCTTAGTGCACCAGAGCATATATGTGAACTTCAGGAAATTACTTGTAGGGACTGGTTCTCTCCTTCCACCATGTGGGTCCCAGGAATTGAACTAGGGTGGTCAGCCATGATGGCAAGTGCATTTATGTAATGGTTGGTCTTGCCCATCCTTTAATTTCTCCTTTTCATGCTCACCTCTCCCCAGTTCGTGTGTTGATTCATGCATGCAGACATTCCACGGGCGTTCCTTGAACAGTCACTGGTGTGGGGGACCTGACTGGCAGATTTCAAATGTCTCCTTCTTGTCATAGATCAAATCCCTTAAACTTATGTGCCTCAGTTTCCTCATCTGCAAACCAAGAGTACGCTAACTGTACGATTTAGAAACAGGAAAACTGACATTTGCTGTGAACACTCTGTATTTGAGGATTTGGTTTTCGTTTTTTGTTTTGTTCTGTTTTTTTTTTTTTTTTTTTTAAAGTTGTGGATACTAACACAGTCTCAAAACACAATGATGTCAATCCTGTCACTAATTCCATGCTTCACTGATGCAATCAGCCATCTGTTCTGGGGCTTATATGAGCTTGTTCACACAATGGCCTTCCCTAAGTGCCTGGTTCAAAGTAAATGCTTGAGAGCACCCAGCTCTTATAATTGTCATAATTATAAACCATCCCATTTCACTACTGAGTAAGTACTTAAAATACTGGTCTAATGACATGTAAGCTACTTGTATGAAAGGCATGTCAAATATAATGGCCATCTCAGAAGTTTACAAACACAATATATTAAACACGGTACATCCAGAATATTTAAAAATAATTAGCTCTTCTTCCATCTCTACTTCCCGTATCCATTCTTCCACTCCTTTTCGATGAGAGGAGGAACTGCACGGGTAAGACTCGTCGACCTGAGAGCCAGTCATGTGGCTTATGTATTCTCATTTTAGTTTTTAATTTTTAGCTAGGTGATGTTTGCTAAGTTACTTTTTCTTTGCCTTGGAATTGCTACCATGAAAATGAATTCAATACATATGCATACCTGTCAAGATTATAGATAATATTGAATATTTTCAAATATGTAAATTAGAGAAGCTAGCACCCAAGGTTATTAATATAATACAATGTTAGTCTGTTTTTTGCACTCTTTACTTATTTAACTTTCAACTTAAGTATAGGAAGTTTTAAACATATATCTTTAGTGATTATTATTAGCCTTATGTTCCTTGTTGACAAATAAAAACACTTCATATTTAATATTTTCCATTGTTTTATATTAAAGATTACTGAGTTTGAAACTTTTAAATTTGCTTTTACCATTAATATTTCCTCTAAAAACTTAATTCACATTTTTGTAAAGGTTTATTACTTTTGTTGTATTCTTTAAGATTCTTGATGGTTTTATTGCCTATTAGAAAGCTAAAAATCTTTTTCCCACATATCTCACTAGGAACAATTACTATTTCTCCTTACTTTTTTCTCTGTTTTACTCTCTTCCTAATTCCCACTCTATCAAGCACACTGTCTTATTTGATTATTTCTGTTCGAATTTCTTGGCATCGTGTGAATCTCTTCATTGCCAACGCTAAGATAGAGGTGAGCTTGGCAATAGCTTGTTCACATGTGTGGCTGGTGTAATATATTTATTGTATACCTACAAGGCTCAAGGCCACTAAGATGAGCAACTCCCTAGCTCAAGCCGCTAATTGTGTGGGTGGCAGAGACAGACACATGCTGCCTTGGCGTTATCGTGGTGATGCCCTCCTCCGTTAGACTGGCCACAGTCTCTTAGAAGCTCCATGGCCTTGGTCAACATTCCGAGCGAAGCTGTATCACTTCGTGTCTTTTATGATTGAGAGGCACACGTCTGACATGAGGAGTCTCTCGCTCGTTTAATGCAAGGCCAGACGAAGAGCAACCATGTCAAGTCTGATAATAGAATGTGGGCAGTCACAGGTCAAGCACTAAGATTCTTTCCTAAAGGACTCAGGAACAGCTAGTGAGTGTCTGGAAATCAGGGGATGATGCACAATCAGGATCTTTTCTATATTCTCCAAGTATGTGTTTGCCTGGTGAGCATCCCTCTTTAAGTTTTCTGGTAATGTCAGCTCTTCTCCACTTATGCATGGATTTATCTCTGATGACAGAAGAAACTCTTTAATTATAACTTTATCAAAATCACCACTAAACTCAATGTGTCCAGAAACCTTTATTTAGATCCAACTGTCAAATTTCCACTTCATCCAAGAATTGTATGGTTACCCAACCCTGGATTTCTAGACCTTTGTCTCACCATGCTTGAATCCTGGATCACTTAAGTACATACACAGATAAACTGGATCTTAAAATACATGAAATGCTACTTACAGTGCTCTCTGAGAACCCCTAGAAACAGCTGCGGATTTGAACAGAGATCAATAAACTCAAAGCTTCACACTTAATTCCATAAAGTTACAAAGAAAAAAAAAAGTTAATGTTAGTCAGCACTCCACTCTGCTTTCAAAGGAGCAAAATAATACTGCAGAGCTTCAGAATCAAGGAATCACCCTTCTCTACCACTTGCTAGATTCTGCTATGCTAAAACTTGAAGAAGTTGGTGAAACACTCTGAAGTGACGTCACTGTCCGTTCTTTGCTTCATTCCAATCAATTCTTGATAATGCCTTAGAGGATACTTTTCTTCATATGCAACGTCACATAATTCGTGGCTTCAACGTGTTGCTATTAGTTAACACATCTTAATCTCTACTAGAACCCACTTAAATTTGAAAAATGGCTGGCCTTTGCCTCCTGGGTACTCCCTGCATTTAGGATTTATTAGCCTTTTGATTCCATTCACCTGGGACATGTCTTTCCCTAGTCTGATAAATGGTCTCATCTTTAGAGACCCAACTCAGGGTTTCCTTATGAGTCTCCTTTTCTCCAGGGAGCCCTCTGTGACAACAGCACTTCATATAATTTATTTGGAAATTAATCAAATGCCATTGTGATATTTTATCTTTCATTGTTGTAAGTTGATGCTTGCAATCTTATTTGAAATGTTTTACATGTGTCTGGCTTATCTCCTTAACTGGCTGAATATCTCTTCATTTCACCAATTGTGCCCATCACGGCACCGCCAACACAGTAAGTGCTTGGTAAACATTTAGAGATTTTTGGATTTATTTAATTGTTGTATATTACGGAAAAAAGAAAAGAATCATCCATTCCCCAAAAGACTTGGAGAGAGCCACAGACAGTTTTAGAGGCATTTTAATCAGGATTACTATCTTAAGAACCTTTTTTTATTTATTTCGTAGGAACTTCCATAGAGTAACAGAAATGTAGGGATGTAGATCCCACCAAAATCCATTGCCTTTAGAAACATACACTCCGAAAAGCATTTCTATTAATTGATTTATTATTCGTGCGTAATATCTACTACTGGGTGATTAAATAACTACATGCATACATTTTGTGCAAATAATACACAACACACACACACATACAAACAAGCTTTCAATAATGGAGAAAGGATGAAATGAACTTTGTAGTCTAGTCTTGCAGCTTAGATTGGAAGGGATCCAAAGCACGTAAACAAGGCCCCGTTGCCTTTAGACTACCCTGCCATATGGCAGTTTTACTACTGTAGTGCTGTAGTTCTAATTGATTTATATGAGATCACAACGATATACTTGGTAATCCATTAGCAACGTGACTAAGCCATCTTTTGGACTACTGGATAGGCTCCTGTGTAAAATCCAGGAGTTTTGCTGTTAGATTTGGGGTTTCAATCTGCCTTTCTCTGTATTTACGTTTGTTTGTTTAAAACTGCTTTATGCCCAGGAAGAAATGTCCTACAAGGGGCAATCATTGGGTCACACTGCTGTAAGTTTGAAAAAAGTTGTTATGGTGACAGCTTGCAGCCTTCATTTTGACAGTGCCCAGGAAGGGTACAAATCTACTAAACCCACTGTGTATACAGCAACTCCCTTCAACAGTTCAGAAGGGAGCTGACATTAACCGAGATGCCGACGAGAAGCAAAATTAGGGAAGATTTGAGACGTTCTTTGTCTTCTTGGGGTCCCTTTCCTATATTTTCATTGATAACATGAAAGAAATGACCAAGAAGCAACTGCTATAAAAGCCATAACTCCTTCCACAGCTAAAAAAATAATGAGAAGTCTATGGAAAACTTACATCATTTATCTTTTAATAATCTAATTTTATAGCTGATCATTAACCATCAGCCATTAGCTAATATGCAATTACATAATAATTTGCAAACCTAATAGGTGAATTTTTAAAATCAAGGCAATTAAAAGCATCTATGACTATTGAGAGTAGATGTGATCGTGAGAGTGTGGCAAAAGAAACATCCATCCTGGATGAACACGACTTCTCTCAACTGAAGCATAGCAGAAGGTTTTAGCTGCCACTTTTTCTCTTTTTTCTGCTACAGTTTCCCAGGTCTGTTGTCCCCAGAAAGATCACTTCCTGAAGGCCTGTAGGGACTCCTTGAAAACACCTCTTTCTGGGATTCAGCAATTTATACCAAATCACTCAAAATAAAGAGCGTCCATATAAGCAAATAAAATGTGGATTTAATACAAAGTTACTGATTTACTGAAAAGCATTGGCTAAAAGTGCTTCATTTCTTTTATGGCTGTAATAAAGAGATTTTACAGTTTGGACCATATAACTTAGGAGAGTGACAAATTTGGTGCTTAAAAAATATTTAGGTTAAAAACAACCCTGTCACTTCCACTAAGTCATTTTTAGAGCATAATCATTTTAATTCTTCCTACTCTAATTTTCTAGCCATGAGTCAACCTTCCCAAGGAGAACCACTAACCTCTTATAAAGTAGCTCTCTGCTTCCCATTGTCTTGACCCTGGACCAATGGGGGTAGTGTGATGTTTGACCTAGAAATTAAGAGAGACTTTGGTCTTTCCTCCTTGTACCCTGTTCACATAAATAAGTACCAGTTCCCAACTTCTGGAATGTACACTGCCAACAGAAAGCATGGGTTGTTAACAGAAAGCATGGGTTGTTAGCAGGGAATGTGTGCCTTTGTTGTTTCGTGCTTATGGCTTATGATTTTTCTGAGGAAGGGTCAAGTGTCAGTTGTGATGCTGCAGCCAAAGGAAGTCGGAAGGGCCAAGGAGCTGCTAGGGGAGGAGAGAAATGGGTGAATATACGATAGTCTCGGATACACATAGTTAAGAACTTGTCAAGTGAATCTAAAAAAAAAAAAAACATTTTAACATTATGTTTATATGTCATTAGAGGCTAGATTTTCAGGTAAGCAGGAAAAGACAATGAAATCCAGCCATTGTTGGCTTTTAAGAGAACTTTCACCCATTTCCTTCTTGATCTAGAGACCCCTTTATTTTCTTACAGGCAAACTTTAATTTTCACATTTAAATTTGGAAATAATTAGTCAAAGGAAGTTTCCAACAATGAGCCTTGAAATGACAGATGATAAGAGTGGGCCGAGAAGGAGCCGTCGTTAATGTGTGTGCAACTTTATTTACAATGTTGGAGGTTAGAATGTCAGGGATGACATGGACGGTTCTGCTGTTCTCTAAAATCTCAGGGAGGTTTTTATGTATGTTGGCCTAACAGACACATGGATGGCATTAGACATAGATACGTATTTGTTTGTTTGTTTTGTTCTGTTTGTTTTGAGACAAGATTTCTCTATGGCTTTGGAGTCTGTCCTGGAAGTCATTCTGTAGACCAGGCTGGTCTTGAACTCACAGCGATTCATCCTCCTGCCACTGCCTCCCGAGTGCTGGGATGAAAGATGTGTGCCACCTCCACCAGCTGTTATTTATTCCTGATCTTACCATGTGCCTCTACCTTGTACAGCAAATATGACTGTAATTGTTCTTAAAATTCTTTTCCTCTGAAGCATTTGGTTCTCGCTCTGTCACCAAGCTGCTTATCTCCCCAGCACTCCCTCTCCTTCACCTTGTTTCCCGCAGCAAGTTTCAATGTTCCCCACCTGAGAGAAGTTTAGTGAGATAAAACTTCTCTTTCGCTTCCTCCTCAATTAGCAAGGAGTAAGAGTCAAAAGAGGCAATGAATCCTTATTGAGAGAAGAACTGAACTCACTGCATTTTTCTCCCTAAAAATCTCCTTTGTGAAATTGGTAGACTAAAATAATAAAGTGCTTGAAGAAAGGATCACGCAGTCCACAAATGATGGTTGAAAGAAGACCTTGTTCACAGTGAGTATAACATTGAAGCAGGTGTCTCCATTTCTAGTATACGGGGCAGAATTTCCAGGAACTGGGAAATTCACTGACTTGCTTTTGAGACTGAACCACGATAAAATAATTTGCACCAGTTGATTTTATTCTGGTAGCATCATGGGCAGGGAATTAAAAGCTGCCTCCCATAGGATCCATAAAATTAAATAACATTCTATGAGAAGGAGCAGGAATAGGCTTTTATAGAAAAGTGTCAAGGGATTTCCTAGAACTTTCTTTTGAGGCATGGTTTCTAAGGATGATCCTAAAAGGGAGATAGCATGACAGTGGCTTGGTGTATTCATATGGGGTACTGCTCTTCTATTCTTCCTTCCCATCTGATGATATTTAGATCTAGATATTTTGCATGTGTTCTTTATTTTTTAGAGCTGCTGTTGAGACGTCTGCCTCGGAACTTTCTCTCTTTCCTCCTTCTGGTGGCTCCTACTTGTTGTACCTCTCTATCTCTGGGTGTTTGTGTTCAGGAGTATATTATTATTTTTTTCTCTTAATGGACTGTTAGTTTTTTCTCCTTAGTGATCAGTTCTCTATTTTGGATCCAGAAGAAATGAATTCTTAAAAAAAAAAATACAGCATGGTACTGTGATCCAAAGGGGCAGAGCAGCATTGAATATTTGACATAGTTCTCTCATGCTTTTCCTATTTGGACATCTCCTATTTTGTAGATGATGAGTAAGGGAATTGGAACGTATATACCTCAGTAGCCTTGACCTGTCTGGGGGTGAAGTTTTGGATAATTATGCGTTTGTATGTAACGCTTCCTGGTTTCTAATGTCAAATATCAGTTAGCGGTTATTCAAAGACTGAACACTAGTGTATATTGAATTCCCTGTGAAAACTGTACTGTGAAACGATGCTCAGATATGTTTTAAACTATTTCTACTTGTCTAATTTTTTATGTAAGTATGATAAGTCAAAAGGAGAGTTTGCCATTTTCCCCAGAATGAGTGAGACTGCCCATAGCAGAGCCAGGGGTGGCTAAGATAACATCCTTCCTGACAGACCTGTTTCATGAGGGCGGCTGTGGAAGACGGACAGGAGCGGTTACTAATGGTGCCCAGCTTTTCCCCCTAAGTCCTTAGTTAAGAAGATTTGGGAGGTGCTTCTGAGACACAGACAGCATTAGACTCCCAGGTCTTTTTCCTGTCAACTCAAACAAGGATCTGCTTTGATAATGAGCATCTTCTCTCTATGCTGGATGGAACAATTCTGAGGGTAGCCACTTAAAAGTAATATGCACTGCCCGAGAGACTGGTCCTTCCTTAGATGCTGATCATGAAGGAAGGCCTTGGGTGAGATAGATACTCCTGGAGCTGATCTTAAGTTTCCCTTCGGTTTTGGCCATGAAGTGATGTTCATGGGAGCAAAGAAGGACTCAAGGGTAGCTCAAAGGTGCTTTCTCCTTTTCAGGTTGTTCTTTATAACAGACAGCAATAATGTGTTCTGTTATAAATGCTAATAGTGCTGACAGAGGCGCCATTTTCCCTTTTACCAATTCTTCTAGAGATTAGAGATCATAAGTTGTGTGCTATGGTGACACTCAGCTTCTTGTTTCTCAATTAAATTTCCTTTGGCCCAAATTTGATGTACTTGGGTTGACGTTTCAGATTCAGATTGGCAGGTCTGAAGAGATTTCTCCATGGATATGATCACAGGCTGTTCTTCTAGCGGACCCAGGCTTCATTCCTATCACCCACATGACAGCTAACAACCATGTCTATATGACTCCAGCTTCAGGGAGTCAAAATTCCTCATATGGTCTCCATGACATTCATGAACATGATGCAAAGACAAAAATGTATGCAAAACCTAAGCACATGAAAATAACATGAAAAAATTATTAAAATTATGATTTCGATATAATGTGTAGAATCATCCATAATTGTAAGACACTAAGAAGGACACAGAAATTGTTCTATTTTATTAAATTTTATTATGAAATATTTTATTAAAAATTGCTATTTGGTATTTCCCAATTGTCCAGCTTTTTAAGCCTTTTATTTATTTACACTTTGACTGCAGTCCTTGAAGTTCAGTACTTTTTTAGGAGACAGTGGAACTCAGCCCTTCTGGATCTAGTTTTTCATCATCTGAACTGAAGGTCATAGTCAAACATGTCTTATTTCTCCAAGCCATGTACATCCTGTGTTAGTGTTCACATAATTCACATTAAATGCAGGCAACACAGTTAAGTCGTGTACAACTAGTGAAATATTTCTTGCAAGAATTGTGGAACCATTAGGGTTACTAATAGGTCCTCATAAAGGAGAAGAACGCCCAGTTTATTCCATTGTTACTGGAAACACAGAACACAAAAAGGTTTTAGATTTCAAGTTGAAAACTATCTGAAGCTAATTTCTTTGAGCAAATATAAACCATTATTTTCTTCTTAACTGGAGGCGTGTTTAGAAACATGTTAACAGAGATTGTAACTGCCTGTCTGGAGATCTTTTGGCTTCTTCTCCATTTGGAAACGCCAGTGCTAGAACTTAACAGGGGAGCTGTACAAAATGTATTCCAGTTTTCACTTATGTACTGCAGCTACCTGGCTTACATTGGTCTCCTCCAGTTGCAGGTTTGCTTTGATTACTTTGTAGCAATGAAGCCCCTGAGTGCTGGTGGGTGTAGTGCACTGTGCACTGTGCAACATGCAGTGGAGCAGGTCCCCCCCCCCCCCGCCCGCCCCCGTGAGCTGTGAGTGCAGTTAGTGCCCTGGTAATCTTTGGAGAGTGGCTGATTGTGGTAGCGCATTGCTTTCTTGTCAGAGGTTTGCCTGAAGGGATGATGGCTGCTCTGACCTCTACAGGCTAAGGTAAGCTTTATATTCTGCGTCTTGGTTTGTGGGGAGCAACTAGAAAACATAGTTGGTTGTCTGAACTAGGTACTGTCAGACAGAAACGTGTGACATTGACCCCAACAGCCCTGATTCCTACTACAGCTCGCTGCTTTTTCTTCATTTCAGAACTATTTCATCGTCTTTCTTTCCTGCACCTGGGCACCATCTTTCACTTACTCAGTAGTTATATTGTGCAACTTTATTTCTACAGTACAACTGTGTCTATATACTCTCTCCTATTGACCCCAGCATTTCTCTAGATTCTGTGTGTGTGTGCGTGTGTGTGTGTATGTTACATCAAAGGCTGTAAGCTATAGAATAATTTGAATTAAACCTTTAGTATCCAATAAATCTTAATCTTCGTTTTTAAACAATTAGAATTTTTTGGGCTCATCCAATGTGTATGATTCCAGACTAGACTCATTCAAGAGGAGGGATATTTTTTTCAAAGACTGTAAAGGTTCCAGTCAGAAAAAGAATTATTTTCATAAGTAATGATGCAGGCAGAGGAGGGATTTAAATTAATAATGCCACTAAGAGATTACATTCAAAATAATCTAGCTCACAAAATAACTGGTAGCAAAACAAGAGTGGTTTCCTGTGCCTGAGACATCATCCTTTGGGTGTCTAAATTTAGTACCAGATATAGTGCATAGACGATATTGCTCACTTTCCATTACTGGCATACTACTGTATCAGGGCCTGAATTACTGAGAGGCGTACACAACACAAACGCATTTCCTCATCGGTCTGAAGGGGGCTCTTTCCCTGGTTCCAGAGGACTAACGCCTAACTCTGGTGCCTATGTCTATGTTACTTAAGTTATGTTACTCTAACCCATTTTGTTCAGGGCCTATGCTAAGTCACTCAGCTCCTTTAACTTTTATTATGGTCATAGAGGACTTCGGGCCAACACTGTCCCCGTGGGTTTGGGGCTTTGAACATATGAAGTAGTGCAATTCTGTATCATCCAGTGAAAAATACCATTGTGCTTATATTGAATTGCTCTAAGTGTGTAAGTGAGCCTCTAGTTGGTGCCCCAAAGAAACACACAACAGACTTTCCACATACAGAGGCCTGACTAGAACGTCACCGGGATCAAAAACAGGTTTAAACAGCACAGCATCAAGAACAAATCTACTTACCATCAGAGATCATGGGAAAGGCTTGGCTTCAGAGCCCATAAGCTGACACTGAGTTGAGAGGCAGTTATCAACATTGTATATGAACCCTGGAATTTTCTGTATTTTCTAATTGTTTAGCATAGACTCTAAACATGTCGATGTGGCATTTTCGTCTGGTCTTCATATCGTCTACTGTTTTACTGTTTGGTTTACCAAGGCCAGTTAAAGGTGTGTCTGAATCATTCATTGTAAACGTGGATTTGTCAAGCTTGTATTAGCCACAAAAATTGTTACTTTCTGTGCTCTGAGGTTATGCTATTGCATACAAACAAGCCACTTTTGTAGAAAATTATTACTTCAATAATTGATAGAGATCTAAAGTCTTCTTTCAAAATCTCCAAAGACTCTAAAATGATACAATTCTACAGGGCACCCTGGGAATTTTACATTATTAGAGATACCTTATATTATTTTATTTTCAAGTTTTATAGAAAAGTATGATTTAGATATATGGAAATATGTATTTCAATGCTTTATGGATATCCTCATGCACTCATATGCACACTTTTTCTTCTTGCATTTCACTTTCAATTTCTAGTTTGGAAATAAATTATCAGTCTTTTCTGGAATGTTTTTTTTTAGTTGGAGAACTTCAGCTCTATTAAATCTAAAATGCATTTTATTTGGTTCTTCCTGTGGAATAGCAAACTGATTGCATTCAAGTGTCTGGTTTCAGTGAATTCGTCACAGGTCTTCGAAGGCACCTTCTCATTATTCTTCTGGCTTCTTGTTAAAGATAGGAAGATAAGTGTTTGTCAATCAGCTATTTATTTTCTCTTTGGTGACTTTTAGATGTCCTATTCTAACTTCGATGCTCTACAGCTACATGTGATCTGGCCAGATGTGGCTTTATTATTTTTTCTATCATTTTTTTTTCTATCCTAACTTTGGTGCTCTATATCTACACATGATCTGGCCAGATGTGGCTTTATCATTTTTTCAATCATTTTTCGCAAATGTGCAGATTCATCTCATGCATCAGTTCAAGAAAATAAATTTAGCCATCATCTATGTAAATGATGCAATTCTTCTACCCCTCTTTCTCTTCAACTCTTGGAACTCATGCTGGAGATATGAACTTCTCTCATATAGTTTAATAAATAGATACTTTATTTTTGCTAATTCTTTTAACTTTATTACAGTAATTATTTTCATAGATTTTTATTCAAATGCATTCACAATTTTCATCCAATTGTGAGCTTATTTTAAGGATATTTTGTCTCCGGAATGGTAGGCTGTTTGAGGACACAGAATTTTAAAGTGCATTTTATATTTCCATCTGCATCTGCCTAAGAATACTAATACACTGGACCAGTTTGGGTTCCTACTTACCAAAAGAGATTAGAATTTTCAGAACTAGATTAGCATAAATGCTACCATTAAACTCAGATGAATATTGGCTGGCTTCATGAAATGATCTAAGTTCTAGTTGTTGACAACATAGAGTTACAAAGACCCAGAGTAATGCAAAACAGAGCATCATAGTCAACACTTAAGGTGCTACACCTAGTTTTTATTTAGAATGAAAATTTAAAGTTAATTGAGGGAATAGAGAGATGGCTCCCCACTTAAGAGCATACACTCTTCTTATAGATGACCCGGTTCAGTTCCTAGCCTGTCAATCAACCCACTACGAGACACAACTCCAGTCCGAGGGAATCCAGTGCTCTCTGGCCTTTGTGGACACTTGTACACATGTGGTGTTGTTACTCCACTCTTGTGCACATATATACCCACAAATGTAGATTAACGTTTTTTAAAGTCAGCAGGATCTCTGGGGAAGATTGCCATTACAATTGCTTTTGTGATGAGAGAGCACAAGCCTGGACATTACATAGTAGATACTGAAACAAGAATGCAGAAACAGAGAAAGGGGCATTGTAGAGGTATTCTGTCAATGATGGGGGTTTGAGGACAATGACCATATGTAAGGCTACTAAGTAAAGTAGGAAACTGTGGACTCTGGAGAGAGCACCACCTGCTAAAAGTCCAATATTAAGGGGAGGATCAGGGTAAGGGGATCTCATCAAGTGACTGGCAAGGGACTGTCATAACAGCAATAGGAAAGCCAGGTAAGGAGGGCTATAAGCTGCTTTTTGTAGAAATAAATTGAGGCATTAGTGACTTATGCCGACTGGGTATTTGGCCAAGCACAGCCTGCTTCAGATACTAGGGAGAGTTCAGTAACATGCAGTCTGCAGTCTGAGGTCCAGGGATGAGAAAAATTTCAGTAATGGGTCTTTCTTTTTGTCAATTTCCCTTCTTTCTCACTCATAATCCGAGGTCTAGAATTAAGGAGGCAGTAATCTCCAGAGAAGTCACTCAAATGTTGTAAAATGGGCTCTACTCTTCAGGGAACACGTGATCTCTCTGCCTAAGAGTTTAGTTTCACTACATGGAAAGTGATAAGGATTTTTTTTTTTGATATATGTGTTACTAATGACTGATCTCTGAAGTCAGCTTGTAAAACCATCTCAGAAAAGTTGTGACCACCCCCTCCATATGTGTGTGCTTCTTTCTGGCTTAACAAATCTAGACCTTCTCTCTCTTTTAAGTACTCTGAAGAGTTGGAGTGATTTTGTACAGGAAACACAGTACACAAATGTAGCTTTGATATTTCTTCAACATAGGAAGATGTTGAACTGATTAATTAGGTAATAGCACTATGAAGAGTCTTCACTCGCTAAGTAACAAGCATCTTCCACACAGCTCACAAGAGACAGGTGTTTACCCCTGACAGCAGTTCCTTTATTTCAGATTAATGTGTTTGGTAGATGGACCAGTGGTGATTCATTTTGCCTGTGTGATTATGTATTTTTTTCCTTTTTGATTAAGGCATAGGGAAACTGGATGATCGGAGACAGGCTTAGCAAAGCTGTGATCAAATGTAGGAGTATAATTTATTATATTAGAATTAATTGCATAAGTTTGGGAGTAAGTCAGTCTTCACAATTAAGACATACCTGTGTGCATGATGAAGTACTAGAGATGGCTTATCAGTTACCTTTTCCTCCTGTATGTGTGTTTCCATAGCTGGTGAACTCATCTTCCAAGTGGGTCTTTAAAGAAAAATATAATATGTTATACTATACATTTAAATCACTTAATGCAAGCTTCATGGTTTTCTGAAACATGAATAGTGAAGTAGATGGCTTCTACAAAGAGTTCATTGAGAAGAGAAACTCCAGCATTGGGGAAAAGCAGCAACAGAAGATTTGTAAGGGAATGAGCATGGATATGATCCAATGAAAGATTAGGGATGACTACAGATGGTGGGTAAGATTTTACTGAATCCTGGGCTAAAACAGTGTCTGGCATAGAGTAGAAATACACACACACACACACGCACGTGTGTTCGTGCACACACACACACACACACACTTAACCATACACCCACAGTCAAGTAGATGAAATAAATTAATATATTATTAGCACTGCCTTTAAGATAATAGTCAACAACACATGACTAGGGTTGTCAGTAACTGGCTCTGTGCTATTATCTTTGTGTCTTTTGTTACATCAATCTAATTAAACTGTTGGCTTAATGTATAATAAATTATGTAAAGCACACACATATATAAATATTGAAGAATATTTAAAAATTATAGTAACGATATATTCTTTGTTCTGCCTCTTCCTGGGTACCCCAGTATTTCCCTGGGTTATGGTACATCTCTTACAACTGATGGATTTCATTGGTGATCCACAAACACTTGCCATTTCCTTTAGGATTATCTTAATATTTACTATTTGTTTCAGCTGCAAGAGAATAAAATCTTAAACACAAGAGCTCATCTAAGAGAGAAAATTGTTCTTTTGGGTATATGTGGAGCATTGTGTGTAATACCCATGGTTGTTAGGCATCTAGGTTCTCTGTTTGATACCGTCGCAACACCTTCAACCATGCATTTCCCGCTCAAGAGCTGCAATAGCCGCTCACACCCAGTACACTACTAATCCCAACAAGTACAAAGGAAGCAAGACCAAAGAATAGCTCTCCTTTTCCTTTTAAAGGCCTCTTGTATGACCACTCTTACCTGCACAGGATGCTGGAAAATATTGTGTTCATTTTAAGCAACTGTGTCTCTTAGTGAAAAATGGGGGCACTGATTAAAAAAAAAAAAGCCTGGGACAAAATAATAGAAGTGAAAATTTCCTGGTAGAGTTGGAGCTCCATTCTTGGCATTTTTCAGAGGTCGAAAGACAGGATTAGGGAGGTTAGGACTCTCACCTCAGACACAGAATTGGAGGATCAGAGACCGTGTATGAACATGTTGAGAGTCATGGACCTGAAAGTGTCTTCCTAGGTTGGATACTTTGTCTTTAAGGAAATCTAGGCTTTCCTGGTTCGTGGTGAGTTTGCTTCAACTTCATTTTCCATTAAAAAATGCTCTGCCTTTTAATTGTTTGAATATCACTTTACCGTTAACTTCAAAACTCTCTGCCATAATCATAAGCTATCTAAAAAGAAGCATTTGGTTCTGATGCAATGTACCTGCTCATGGAGATATTTGTGGGATATTTTTTTTTAATTTGAGTGGTGTTGAAGCTGGGAGGAGGTAGGGTAAGAATTTGGGGGCAAATGTGATCAAAATATCTTGCAAAAAAATTTCAAAGAAGCGGCATCAATGATAATATTAAATCATATGACCTGCTCGCAAGTTAAAAAAATATTGAAAACTTGTTTTGTAGACCAGGCTGGCCTTGAACTCATTGAGATTCACCTGCCACTGCCTCCCAAGTGTTGGGATTAAAGGCATGTGCCATCACCGCTCAGCATGTCTCTTTAGTTTTTAGTTTCAGTTTGTTTTTACTTTTACTAAAATGTTATTAATCCTACGCAGGCTTTCTGTAAAGCTTAACCTCCTAGAAAAACTAGCGTCACAGAAACATTCTGCATGGAGCTATTCTACGTCAGTAGTCGTGGTTCAGTCCCAGCAGTGGGTCGTGGGGCCATTGTGATAAGCAATGGAGAGGCCCAAACTCTCATCTCTGCCTTCACATGTGCGACTAATGTGGGCGCATGTGTTTTGGACATACATGGACTTGATTATCAATTTTCAATTTAAAAAAGCAGCAATGAGCTAATTCTGAAATTAGAATCCAAATTTATTTTAAAACATAATATAGAAAGTATATTGCTAATTTGAAGCAATTTGAAGGCAATGATGATTCTCACTTGCATCTTACTTTATTTTTATTTTCTCTGTTATTTAAAATAGATTCTTTTCTCATATAATATTCATTTATCTCATATGATGTGTGTTTCCTGATCACAGTGTCTCTTCTCCCCCACTCCTCCCAGTTCCTCCCAACTTCTGTCCACTTACATTTTAATCATAAATATTGGATATTAGATCCAGGCCTGTCAGCACAGGTAAGCGAAAGATACTTGCTTAAGTAAATGAAATAAAAACAAAATAAACATTTAGCGTAAAATAATTCATGCATGACATTCATATTTCTG
The DNA here is from genome assembly GCF_018167655.1 of Microtus oregoni. Lineage (NCBI taxonomy): Eukaryota > Metazoa > Chordata > Mammalia > Rodentia > Cricetidae > Microtus > Microtus oregoni. The sequence continues at coordinate 7,218,229 of NW_024543829.1, read as the reverse complement.
AAGTTACTTGCTGAGAGCATTTTCTGGTACATAACTATCCAGAATGTACAGTGTCAAAGGATTGTATTCTAATAAATATATGCAAGTGTTCAATATTAGAATAAAGTGAGATATTTAAAAAGTCATTCATGTCAAAGATTCATAAACCCTAAGACATTATTCTTGAACTTATAAAAATCACTCGTGATGTTAGAGATGTTTGTCTTTTTCGTTTCTCTGCCATCAACCAGAATAGTCCTCTTCTGTGCCTGGCTGGCACTTGCCTTTATTTGGAGTTTGCTGCCTTTTGAAATTCCGAAGACCATTAGAACTGAACGACTGCTCGGCTCTGATTAAGCCACCTTGTATTTTCCTCTTGCTTGTGGAGAGCCCTGCCCTCAGCCCTGTTTCCTTTCACCTCTTGGTCAAAGACGGCATCATTTCATAGTGAGCAGAGTACATTGAAAAGCACAATAATAATAATAATAAATGTTAATCAAAAAACTGCATGTGTCTTTCTGATTGTGCCAGTGTTGTGGTATTCAATTATGCAATTTCCATTGGCATATTAATCATCTTTTCAACAAACAAGCCAGCGTTAATTAAAGCAAACCATGGATAAAGACATGTTGCGGGATCATCATCCCGTTTATCACAGTGCACAGGCTGGCCGTTAAGTAAATTCTGGACTGTGAGATGAATTTCAATGTTGGCTTTCTCTTTTTTCTTGTTGTTGTTGGAGTTTGAATGTAACTCATCTAACAATAATAACAACAAACTTCAGACTTCACAAAAGAAAGATGAATTTGCTTGTAATTAATGGTGAAGAAAGATAGAGGGGCTGTACCTTTCAAATGGAGAGTTGGGTTATTTACAAACAAATCATTTTTGAAGATTTTCATTCTTTTTCCCTTAACTCTCAGTGCCATAAAGACAAGACTGAATAGCAAATTTGTCTCCTTCTCTCTGTTTTGCAGGAAAAAAAAAAAGAAGTACTTTCTAGTAAAGATTTAGTAGTTGAGTTTGGGGTGCAATAATCTGTCCTTTTCAATGAAAAGAATATGTATTCTCTGTACTTAAGCACAGGTAATTTAAATCTCATAATTTTAATTAAAATAAAGCATTTGTTAGAAACAGAACATAGGTCATCACACTTTCTGTGTTCCAAGCCGAGCTGCAAATGTCCTTCAACTCTTGCTAGACTCTTTCACGAGTCTCCTTTATAAAAAATTATGTTAGCTCCTTTCTTTCCAAGCCTACAACTGCTAGGAATAATCATTATTGAAGGTATAAATCAATTTAACAAATGCAGTTGAAACAAAGAAAATCAACTGTTTGCTCATTTGCTCTGTCCCTGTAAGCTCCAAGTGGACAGTAATAATTATAATTAATATTAAAACTCTAATTTTCACAATGCATCTTGTGTTAGGCTCTTAAAAATACAGAATCTCCACATGCAGATTGTCTTCATGTGGGCCATATGTGTCTGCCTTCAACGTTCGATAGTTTTGACCAGGCACTGTACTCTATTAAATGCAAATGTTGCTACCATTACACATTGTTTCTGCTATTTGGAACAATATGATTGATTTTTCTGAAGTATGAAAACCTAAAAAAAATAGAAAATTCCTCTGCATTTACATTATTTACTTAAACAAGATATTATATATTATGCTTTGGAAAAAGAACATATGTATGGGAGTTATCCCTACATACATAGTCCAACAAACTGGCAAGTACAACAAAAATAAATATCTCAGCTGGGCGAAGGTGGCGCATGTCTTTAATCCCAGCACTGGGATGGAGAGGCAGGTAACTCTCTGTGAGTTCAAGACCAGCCTGTTCTACATAGTAAGTTCCAGGACAGGCTACAAAGCTACAGAGAAACCTTGTCTTGAAAAAAGAATATTAAGAGATATTATTTGTTTGTAGCTTCGTTTAGATCAAGGCAGCGATTGTATCTACTGACTAGAGCTGACAGTGCAATAAATATAGTAAATAGTACATATAAAATTTATGGTAAACCATAAACCTTCATTAAAATGATTCTGATTAACAATTGATGTGATTAGATAATTAGTAAGGATTTTAATTAGATTGGTAGCTTCTGCTATGAGGTTAATATAAATAAGTATTGAGAAATTTACACATGCCATATTATTAAATACTACCTATATTATATGGCAAAGTAAAATGTAATACATAGTCACATAGTAATGAGCACCTACCATTGCAGTAGATGGGGATGCACAGTGAATTTGTTTCCCAAACTTTTAAAGTATGTGTGTGTGTTCATTTTGGACTGACTTGGCTTTTTTGACCTCCATCATCTTATTTATTTATTTATTTATTTATTTATTTATTTATGTATGTATTTAGCCCTCCAAGGTTGCAATAGGTTCATAGGGGGTGTGGATGGTTTTCACCATATTTTTCCTTTGGCCTTATTTCCACTTGGCATGTCTCAAAAAAATTTCTGTCACCTTTAATAATAAATATTTTTTGTGCTACATCACCCACATCTGTATCTATTAATGGACAGTTCATCTGAACTCTAGTTTATATCTAGTGTTGCCTGTGACTAGAGCTTTTTGTCTCTCTTTTATCTGAAATGGTCTTCTACACACTACCACATTATTTGTCTCTAGATTTCTCCTGTCTATGCCTGAGAAGTTAACTTCTTAATTTCACAAATTAGTTTGCCTGATAAACCCTAGAGCCACTCATTCATGAGCTGATCTGACACATTGGCTGTTTTATCTTGTTCTGTTTGTGTTTCCCTGCCCTGTTTTTTGAAGCCATCCTAACATTGGTGTGCCTTCCCCAAGCCTGTCCTCTCGGCCTTGGCTTCAACTTACGCTGCCCCAGCTTTCTGATGCTCTTATCCTTATCCCCTGCTTTCTGATGCTCTTATCCTTATTCCGGTGTGTGGGTGGCAGAAGGGTGGGCTGTCAGATCCTTTTTAATAAATGTTGCTAAATCAAAATCCTAATAATTCTTAGCTCAATGTATCAGAAGCCTAATTTTTCACATTTCCTCCAAATTAGTCACTCCACTTACCCCTTTAACAAAAGCCACTGCCATCTATCCATTCCCTGAGCTAAGAACCAAAAGACACCGTTAGCATCTGAATGTTTCTTTCCCTTCATCCTCTATTTCCTCTTTGTAAAAGTTGATGCTCTCCTCTTGTTCTGTGTCGGCCCCAGTCCTTCTCCTACATTTGTCTTGTTATCAATGATCTCTTCCAATTAACCACACAGAGATGCACCACACCCTTCCAGGCCTTTCCGTATACCCTCTCCCTATACGTCCTCATTCATTCTGTGTCGTCAGCCTTTGATGTTGTCCTTTGAAAGGAATTAAGGACAATGGTTGTAAAATTTTTGTCTCCAAGCAACACCAGTATTGCCACCTGGGACCTCGAGAGAAAATTCTCAAGAATCTCCCCAGACCTATTGAATTGAAATGGTTTTGGTAAAATGAACCAATTTGTATTTTAAGACGCCTCCCAGGGAATCCTGATACACACTCAAATTTGAACAGTGTTGGTTTTGGAGAAGAGTCTTCACACAATTTTCTGTTCATATTCATGCAGTAAATATTTTTATTGTAGTAAATATATATTGTGGACCACGAAAGAAGACCATATGAATGTCTTTATTTTATGAGAAACCAATACAATTTTTATTGATAAAATCCAAAGGTTTGTTTCCTACCACACAGATCTGGATTCGAAGTACTATTTCTATACCATAAAATATCATTTTACTAAAATCAGTTTCTTTAATTAAATGAGATGTATAGTTTCTGGCTGTGTGTGAAAGCCCCAGGCACGGGGTTGACCCCTGAACGGCCTTTGCAAGCTGTCTCCAACCCTGTGTTCATGGCAGGGCTTTCTATCCCCTTTGCTTCAGCCATCCGCGCGCTCCGCTCCTTCTTTACTTCAGGATCTCAAGGGAGGAGTTTCCATTTTACTAGTCTGTGTATCAAAAGGTGTTTATTTGTTAGAAAAGGGAAGAATGGCCACATTGGGGAGTGGAAATTGCCACTTCCTGTAACTCTTCCACCAATTTATTTGACATGTTTCTTAATTTAAGAAAATTTGTGGACTCTGGTTCTTGTTTATTTCTGACTTATAACTATCCATATTTAGGTATTTTCTCCCTTCTATTTAAATACAAACGTGTTTCCATTTGCCTCATCAATAGCACTGGGGGTAAATTAGGTGGCTGGTGTGCCTTGGGAGGGTTTTCAGTTAGTTGTTCATGGTTTCGTTGCTGAGGAAGAATCCTCACTACCTGCCTTACAAGGACATCCAGCTTCAGGTTGTTCTTCCTCCTGAAAAACTGTGGCCATTGAAATTCTGTTTCACAGCCTAGCTGCTTTGATCACACCTCTGTACATGCTTAGGATTTTGTTTTAATAAATACAACCTTCGTGTTTACAGGACAGCACCAAAGCTAGTTCAGAGTTCCTGTGACTGCGCTCAGCTTTTTCAAAAAGCTGCATCTTATAGAACCATATTGGAATTTCCAAAAATGAAATAATGCTGGTATGATAGCGTGACATTTCAGTCTCCCCACACACGTGTCCCTTCTTCTATTTCCCGAACTCCACAAACTGCATTGTATAGTTAGGTTTCATTTCTCCTTGTGCAAGCCATGCTAGCTCTTCAGGCTTTCCTCGACTTGGGCGGCACATTTAGAGAGGACTGCTTCGTTATCCTGTAGACTCTCTCCAAATTCACTTGTCTGTTTGTTACACTGATCAGCTATACATTGGAACCTAGAATGTCATCAAAATGACAATGTGCTTTCCTCAGTGTGCTGTGTCCAGCGATAGTCACGATGAATACCACTTATTACTAGTAATGTTGAAATTCACTTCCTAACTAGCAGGTTAACTATGGACCACCATCTTTTGAAATGCTTCCCATTTTAGTTGGCAAGTTTTCAAAGTATTTTAATATCATTCCTAATCCTATATCACGTAGTATATGCTAGCATGTGTTGCCAGTAGTAAACAAAGGGAGATTCATGGATAAACAGAATAAATGAAAAATGGGATATCAAACAATGTATGTAGTCTCACGGGTAAGAATGATCTACAATAATAGAAAATATATTTTTATTATACTTACAGAATTGTTGAATTTCTACTTGGTTCTTTTTTATGACTAACTACTTAGACACATGCTTTGACAATCAACAATCAACACTGGGGACAGTGTGCCATCATGTTTTTTTCTCTAAGAAAGGCAGAAGAGTTTCCAGAGGATGACTTACGAACGCCTTGTTCCAGGACATTGCCCTTTCCAGTTCAGTAATGTTATGACTGGGCAGTTGGTTTACATAGCTGTTTCCTCTTCTCCTTGGACTTTAGATATCTTTCCCGTTTAAGTCCCTGGCATCTTCTCTTCCCACAGTTAATGCCCTGAAGGAGTAATAAGAGTTAGCAGAAGTGAGATCATGAGTGTTACAGAGCCAGTATGCTGTGTAAAGCCCGGTGTTTGAAAATCAGCACAAGTGGATGGATTGCCATGGATAGGAATGGATCAGCATCTGAGAGGCCAAGTAAATAAACTTGAACTTGACCTGCCTGAACAAGAAGCCTCTGAGGCCAGCCCAGGAATATCTAAGTTTAGGGAGGGTTGCTGATGTGTGGTAGTAGGAATGCAGCCTAATTTCTGGATTGTTCTAAGTACTCACTGAGCTGTGGACAAAGATGAGAATTGTGGAACATGGAAGGGTAGGAATATAGATCTTCCCCTTTCTTAGTATATGGTTAGCTCCAGGGATGATTTAAATATACATAATGTACATTAGGACGGTACTTGATTTTCCTCTCCGTCCCACTGGGGTTTGATCCTGTCTCTTGACAACTGCCTGTGGCATAGAAGACACCTATTGTCTTTAAACACATTTTAGATAAGGTGATGGGAACAGAAGGAATCTCTACTAGACCCCAGAAGGAGAAAGGTAAAGGTGAATGCCTATTACTCTCTCTTCCCAAGGCAACTTACGTTTACAAGAAGTGCTCTGTAAATTGAACTCATTCTTGGTGGGATTTCAGGCAGTGGGTACAATAGATTGGAGCAGAGAAGGATAGGAGGCTAATGTTCTCATGGGGGAGAGCTGGCTCCATTATCAGATACCCAGGACTTCCCACTTCTCTCACTTTTCTCTGTTCTTTTTCATGTCCTATAGTTAGGCCTCAAGCTTAAACTTTATTCTGAAACCATCATTTGTTTCAAGCTTTCCTGTAGTAAAGCAGCTAAGCTGGTTGGTTGCAAAAGGACACAGACTTTTTACAAATGGCGGTGGTGAACTGGTTTAAAAACAGCATTAGCAAGGTGGCTGTAGACAGAGGAGTTTGGAGCAGAAATTAGAAAATGGAGTCTGTGCTGACAGGATTGGCATCAAGGCAGCAGACTGACCAGAAAGCAATTAGATGTGGAAAATTTTGCAGATTGGGTAGAAAATGGAATGATTTGTAATTCTAAGGCACTAAATTGTGTTGGGTATATTTATTATGTATTTTGGTGAACTAAATTTTGTTTTCATTATTGCAGAAAAGAATACATACAATGATTTGTCTAAGACCATCACATTTCAATTTTTCATGAATTGTCCTCTGTACATTGTCTCTAGAGTCACATTTGTTATACGGTGTGTTTATAATTGTGATAATTTAATGACTTCTCCTTATACCACCCTTTCTGAATCTTATAAGTATATATTATCTAGGTTGTTAAATGGCGTGCTAGACGTCAGCACAAGAAGTATATGAGTTTAGAAATTACTGGTAGAATACTTTTACTAAACATAAGATAAGGACAGATCCTGCTCAAATGTGAGAATAAACATATATTGGCTGAATGTCAGTATAAGCCAAACACTTAAGAAATTATTCTAAATAAAATACAGCCAAATGAAGTGTCATTGCTGGCTAAGGTCTGCATTGTATATCACATAAATTTTTCCCAGGAATAATAACATTACTCACTAGTGAAATTTTTTGACAGTTACTAAAAGTAAACAACTAAATTTTCTAAATATATTGCTAATTAATATACTAAATTTAGGTTTCGAACAGATATTATATATGATTACATATATATAAAGTATATATGCTTAATTTATTGATATTAAGAAGAGTATTATAAACTCTAAATATTCCATAAACACAAGAACTTGGGGTTTTTTTGTAAGTTATTTCTTTTTCACAAAACCAAAAACAGGTATTTTTTAATCAATAATGAGCATGTTTTTCTATTTCATTTAAAATGCTCATTTCAATGATGACGTAGGGACTCTCAGCAGGAAAGTTATGCGGAGAGATATGTATTTAGTCTTCTACACTTGTATTTAGTATAAAGGGTGACAAAACTAAAAGATAAGTAACCTTCATCAAAATGGAAGCGTGTTTCCTCTTAGAAACTTTCACGAAATAATGCACAGAAATGTAAGGGAAAGTGACCTACTGACGAGAGACCGCATCTGGACGTGAAAGAAACTGTGACATTTCCTGTCATTGAGATTGTCCAAACACTGCCCTGGTCTTTTCTGTTTACTTGCTTTCTACAAAACGCACCGTGGTAAGGGAAATGCTATAGTTGTGGGGTTCAAACAGGGTGAATTTACTTTCCTTTAAATATTAAGGATTAGACAATAACGTTTCAACAATATCATGATTTACATATCTTTGAAAGTAAACATGTTTTGCCAAGTTTCATCCCATTTTTTGTGTAACCAAGTTAATACTCTATAAAAAACGTATATAGATATGCATACATGAATTTAGCAGCAATTAATGAAGAAAAGGTTATGAATTTGAAAACAAGCAAGGAAAGGTATATGGAGGGTCTGTAGCAAGCAAGAGAAGAGAACAATGATGCAGCTATATTATTTTATAGGCGCTAGAATAAAACAGAAAATGAATTGAAAAGTACATTGGCTGTAAAAAAGATTGATTCATTTAGCTCTATACTGTTAAGCAATGTATCCATATAAATATTAGCAATTATATGTAAATTTATTTTGACTAACACCCTAAAGTTGTGAGCATCTACTTATCTTAAGCCTTACCTGTTCTCTGGTTTTAGAGGCTTTGAAATTTGAGGTTTTAGAGTTTTATTGTTATGGAAAATAAAAAAGATAGTGCTTCAGTTCTTTTAACTACTTTTGGTTTAAATTGATTATTTCTTATAGTTTAACACTCTTCTCCCCTCTCTCCCTCCCTTCCCCTCCCTTCCCTCTCCCCCTCCCTGTCTCCCTCTCTCCCCCTCTCTTTCCAGCACATCCTGCAAACCCTCCCTCTCAATTTTACTGTATATAAATTGTTACTTTATTCACCAATAAGAACAAAGTATTTCAGACTCAATTTTTATAAAGATAAAAACTAATCTGAACTTTGAAGGTAGTTTAACTAACTTCCAGTGTGCCCCTTTTAGGAAAAACTCACTATATTGCTTCTCTAAATTTTTTACTTACTATTTCTTGGCGAGAATCTTCATTAACTTAATCAGAAATACTTCTTTGTGTGTGTGTGGGGGGGGTGTTAGTTATTTATTTAAAACAAGTTTTCCAACATTAATTTTTAATTTTTTTGAGATTATAATTTGTAATTATTCCTCCCTTCCTGTTCCGCCTTTCAAACCCCTCCCATACATACCTCCCATTGCTCTCATTCAATCTGAAATGGTCCTGCATCAACAATATTGTGATACATTTAATTAAGATATCTTCTCCTTAATACTCTATAGTTTGCTTTATGAAAACTAAAGTTTACTTTTAAGAAATTTGGAATGTAGAAACATAAAACAAATGCAAATAACAAATAAGTGTGAAATTTTAATTTGAAGTAGCACTGTGCATTCTTTCCTTGTTCTTATTAGACACTATTTGGGCTAATGTACGCCAAAATGTGATGATAAAAACAAATACACATTTTATTTTCATTAAGAATTGAAGTGATCACATGACAGGCAGTAAACATTTAGGTAAAAATAGATATTAACAGCAAAGGTTAGAATTGGTGAGTTCTATAATTAGATGGCTCCCCAAAGCTGAAAGAGTGCTACCTGAAGAATGATAAATTGGCTTAGTAAGTCCTTGGGAGGACAAGATTTGGTTTGAAGGCTCAAGTTATTGGATAATGATTTATGATGTGATAAAAATAGGTGTGCCCGTTTGAAAACATGGAAAATGAGTTTGGATTAGAGAAGATGACATGTGAAAAGTAGAGATGCGTCGGAAGGTAGAAATTAAGACTGTGTATGTTAAACACATTGAAGTTCAAAACCAGAGAGTTAACTAACTAATATGTAGTAGAACATACAGAGGTGAGAATAAAAGTTACCATTTATAGGAAAAGTGACTACCCCTAAAAAGGAAAGAAGAAGTGAAGAAGATTCTGGTAATTACAGAGCAGTCAGCTTCACTTTGATACCAAGGAAGATATTGGACCCAATCGTCAAACAATCAATTGGCAATCATCTAGAAGAGCAAAAGTTTGTGGGTAGCAACCAACATGTCTTTGTGAAGAGCAAATTGTGCCAGGTCAATTTAATTTCCTCCTATGATAGAGTGACAGGCCATGTAGATAAGGGCAAAGTAATAGATGTAATCTCCCCAGACTTCAGCAACGCTTTTGAGCCCTCTCCACATGACATTCTCATCAGCGAGCGAGGAGATACCGTCTAGACCTTCCTTTGGCTAGGTGAGTGCACAGTTGTCTGTGGCTTCATATTCCAGGCTTGATTATCAGATACAGCCATCATCCATGGGGCTCTATAGACTGTCAGATGAGCATCTTGGGACCATTAATGCCACCAGCTAGTGTTTGTTTGTTTGTTTTATTTTGTTTTTATGAAGATAGAATTCAGATGACATAGTGTTATGATGATCAGCCACATGCTTCTAATCACAGAAGAGAGTCCAGCTTCAGGGAAATGTTTGGCAACATCTTGGATCCTCTGGGTTTATCTCAAAGATGACAGTTTGGAGTGAGTAACAGGCTATAGGCAAAGGAAACTTTCAGCTTCCCTAATTACTATGCACTCATACCTTCTAGGTAGTGTCAGGTAATGCTGAGATTGTGATAGGCTCCTAGGAACATATTTTCATCTTCCTCCGTCCCCCCATTTCCTATTCCCTTTATCCTCATTCTCCGTTTTCTTCTTTTCTTAGATTGCATTTTGATATTTAGCCAAGTCTGGACTTCAACTTTTAGTTCTCCCACCTCAGTCTCCTGAACGTTGGGCCTAGAAGTATATGCAAAAAAGTTCAGAGGGAGAAAGGAGGAGAAGGTAGAAGAGAGGTTGAATACAATTTTGGAAGTAGTACTGGCAAAGAATGATCCAGAAATAACTAAAGAGAGCACCTTTACCCTGACCCAGATCATAGATCTGAGAACATTCAGTTTACAATTACATGATGCCAAGCAATAATAAAATTCTTAACTTGAAGATAAGAAAAAAATTCCAAACAATTTTGACATTTTGGGAAAATAGTCTATGGAAAAATACAAGATAAAGGCCATGGGAATGAGGCAGATAAACGCTACAGAAAAAGACTGGTCTGGCTCTCCACACACAGGGACAAGTCCAGATATCAGTGAGCCATACTGGGATATCTGCACACAGGGTCATATGATAACATTATTAATGATTTACTGAGAGTGTCTCATGAATCTTGACTTGCTCAGCTTTCTTTGTAGAATGAACATAATAAAGGGTAATATTTATTAACACGCAGGTCTGTGGAAAAGTAAGTGACCTCTAAGAAAGATCCAGTTCACTTTAGTAATGCCTTGTTAGACTTGTTTCTTTTTTGACTTGTACACTTCACAGAGCCTGGTGATTTCATGAATAACATTCCCCTGCAGAAAGGTGGTTAAAGTTGTCCTTATTTGAAAATTGTTGGTAATCTGTGGATTCTCAAATAACAAGCCAGCAGGGCTTTCTTAGAGATAACTCCCCTAGGATTAAATCCAAGGGAGTGGTTCTGAGACATTTTTCTTCCACAACTCCCTGAGAGTTGCTGCCAAGAGCACTGCCCATTTCATCCCTCTTAATTGCAGGCAGGAAGACAGAAGAGGATATTATCATCTCGTCTTTATTTAGTCTAGGGGAACAAGATTGCTCAGTGAGTATGGTTGACTGAGAGTTGATAAGCAGCCACAAGAACAGGAGAGATGTGGACAAGATTTTCAGGCAGACAAATGCCGCCATCATCATGAATAAGTAGGGCAGACTTTGCTCTGTTTCTCTTTTATAATTTGGCGCTTCCTAGTGATGTGTGGAAAAATTGCATTTCCTGCATTTAAGCCACTCTTCAAAGAGAAATCACAGAAATAAAGCCTCAGAACTTCAAGAGATGTCTTAAATTGGATGTTAACCAAAGCAGGAATATAGTCCTTTCTGGTATGATCTGTGAGATAGTTCCAGTTCCTGGCCTGAGATAAAACATTTTAAGTTCAACTAATGTTGACGTAGCATCCAGAATCAGGTCGTGTGAGAATGTAGAGTTATTGAGCACAGTCGCTGAACTCAGCATTGGAAGTGCTGGAAAGCATCTTTACTTGAACTTCATATTTTAATTCTAGATAAAAATACACTTTGTGGTACTTCTGTTAGCTCTGGAGAATCTTATTTGGGTTCCCAGGAAAGTGAAAAAGAAAAAGAAAACAAATGTATAACATCAGAGAGTACTATAATAGACCATCTCCAACCAGATAATTGATCAACCAGATAAGTGATACTTAAAAGGGGACGTGTTAGTAATAATGATCACGGTTTACCAATTATTTTTGGGAACAAACAAATTTGACTAGATAAAAAAATGTCAATCTGATTTATGTATGTGAAGGGGCCCACAGAGCAACACCCACAGAAAAATGCAGGGTTTGGGAGCTGTATGTACTTGGCTGGGAATCCTACCATGAGCTTTATTACTGAAGGTTCCTGAGACGCAAAGCTTTCAGCTTCAGAAGGAGAGTAGTTAGAAGTACCCACGGAGACAGGCTGCGGTGAGAAAAAAACGATGCAATACATGTGAGGAACAGCCAGCACCCCTTAGTCAAAGCACCTGTGCAGAAGGTGCTCCGTGATCAGTTAACCATCTGAGAAACAGTGAGAAATTACTGTAGATAATTCCGGCAGCAGGAATTTCAAAATCTTCAGCTTGTGGGAATATGTGGTTTGCAGCCAAAGAAACAGCATGTGTAGAAAGCTAGAGTCGTGTGTCTCCTTCATCACACCCCTTCCTCACACTGATGTAAATCAGCAACAGTCTCGGAAGACTTTCATCACAAGGAAAGATATGACCCCCAAACACGAAATGCACAGCGACATGCAGTCTTTGTGTTCTCAGAACATTCTAGTGAGGTCAGTGAAGTTAACATGATGTTAAACTTTTCCTGGTGCTAAAATTATTGGACGGTATATCGTAACATTCAAAATTAGGTTAGAAAAAGAGTCAAGCATCCGTTTTACCTCAATTGTTATTTCAGTACTGGAAAAATTAGTATATCTAAATCAATAATTAATCAGATATAATCAATGAGATACATAGCTAATTGATACACAGAAGGTTGTAAAATGTTGCTCTATAAATGAACTTTATTCATATTGCAAAAAGATATTTGAACGATTCAAATAAAATAATTATAAAATGTGACATCAAATGTGTGGAGAATCTTTAACTTGTCTTTGGAAACAACTTTACAGTGGATGAACATATTCAAACTCTTTCTTTAAAAGAATGGGAATTTTTTTAAGCAGGAAAAAGAATTGTTACCAAATAGTACACAATAAATTAAGAGGACCTGTTCCTTTTCCAAAGTCAAGTATAAAGAAATATTGTAAATATCATGAATAAATGTCACCTCCTCACAATATCAATAAATGGACAAATAAAGCCCATCTCTTTTCTTTGGACATAATTTAAGATAGTTTATTATTTTGGAGCAACAAACAGGGAGCACTTGCTTGATGCCATCATTTGGTCACAGATTTGTAAATATATCAATTTTGTGTGGAGGGAAGGACTCTCCTCTCCCCACTCCACTGATAATGATAACCACATTTTCATAAATACTGTGGATAGGTAAATTTCACTAGATTCCTATCTATATAGTTTACTAGTAGCACTTATTTCTCCAGTAGTTGATAATATTTTACTCTAAATTTGAAGATAGAATGTTCTAATTAAGCCAAATTTTTAAATAAAAGAAAAACCAAATGTAGCATTTCAGAAGTTATCGTGGTGTAAACTTTTATTTTTCCCTCATTTGATCCTGAGGGACACCATCCTTGTCCATGAGGTTAAGACAAATACTTAGCTGAGCAGCATCATTAATAGACATTGCATCCAGTGTATTTATTTTCTTATATCCAATGTTGGTTACAAAAATTTTTTTGCTTATTTTGACATAAATAGCACATTAATGAGTTTGAAATCAATTCTTTCAATTTACATATTGAGAGGTAATTCTAGAAAGGTAGAAAAAAGGCTCAGAGGTCCTTAAATACAATGCAAGCACTAGATTAAAAACTATTCAAACAAATGTTAGCAGGCGATTTAATGTTTTGGTCTAAGGGTCTTGCATAAAGTTGTCTGAGCAGAAAGCATGCCTTCCAACATTAGTATCCATGTCCTCCAATACATCCATGTGTCCTCGCAGATGATGGCCAAAAACTTCTCTGCATTTGGAGGTGGATGTCTGTGTCATGCATCCAACAACCTGAAAACCTTAAAAGTGATCCAAAGCTGAAGAAATTAGTTAGGTCATCTCAGATGCTGGGAGGGAACAGGAAGATGATACCCTCAGACTATGTCTGTAATCAGTCAGTGGCTTTAAGGGAGGCATTCGATCCAGCTAAACCTCAATTTATTCGCCCTAATTTGGGCGGAATTACCTCTCAGCAAGTGAAGTTCGAGTGTGAAAAGGTGACAACACACCTTCTGCTCAAGAGCACCGCAAAGCCTTGTGCTATGGAGCCCTGTCAAAGACCTTGTTCTCTGATGGAGAACAGCAGACAATCCTCAGAATTATCCTCAGCTTCTTTGCCAAGTTGTAAGACATTACACAAAGATAGGCCAACCCTCTCTACTGGTGACTGCATCATGGTTGCTGGACAGAGAGGTGAGGAAAGACTGGGAGGAGAAAATTGGAACCCTTTCCTGTTGTAGGAGCTGTGGGCTGCATTCCGCCACTCAGATCCAGCCACCGGCTAGCTTTACCCGAAATAACTACACACAAATTGTATTCTTTTAAACACTGCTTGGCCCATTATATCTAGCCTCTTCTCGGCTAACTCGCGCACCTGGACTAGCCCATTTCTAATAATGTGTGTAGCACCCCAAGGTGTGCTTACCCTGAAGATTCTAGCCTACATCCATCCTGGGTCGGAGCTTGCGTCTGCCCCAGAGAGGAGAGGAAATGGCGTCTGTCTGAGGCGTCTTACCTCACTTCCTCTTCCTCCCAGCATTCTGTTCTGTTTACTCTACCCACCTATGTTCTAACCTATGAGGCCAAGCAGTTTCTTTATTAATTAACCAATGACCTTCCTCCATCACTTTCTCCTTTCCCTGAGCACTCTAAGCGAACTTTCCTTCTTGAGACTCCCTGAAACTGCTGCAGGGCTTCAGCTGGTGGCAGTGTCTTGGTGGTGAGGAATTGAGGATCCCCTCAGATAGAAGCTAGGCATAAATTACTGCTGCTGGAGAAGAAAAAGTTCTTTGTTGAGGAAAGAAAGAGAGGGGAGTTTCCAGGCTGCTCAAAGTGCCAAAGAACTACAAGGTCTTGAGGGAGATGCTGCAAAATTCCAGATGCTTCCAAGACAACCTTACACCCGCTGCCGCCTCCTCCTCCTCCTATATTTTAACCATGAATCATGAAGCATTTTGAGAGAGCATCCAGTTGTGTCCCGGAGAATACTTCACCGTTCACGGCAACAAAATCCCATCTGATAACAAGAGGGACTTTTGGCAGCTGCTAGAGCCCCGGTCCAACCAGTAACACGGTTTCCTGGCCCCGTCACTAATTCCTGTTGGAGACTTATCAGCTCTGTCTCTAGCAGCAGAATCCTGCCTGATAAGAGAAGGGGCTCATCTGCCAGTAGCAAACCCCCTCACCCAGCCTTCCCAGCCGATGTGCTTCCGACCTGTTCATAAATCAGTCTGTAGGATTCCCCACCTCCGGAAGGGGGGTATTGTTTTGTTTTATCATAAATATATTGCTTTCATTGCAACAATTAGTACTTTAATAAGAGCCCTCAGCCGGGGACATTAGTTAGGGACATCTTGTGAGTGCCTCCTCCCTTGTCAGGGACGAGGTAAGGTAATCCTATACACAGGCTGCTATTGTGAGCTGAGGAACTGGCCTCCTTCGCTGCCAGAGACCAGATGCACCTCTTCTATCCTAATCTGTAAACGACTTAAAGGAGCCTTATCTCGGGGCTCTTCGGCTTCATTTCATGCTTGATTTACTTTAATTTGTCTGATAGGGCACAAGGATTTGGAGACGGCCCATCTTTCTGCAGAAAACGTTCCGACTTTTTTCCCCTGGCATTGTTGTGTTGGGGTTTTGGATTTTTTTGAAAAAAAAAAATTTGAAAAAAAAAATGTGGAAGAAATCTTGCTTCGGTGCAGCAAGCGGCTTGAGTGTGTTTAGATTTAAGCTAGCCCAGCAGAAAAGAGTTTGTGAAGTGGTGTGATTGCACGATGGGCCCCATTTACATTGAAATCACATTATGTGATATATCTGGATTCCTGAAGGGAGCAGTGCAGTAGAGCGCCCGGCCCACAAGATCCTTTGAAAGGCCTATATATAGCAGCAACAATTGATAGGAGATTTTACAGGATGCTTTATAAATATGTAAATAGGTGTTATCTGATTGGGGTCTGTGGCTACACATCCGTCCCTCAAAGGGAGCAGAGCTGTGGGAACGACCAGGGAAGCAGTAGTTTGCATTCCAAGTGAGCCTCAGAAATAGAAATGTTTCACAGGTTGACAGCGGGTCAGGGTGGAGGTACTGCGCATCCCTTCCAGGGGGAGCTTTCTGCCCTGGAAAAGATCCTGTCCTCTCCGGGAAGGCTTCTTCCCATCTTTGAGCTTCCTCTGCTCTACAGCAGTCTTCGGCTTGGTAGCCGTGGACCCTGTAACCTTCTTGTTATTTCTTTAAATTGTTTGCTCAATATAGCACCAGCGGGAATTGCTCTTACGTTTCTGTGTATTTTAATATATGTACTCGCAGTGACCCAAGGGAAAGAAAGTAAAGTCTTTGGTACATTGATCTCTTGATTAGTTATTTCCTAAATGAAAATGGAAATACTATTAAAGCAGTAATAATGTTCCATCTTAATAGTTGAGGAGTCAATAAATGGCTCCCGTGTGCTTCATTAAGGATCTTAATGAAGCCAATTTTGATGGCTGAACTTTACATTATCCTATTTTTTCTCCTCTCTTCTCACTTTTTATTTTTCTTCTAAGCTCAGAGTGTTATAAGGTAGGGAAGTAGTTGGCTTAAACTGTCTTACAGATTTTCTTTATTTGAATATTATTGTCACTGCTCCAATAAAGATAATGGCAATTTTTTAAGTAAATTTATATGCAGGAGATAAATCACAAAACTTTATTCTTCATATAGGACATATTTTAAATAATATAGATAGCCCAATCTCCAATACACTGATGTTATCAGAAAATCTGCACCTTAGCCATTCTGTACAGTTTTGTATTTTATGGTCATCTGAACCCAACACACATACAAACACACATACATACACACGAGAGAGAGAGAGAGAGAGAGAGAGAGAGAGAGAGGAAGAAGAAGAAGAAGAAGAAGAAGAAGAAGAAGAAGAGGAAGAAGAAGAAGAAATGCTTCCACCTTCTATGCAACCTATTCTAGTCCAACAATGTTTTTTCTCACCTTTTACTATTGACCTGTTCTTCACTTTATTTAGCCTTAGTTTCTTCTCCCCTGCCACAGTAGAAGCTGTGGCTTCAAGGCTCCTCTGAATAAACAGGTAATGTTTGATTCCTTGATGGTATTATAGTTGAGTCTCCTCCAGCTCCTATATGAGACTTGGTGTAAAACAGTCTGGGATGCCCTCCAAACCCATCTTTAACACTGCCTGTTCCTGTGTGTTTGAGCTAGTCTGCTTGTCTGGGCAGTAGACTTTGCTTAGGTCTTTTTCGTTTTCTCCTTCTCCTCCTTCTACTTTTCTTCTTCCTTCTCCTTGTTGCCAGTGAATTGCTTCACCTGTATGAGGTTCACTAAATAAGTTGATGGAAAAGTGTTGTAGTAGGAGTGGCGGGGCTGCATCCCCGGCACCCGGCCGCCCCCACGGCTAGCTTTACCCGAAATAATTACACACAAACTGTATTCATTTAAACACCGCTTGGCCCATTTCTATCTAGCCCCTTCTAGGCTAGCTCTCACACCTGCACTAGCCCATTTCTAATAATCTGCTGTAGCCCACGAGCTGGCTTACCAGGAATGATCTTAACCTGCGTCTGCCTGGAGTGGGAGAATCATGGCGACTCCTTGACTCAGTTTCTTTCTCCCAGCATTCTGTTCTGTTTTCTTCGCCTACCTAAGGGTTGGCCTATCAAATGGGTCTAGGCAGTTTCTTTATTAATAAGAAATCACTCCCACATCAGAAAATGCCCTTTAGTTAGGAAATAGTGCTTGATTGTGGTTAAACTGTACAAATGTTACTGTTTCTGCCTGTGCCTGATCCCTCTATCCCTGATTCTCCACAAAGACCTCTGGGTGGAATGGCACAGGGTAAGCAGTTGGGATAAATGCCTGTCTCTTGTGTAGTTGTTGCAATATTACTCTCACACACATGCCTTAGTTCTTTTAAGCGCAGGATCCCATCCAATACTAAGGAAGTATTGGACTGTGGACTCAGGCAGTGTGTGAAAGACTGCCTTTATCTCCAGAAGCCTCAAGAATGTCCATTCTTTTATGTTGCACGACCTGTGTCACCAAGGCTAAAAGATGAGATGGACTGAAAGCGTGTATGCTACACCTTTTTCAGGTTCTGTATCCAGCTTTAAAGGGTTTGGAGGATCTTGGTTGGTGTCATAGGCAGTCTTCTGCTACTTAAGAGAAATTTAGACAGTCTAGACATTGATTCCAGCCTGTAGCTGGTACCTCAGAATTTTCAGTCCATTTAGCATGTAGGGACCTGGCTTCTAGATCTTTACTCTTCAGGCTGATGACCCAGTCTTTCCCAAGTTAACTGTGACAATGCATGTCAAAACTGAGAAGTACTAGTGGTGTATAGGTCACTATCACTATTTAAACCTACTTTCATAGCATCAGGTGTCAGAACACAAAGATCAACAAGAGCAGCATAAAATCCTCCTCCTTCTGTGACAGGGGCGTGGACGTGTTTCGCAATGCCCTGCCTCAGTGGTGGTGTACATGTGGCACTAACTCTATCTCGAACCTTCGCTTTATTTTGACTGTAGAGGCCTCTGTTAAATGGGCAGAGTTATGCGTGTCCATGCTTTCTGACATCTTCCCTCGGCTGATTTAACAACTTTTAAAAACTATTCTGAGTAATTTTTTTTTTCCAAAAGAAGGTAGTACCAAAAAATTAGATGTATGCTCCTGAAAGGACCCAAAGACATACGGAGTCCTATTGAGTTAAATTATGGACCCATTTTTGAAAACAGAATGTGAATAGTTAACATGAAGAATTTGGATCTCAAAATCAAGTGGTCATGGGTTCAAATCTCAGCTTCAACTCATACACTAGTTGAGTTTTGTCTCAACTTCCTTTACAATATAAAATAAGTATTCAAACAATGACTTCTTGTCAGGGTTAAATGAAGTCTTCCTTTGTAAAATGCTAAAGATTGTGTTTGTCACATAATAAACATTGATTGAAAAATGAATTCAAATAGGAATAATGCAATGCATCTCTTAGTTTTGCTATTCAATTCAAGTAAAATCAGAAGTCAACCATGAGTCATAAATTTGTTTTTTATGCTAGTTTTTAGCTTAGGAAGACTTCAGAATTTTTATTTGCATCGAAAGATAGATATGTTGCATAAAGAATTGCTGAAAGAAAAATAAGCTCTCTAAATTGTCAATGATTTAATATGCATAATTAACTTTAAAAATGTCAGAAGGAGAGACAGTTTATTTCTCTGTGCCAATGCATTTATGTAAGAGAGTAAACCCGAAAGAAGAAAAAATAGTTCATTTTAAAATGACAATAAGTTGATTTCTTTCTCTAAGAATTCTTAGAGTGAAGGGAGTGCTTGGGGATGTTTATGTTAGTTCACACATCATGTACCAACAAAAGCATCTGTATGGCATGTGCTGTGTCGTGGGAATGTTATGAAGTTTATCCTACTTTTAAAAAGCTCTTTGAATGTAGGTGCTACATCAGTTTTCTTTTGTTAGCTTAGGGCTTTATGAATTTTTGCACATGTACTATTGTTGTAGCTTGTCTGTTGTTTTTTAATTTTGCATGATCGTGCACCTTTATTTATTTAAAGATAGCTCTCGCAATGAGCAAATTTCTGCCAACTAGTAAGATTCAGTATTTCCAGTTGTAAAATTGAAGACCCAATATGCACAAGTGCTGGAAATAAGAAAACAACCCTCTGGCAATAGCTGGAACCAGATGAGTCAGATTTGAGAAATTACATTTTTCTTTATATTGGACATAATTTTCCATCCCAGATATTTCTCAAGGCCCTTTACAAATCCCAGCTTCTGTCTTTTTTTATATTTATAGTTTCTCTAGAATCCTCAGGTAGTGAAATACCTGCACTCATGAATCATTTGCAGATAGTAGTGGTTCAGACACTCTCTGTCCAAATTGATAATGGGTATCTGATCCAAAGTGATGCCTTCTTAAAAAGGTCTGTATAAGAAGTTTGCTGGAGGAAAAAATCCTTCTTTTTCCTGTGATCTAATGCACATTATTATGTCCAATAGTAGCTGGAGTCCTAAATGTAGAAAATGCAGAGTGAGGAATAAGAGAGGTAATCTGTCTGTGACTCTCCATATTAGGTCACGAATGTACCACCCATTCCGGACAGAATTCTCTCCTCCAGCTGTGCTATGGAAACCGTAAGATAAATGGAGGTTTCCGTTTACTGCTCCTCTTTATGTCCCTTCCCTCTCTCAAGTGTGTGAATATGGATTTATGAAATGGCATTTTGAAAAGTTATACATTGATGTTGGACATGGAAATTTCACTCCTCAAAGCATCTACTTTGTACTTGTTAAACCTTCCTTTGCATGTAGCTTATCTTCCATTTTAAGAGAGATTGACTTATTTGAATTATTTTCTAAGAATAGAATAGATAGAAGCCTCCAGGCAGTGATGCTGTTGCAATCAGTAACTCTTGATGTATAGTGTTCCCGAGAGTCACCTTGGAAATAGTTAAAAATGTAGATTTCTAGATTATATCCACGAAGATTTGAAGTGAGGCTAGAACGAGCTACTTTTTTTTGAAACAAGCCAGATAACACATACTGCTGACTTTTCAACAGAGATTTTCACAGATAAATTAGGTTCTGTGAGTCACATATATAGCCAATGTGTAGGTAACATCAGTCCCTTGTGCTGTCCTACTGTGTGTGGTTCCTACTGTGAATCAGGAGTGAATATGAAGTGTAATTTCCCCCCAGTGTTCTTGTGTGGACCACTCTGCTGCGTGTTGTCTGAAGTTTTACCTTGCATATGCACAATGCTCGCGTTCTTTCTGTCTGAAGCATATTTCTATCTCATCCATTTTTTTGAGCCTAGGATCAGTCAGTTATCACCTCTCCAGGGAAGCTTGCGTGACCTGCTGAAAGGTCCCTCTCTTAAGGGCATGCTTCATACTGTTGACTGGCCTTACAGTCCTTGCCACTGTGTCTGTTTGTGAGAACATTTGATTATTGGCTGTATCTATTGACAGATGTAGTTACAAAGTTAAGGCCTGGACATCATTGTTTTTGTTTAATATTTACATGAACGAATGCTTCGAAGAGAGCCCGTCACCTTCACACTGTTAAGGATACATAACGTTTTAAGGTTTTACATAAATCATGAACTCGGTGAATGAATGTTTGGGCAAGGAATTCCTGCAATGTCCTCCAAAACTGAGAAAGCCAGCATCCCTAAGGAGGGGTGCTAAGAGGAATGAGTAAGAAGGGTCCCTTGTTGGTTCCCAGCCACCCCGCTAGCTTAGACCCAAAATAATCACACAGAAACTATATTATTTAAAACACTGCTTGACCCATTAGCTCTAGCTTCTTATTGACTAATTCTTACATCTAATTGCACCCATCTCCATTAATTTGTGTATCACCACGTGGCTGTGGCTTACCTGATAAAGTTCCAGCATCTATTTCTGATAGCTCCATGGTGTCTCTCCGACTCCACTCTTCTTCCTCCCAGCATTCAGTCTAGCCTTCCTCGCCTACCTAAGGTTTGCCTTGTTATTGGTCCAAAGCAGTTTCTTTATTCATTATAAAAGCAACATATAGACAGGACCTCCCATCCCAAATGAGGTTGTCCACTCAGTAAAAAGTCACCTTTGAAACCCCCTGTGCCACTAGAGCCAAATTTGCTAATTTTAAATTGGAAAACATGCTCATATCAAAAGCTTTAGTAAATTCAATGCTTCTCAAACAATATTTTTGTAGTTATTGGAAATGTTCGCTGCTGGTGCTGCTTGTAATTAAAGGAACAGTGTGAAAGAGAAAAAGGAACATGGAATACATATTGCGAGATTGTGTGAGGCACCCTGTTTATTCTTCACTTACCACTTCCCATTTGTTCCCCAACTGTGTTAGGAGAGTGGGGAGCAAGAGCAGAAGCCCAGAGTGATGGTCTTCTCTCACTTATGCCTTAGCTTTTCAACTTTCTGTTTTGTTTAGATTCTCTGCTAAGACCCTCTCAGCCTCCATGCGTACATTTTTATATTATTAAAAAAATTTAAAGCAGCAGAGCTTTATATGAACACTTAGAGAAACAACACAGAAGGACTGCCTTTGGGTTCAGGCTGTTTTTTTGCTGTCTCCTAGCTGGAACTTCCTATGGCCTTCCATTTCACTCTCAGATGAGAACCTCTTGAGATAAGAAAACGTCTGGCTTCCATGCACATTCTGTACACAGCTGAGAGTGAGGGAGCTCTCACACAGGTATTTTTATGAAAGTCTTGTGATGAGCTTGGTGAGCTCTGGCTTGGACTGTGTGTTCATCTCTTGAGCAGGTTGCTGTGGAAGAGAGAGTGGAATGCCTAGTCCTAGGCTGGTTTCTCACTTTCTCCGTTCCTCCTCACCCTCTCCCCACACCACAGCTGATAATCTGCTCTTAAGCCAAATAGGCCCACCGAACTGAGAAATATAAATGCACTGGGGAGATCGGTCCATGTTTCAGGAAATTTTAAAGCTAATTAGCAAGAATGTAGGCATTATATATGATAAATATAGGAGGTAGTTAACACTGAAAAATGTTGTTCCTAGCCAAAGTTTTTTTTGTAAAATGGTTCTAAAATCTACTATCTATTTATCTACTATCTATCTATCTATCTATCTATCTATCTATCTATCTACATATCTATCTATCACATTTATTTCTTATTGTGGGTGAGCAGTCATGCCATGGCACGCATCTGGTGGTTAGAGGAGAAGAACTTCATGGAGTTGTTGCTCCCCTTCCACCTTTCTATAAGCATATAGGCATAACACAATGTTATGGCTAGTTTTAATTTTCAACATTACATTTAGGAAGCAGGTAAATGGACACAGACGTAAAAGGCCATGTAGATTAAGGTCAGCTTCTAAGTGTGTCTGTGCACAATGGTCTTGCCTAAGTTAACTAATGTGAGAAGATCCATACTGATTGTAGGTGGAACCATAAGCCTGGTTGTGTGAAATAGAAAGAATAAGCACAGGTACATTCACTGTACGCTTCTGGCTGTGGGTGGAGTGTGGTTAACTGCTTCAAGCTCCCACCGGCTGAGATTTCCCTGTGAGGATGGACCATGACTCAACTCTTATTGAACACAAGCCCTTCATCCTTTAAGTTGCTTTTTTCCGAGTATTTAATCCCAACAGCAGAAAAGAAGTTAAGACATACAGCATGTACTTTATATAGTGAACCTTCTTGTCCCTCCCCCACTGACACTATTGTTAAAATACCTATACTTTTCATTTTCAATTAAGACTTAACACAATTTACCCAAAATGGATTTCTGGTGGATGAAGCTTTGCTTAAGGTGACCTTGGATGTTATGACGATGAGATAAATAAGTTGCAGCACATGAGATTCTCCTGTTGGAGCAGTTCTTACCTTCTCTTTCTTTGCAACAGTGTTTGTGATACTATATGTACGCTGGAGTTCCTGTGTCACAAATGGGGTTTATAGTTAAGATTTGTAGAAAGCCATGCCTCCATTACTATCCCAGGGATGACCTTTTATCTAATCCACACACCCCTATTTACCAAGAGAAGCAACTGAGTCCAACAATTAGTGAGTATTAATATAAGATGTAGACTTGCATGTCCTGTCTCTAGACCCTTTCTTTAACCTATACGCAAGACCATAATGATAAGCAAATAATTAATTTCACAGCAGAGACTATGGAATAGCTCCCCATCACAGATTTAAGTACATTTTGATTGTGATCTGCCAAATTACAATTCATAATCAGCATCACCTCTTGGAAGGACAAGCATAGGTGTGTCTTAAGTTTGAAAATATCTTAAATTAGAGCAGGCATTTCAGTGACTAAATTGACAGGAAACACCTTGATGTAGTTGTGTAGGTAAAATCATAACGCGCTGCATTGCTTTATAAAGCACTTCTCCTTGATAACATGGGGAATCATCCTTTTTTCCAGTACATTACGATACAATAGGAGTGAATCACCTATGTTTATGGTGAAGTGGTTATCCCATCATTCACTTTACACGGTTGCATTCTGTGTTTGGTGACAACACTTACTATCCACTCTCTAAGCAAACAACTATCCCGTAATTTTGGTCTTTGTTCTCCTTTCTTCTAGAATTAGACAATGTTTACTTTATTAGCATAATACGTTTTTTTTTTTAAAAAGTGATTAATCAAATAATTTTCCCTGGAGATTTGGGGACTGAGGTGATTTGATTTCAGCTAATTTAGTCATAAGCACGTTGAGAATTGATAACATCGCTGACGTCTTGAAGACACGTCTTTCATAACTAAGCGTGTGGAAAAATAAATACTGCATTGAAGAGAGGCAGACCACAACCGTGCTCATATATTCATATATGTGCCGCCTATTCAGCTCCATTTACAGGGCATGCCCACACACCTGCGAATCATCAGCATGTTCGCACAGGAACCTTTGCTGAGGTGGCCCCATTCTTTGTGGAGCTATTACCATACAAAGAATTATAACTCATCTAATGGATAGCTACTTGTCTTTCACAATAGTTTGTCTATTCAAACTAAGCTTTAATTTCACTTGTAGATTCTTTAGTCTTCTCAGATGTCCAAGCCTTTTTTTTTTATTTTTAAGTTTTACATATCTCTCATGCGTGAAAGATCAAGAACATGTGTGTTGACTTCCTGGAAATGAGTCATGGCTTGAAATGATGCAGAATTCTTCCTGTTGTGATGACCAATCCCCGCTATAAGAGCAGAAGAAAAATAAGAGGAGTTATTCTGAAAACAGATGTCGTTAGTTGTTACAAGCTCTTTGAAATAGAACTGTTATGAGAAAGAAACAAGACCCTACTGGGGTAATGCTTGCTTAGCACACGTGTGCTGAACTAGCAAGGTGAAGCTGTCTTCCCTTCCCTCTTTTATATTTCTGAATTCTGGAAATAGGGTCCTCCTGGGTACCTTTAAGATTGAAATATATCACAATTTTAAAGAAATTTATGTCATGTTATAATATAACTGTTGCCGATTATTGAAGCATCTAAGTCCACTAGTAAAAATGTCAGGTGTTTTAATGTTTGCTACTTAAGACCAAACTCATTTTAGGAACTGAGGAAAAGAACATTAAAAGTAGCCAACTTTACCGTTTTTCTCAGAAAGGTCCCACATGTTCATGCTGTACGAGGGCTGTGGAATCCTTAGCTGGTGGGGTCTAGCTGGCAGCAACTCTTAAAGGAAACAGCCCAGCCTTGGGTTCATTCTTCTGTTTCTGCTCTATACTCCGTTGGGTTGAAAACAGTTCCTGCCACATGTTCCAGCAACCCTCCTTTGAGCTGCTCAGCCACACAGTCCCTGACAAGAAGGACTAAGCCCTTAGAAACAAAGAATGAGAATATAAGTATTTCCTCCCTCTCTTATTTTCTCTTTCTGATAAAATATGCTGAATTTCTCCTCCTCCCAAAAGGTAGAAAGTGATTATTTTGTTTGCAGTTCTAGACGAGAGTCCATCATGGTGGGGAAGTCCAGGTACCAAGTGGTCAAAGCAGTGGGTCATATCTTGTCTACAGTGAGGAGATAGCAATGAATCATTGCATGTTGGCACATAGCTCACCCTCTCTCGCCTCTTATACAGCCAGGATCCCATGTCTGGAGTGCTAGTTCTACACACAATTAACATGGGTCTTCCTATAACAGTCAACCTAATCAAAATGATCGTCCACAGGCATGTCCGTAGAACCATCTCTTGGGTGTTCTAGGCTCTGTCAAGGTGACTTTTAACACCACCAAACACCTTTAAGTTGTTTCGGCCAGGTGTGATCACAGTGATGCCAAAGCTAAGCATACAAGTAACATTAAATATTTATTGTGCACCACATACTTTTCTGAAAAACAAAACAAAACAAACGCAGTCTGCTTCATTTCACTAGATATATGTACACTTGTCACCCCCATGATACAAATGAAGAAACTGCGGCTCCAATCTAATATCCAAAGTCATTCCCATATACACATGCTTAATGTGTCATGCTATTGGGTATAATCAGTGAGTAGGTAAATCCCACACTGATATCAACATCAGATTGTTTGAAGAATAAGATAGCATACACAAAATAGTCTATCCTGAAACCACTAACTGTTAAATACCTACAAATGACTCTTTTTACAGTTGTTTTTTGGCTGAACATATTCAGTTATAATGGTAAGTTCTTCAGAAAATGAAACAATCTTTAAACTAAAATCAGGAAAAAAAAGAAGTGAGATGACCCTAAAATATCTAGCAGAAGAATATTTTATAAATTGCTGAAATTTTGTACGTATGCTGTGCTGTATTTTCATAGACTTGTTGGTTTCCAGTCTATATTCCATAGCACAGGCAGGAAGTAAAGTGCCTAGAGAATTGGAAAGCATGTTAGCATTATACAGGTCCTTTTAGTTATAATACATTAGAATGTGGACCTCAGAGCAAAGCTAAAACACACACACACACACACACACACACAGAAGTTTGTGGACCTTGGGTTTCTCTAAAGATGTTCCTGAGTGTTTTGACATTACTTTGGAAGGCAGAATTTTAGTTCCATTGTACGTTTTGAAGAATTTTCTGAGGAATATTTAGACATGATTTTGTACATTCTGACTCACCTATCTTCTTAAAACATCTCTATCCAGTGCTGGCATGCCTATGGGAAAATAAATTTTTGCCAGCCTAAAATTCTGATGTCCCTTTTCTAATTAAAATAATTGGTTTCATAGCATTATTTCTTTGATAATTATTTATTTAAATATAAGTAATCATGTTTCCTAGAAAAGATGCTACTGAACAACCAAGAAATCCCCTCCCAGAGAAATGAAGAGAAATAGAAAGGACAGATCAAGTTTTGGTGTCAAAAGATAATAGGGCTTTAATCCCAGCACTCGGGAGGCAGAGGTAGGTGGATTTCTGTGAGTTCGAGACCAGCCTGGACTACAAGAGCTAGTTCCAGGACAGGCTCCAAAACCACAGAGAAACCCTGTCTCGAAAAAGCAAAAAAAACCAAACCAAACCAAAACAAAACAAAACAAAAAAAAGATAATAGGGCACAAGAAAAGCAAACAGTTCAGAGCAAAACAAAGTAGCATTTGTATTTCAATGCCAGGAAATTAAAAAAGGTAGAAATTTTGTCCAAAATGGCATTTAAGTTTACATGGAGATGCACTGTCTATAGGCATCACTGTGGTGTTCAGTGTCAACTTGGGCACCAGCCTCTTAAGTCCATTGCTTCGTAAGGACTTTGCACCAGGGACAAATAAAACAGATCTCCCAATCTGTTGCAGGATCTAATGAAAGAGCTTTACGAAACTAGTTAAGAGAAACAAACTGTTTAGTTTAACCCACTAAAATCACCCACTGTGAATACAGACTAGAGGCATAAATAAATGCTGTATCCAGCATGCCTTGGTCCAGGAAACTTGATTAAGGGGATGAAATGGAAGAGACAATGGACACAGAAAAGCTGGAGTCAGACAGACTGTGCAGTCTGATGGAGTGGTACCAATTACTGTAGCAACTTGGCGCCTTGTGCTCATATGCTTACTATGAGTAGTGTGGTTGGGAAGAATTAGCACATCTCTCTGTAAGAGATCTCTGTAACCTAACAGCCTCAGGGAATAAGCACCTGGCAAGAAGAAGCTACAGTTGCTAACTTCTGTGCATAGTGGTTACTCATTCCGAGACACTTAGGCTGCATATGCTGGTCAGTTATTCTTAATTACTGGTTTTGGACCTGAAGAAGGCGTTCCCAAATCCCATGGTTCTCACTGGCCCTTGATATAGCCATGTCATGTCAGTAATACAGTCATTCAGGACCTCATCTACTCTTTATGCCTTCACTCAAGACATCTTCAGCTTCCCAAAAACATACGTATCAATGCATGACATAGTAATTTGCTTTGTGCTGCCTTAGTCTAGATGGAAAGGTGGATGCATAATTAGTAGATATTGCAATAAGTATGTATTGCTTAAGAAGCACAAACCTTTGCATTGATCTACTGGGACAGATTTATTTCTGACTGGGGAAGATAAGGAGAGGTTTTTTTTTATTAAAATAGATTGTTTTTCCAGTGGACTTCAATGTGCAACTAATTGATAGGAAGATATTTTATTATAGGAATAAACTATTGAAGTTTATTTACCAGCTACTTGAAAACATTTCTGGACAATTGTATATATCAAAGATATTTGTGGGTGGCTAACATCATCATATGTTAAGCCTGGATGATAATGGAGATGTATAAAACATTTCTAAGAATTTGGCATGAGAGCTTGAGTCATTTGAGAAATGATCCTGTGCAAACCATCTTGAACATTTTACATATGTGTTAAACTCTTGATATAGCCAGCAGGATCAGGATTCAAGATGGTAGACTGAACATATGTGTGTCTAAATTCTACCACTCAGAATAAAAACAACAGTAACTTAGAAGCACACACACACATACACAGACACACATTCTGGACAGCAGAAAATAAAAAGAGGAAAGACATCAATAAGCCCAGAAGATAAGAGAAAACAGTAACTGTCACATAGAAATTGGGCAAAGACAAAGCAACAGAAAGAAAGGAGCCCAAGAGGAGGCACAACAATCAGAGACCCACTTGACCTCACACTCAGGAATTCCATAAATACACTAAAATTGAATCCCTG
Source organism: Microtus oregoni (assembly GCF_018167655.1). NCBI lineage: Eukaryota > Metazoa > Chordata > Mammalia > Rodentia > Cricetidae > Microtus > Microtus oregoni. The sequence continues at coordinate 7,189,668 of NW_024543829.1, read as the reverse complement.
ATGTAGATGCAGAGGACTGGTGTAGACCCGTGCAGGCCTTGTGCATGCTAGCTCAGCTTTGATGAGTTCATAGGAGCTATGCTCAGTTGATTTAGAGGGCCTTGTCGTCCTGGTGTCCTCCATCTCCTCTGGCTCTAATGTTTTTCTTACCCCTTCTTCCATGGGGTTTCCCAAGCTCTGAGGGGTGTAATGAAGACAGCTCATTTAGAGCTGAGTATTCCATAGTCTCTCACTCTCTACAGACTGTATGGCTGTGAGTCGCTGCTGCAGGAGGAAATTTCTCTGATGGAGGCTGAACGTGGCACTGGGTTTCTCAATTGCAATCCCAGCTCTCTGGAGGCAGGGGCAAGTGGATCTCTGCATTCAAGGCTAGTCTAGTCTACAAAACGGTTTCTAGCACAGCCAAGACTGTTGCATAAATAAATCCTGTCTCAATACCACAAAAGAAAACAAAACAACAAACAAAAATGATTTCCATGACTTTCACAAGAATTTATTTTAGCATCATTTTTATAAACATGAAAGAATAAAACAAGACACAACAAGAGAACAATATTTGGTTTGTCACATATAACTGAATGAAATATTTTGTATTACTAGGAATGTAATACATTATCAAAATTAGAATAAAAGTTTTGTGCTTTATAAATTGGCGCAGTTCAGGTCCATCTGCAAAGAGAGGATACTGAAGGTACACTTAATAGTTTAGATACTGTTATTTCTATTTTTACAATTTTACAAAGATCTGCAACTCTCAGGCTAACATCCATTTAAAATTATAGCTTGCCTATGCTTAAATTGGCCATTCATCCTGCATATTGCTTTTCTGGTCAGTGCAGTAGCTACTATCTATGAGTAACTTAATCAATTTTATGAGTAGAAATACAGCAATTAGTGATCTGCAAAAATTAATCCTAGATGTAACTCTATCTCTTGTCTTTGCTCTGACATCCAATAAATTGGTAATTCACTTTTATTTTTCAATTGTAAAAACATGCCTAAAATTATTCATTTCATAAGATTTCTTTTTGAAAACAGAAAAGTGTTCATTTCAACACTTTTCACATAATGAAGGGTTAAGCATTGTAAAAATGGAAATAATAATGTTTTGCAAAAATTAAACAAGGATGTTTTTAAGTCTTCCTATATGAAAACTATGTGAGACTTTATGTTATTCTTCTGTCTCACAGAATTCTTGGCTTCCCCTGAGGAATGTAGAATGCTGGGCGTGGGGCACAAAATGAACGACACCGAAACCCCTTGCTGTCTGGCACATTCCCTTGGCATGGGAAGGTGTCCCTTTCTCTATGATGCCCTTCCCCCATCAGCAATGCTGAGATCCCCAGCATGCAATGACCCAGCCAGGACGGATCCTAAGGTTATCCCTTCTTAGACATCAAGAATTACAGTCCCACAGCTTTGAAGTAAATCCTCCGAGAGAGTAATTTCTTCTCTGCTCTATTGCATCTGGCAATTACTGTACCTTCCTGCCTTCCCGCTGGTGATGGCGGCTACAACATTGGTAGAAAAAAAAAAAATCCTCTACAAATACTGGACTTCAAGGAGTCACAACACTGAGAACCAAAATTGAAATTTGGTTCCTTTGTTATGTACAGGATGCAACCAACAACTTGACACATCAGCCAATTCTTTGTAGGTGTTGTTGTGAGCATATATCTTTGACATTGATTTGGAGTGATGGTTTGCAGACCCCCTTTAAATAAAAATAGGTAAAAACAACAGCATTGTAACAATTTTGAACCAGACCTAACAAGTTACTGTGAGTGTTGTTAAACACGTTGAGATAGTCATAGTATCAAGGGATATGTTAAACATAAACCTTTTTGAGATCCCGAATACACAAGCACATACTTAATACTTCATAATTGAGGGGGTGACAGAGAGATGTAATGCAAATACCAAGGTGTATATTTAAATATATTAAATGCTCTGCAAAATGTGCCCATTCATTCATCCATTAAGGCCTTCATAATTATTAGTAATTATGACCATAAATTGTGCAATTAGTCAACGACTTTGGTTCTCAGGGAAATCCTCACTATCTGTAATTCTTACTTAGTTATTTCTTGATTCAGAGAAAGAAAAAAAAATACCCAGCTTTATCCCTGGCCTGTGTACCCTGCTTTAGTTTGCTTGTTCTAGATTTAGTGCCCAGAGTACGGCACACACATTCAGACTGACCCTCGTGCATGTACAGGTGGACTATTCAACTTTAGCATCAAGAAATGTTCTGCCCATAATTTGAGCACGGTTCCATGTCTTTGCTTGAAGGGTGAAGTCAGAAAAAGAGTCTGCAAAGCCTTTGGTGCGGAACAGGATTTTTCTCTCCACATCAGTTTTAGATGATATCTGTGATCAAAGAGACATATGCTGTTCATCTGCTGCCTCTGTACTTCAGAACCGGCTGTGACCTAGAGGGTGTATGAGTGCCCTTCTGTGGTTGCCTAGAAACTTTGGCTGTGCAAGTGTCAAGTCTCTTTCAGGGCTCTAAGGGGAAGAAGCCTCCCTGGGAGCTGTAGACTTCATGGAGGGGGAGAGAGAGGTCCTTGCCTCTTTAAAACAAGTGTCTCCCCAGGAGATAATGGTTGAGCTGTGACTTACAAAAGATGTATTTTTATTCTTTTCGTCTTGTGGATGGCACAAGGGTAGGGATGGGGCATCCATCTCCTTTCCTTATCAAAATACTGTGACATTTCTTCTTCTACAGGAAAATTTCAAGTCACAGCTGACACCAAATTCACCCAGTTGTGAGAATCCACCCGGTCACTAAAACCTGTTTGTGACTTCTATTCTTTAGTGGGCTCCGCTCAAGCTGAAGCAGACACTAAAATTCGCTGTTAATTTCACTCAGATCGTCTTTGGCTCTAATTGCATCAGTCTCTCTGGTGATGCTACCGGCATGGGCTCTTCTAATATCTGCTTGATTGGGTCCACATGCTACGAAGACAACAAGCCTTCCCCAGTGTGAATGTAGTTTGAAAAGTATTTAATTATATGATAAAGTAGAGGGTGCTATTTTGTGTCAGTCACCTGATGGCTATTTCTAGAATGCTGATAATTTTCGAAAATCATATACTTTCATTTGTTTAGTTGAAAGGAGCAATGCTGTTCTTTTCTCTCCATCACACACTTTTTTTTTTTTTTGGATTCTAGGGAGTATTGTTGTTTTTCTATCAGAGGAGTATGAATAAGGATTGCATAACTCAGTTTTCGCATACTGAGTGCAGGGCAGTTAGGTGGTGAGATTTCCATGTTCCTCTGGAGATGGCATTGATTTTTTGATTTTAATGAAAATGGGCACAGTGTGTAAATTTTGCAATCTCTCCATTGCTGTGTAGACATGGCACAAAAACCCCTTATGTTCCAGTATCTAAAAGAACAAGCTAATATGGCAAACTGTATAGGTAAGAAGTACGGCCGACACCTGGAGCAACCATCGCACGCCTGCAGCCATAGCCCTTCACTTACAGGGAACCGAATTCTGAACATAACCAAGACCTGCATTTTCAATTTATAATATTATTTTCATGATGACATTTTTCTCAGATGTGCTTGTAGGGTGATCAATGAATACTTGTCAGACTAGTGGCTGTCTACGAAGTCCACTGTCATGCCTGAAGCTGTGTTCTTTAGAAATCTCAGTTCTGCCTTCATAAGTTAACAGCTTAACAAAGTCAGCACGGTGACGCTATTATTTTCAGAGTTAGATTTTCTCATAGCAGCTAAATGGATTTTATTTTACCTATTCATACAGCAATACATCCTTTCAAAACAAAAAACCTTGATAGCCTCCTTACCCAGGTCTACCAGGTTCTGTTCCTCAAAATGTTCAAAGTTGCTCTCCGTATTTAGCTCATCCAGAACCCGTATCTAACACCAACTCAAAGTTTTTGCATGTGTTAAGGCCCTGAAATATAAGGGAAAAATGAGAATGTAAGAAGGGATTTTGGAATAATTCATACTGCCATATTTTATTTTTTTTACATCAGAGAAATCCAGGAAAAGTGTTAGGAACAGAAAAATATTCAAATCTGAGGGAAATGGAAAATATAACTGTAAAACACAGTTGGTTTTCACATGTATTTTGAAAAGTATGTATCTGCTCTCTGTCTAAAGCCAGGGATGCTTGGCCAGCTTGTTCTGTTTTTCTCTTTCTTGCTTGTGTGCGAGGGTTTTAAACTGGGTCTTTTAAAAACAGAGAGGATAGCGCTCAACAATGAGGACATTAATGTTATAGGGTTGAAGTCCATATGGCCACACTTAACATTTCTTCCTTAAGATCTTGTCTTCAAGTAGAGTTACAATGAGGATTAGGGATTCAACATAGGAATGGGCTTATATAAGAAGATGATCAGGGGAGTTAGGGTGTGTATAGATGTGTAGCAATTCAGTTCACCATAACCAGTAACCATGTATCAAGGCTCGAGTAATTGCTAGCTACTGTACTATCTACTGAAGTTTTGTGATAAGTCATGTGTAAATCTAAATAGCAAGAAAGTCTCATATGCTAACATATAATGAATTCTGACTAGTTTATATATAGTTTTCTTTAATTGTCCTCTATTGGTACATATATTGAGTCAAATATTGTTATTTGGCTAAAACTGCTAGGAATGGTGTTAATTAACCTGAGTCATACTTCATATTGCATAATCTCTCTAATATTCTCTCTCTTTCTCCCTCTCTCCCTCCTTCCAGTCTTCTCTCCCTCCTGCCCTCTCTCTTACTTCCCTTTCTACTTTTCTTTCTCCTTCATTCCTTTATCTCTTGGGTCTTGGATAAAGAGTCTCACATAAATCAGACTACATACTAGCTCACTATAACAGTAAAGCTGACTTTGGGCTCCTGTTCCCTCTGTCTCTGTCTCTGTCTCTCTCCCTCCCTCTCTCTGTCTCACTGTCTCTGTCTCTCTCTCTCTCAGTTGCTTAGATTACAGATATGTGCCACTCTGTCCAACATCACTTTTGCATCAGTTTCATGGGCCTTTGGTGCCAACTACCACAAACAAGGCACCTTAAAATACAGAGATTCATACCTCCAACCTAGAAACCAAATGAAGATGATTGGTAAGGCCAGGCTCCCTCTGACCTGAACCTTAGATAGAAGCCTTCTTTGCACCTTCCTAGATTACAGCGCCATCCTTGGAATCCTTGGAGTTCTAGAACCTGTAGCTCCATTGTGCCAGTCTCTGGCTTTGGCAGCATGGGCTCTCTCATGTGTCTCAAGTGGCTGTCTTGTAAGGAGCACTGATCTCAGTAGAATTAGGACCCACCCAGGCTGACCATGACCTCATCTTAGAGCAGGAAGTTACAGCTGCAATGACTTATTTCTAAATAACAATGACATCATGTTTGTGGGAGGATCTTAGGCTTCCAGGAGGACATAATTCAACTGATATTACTTCTGGAAAGCAATCCAGAAAGAACAGTTTTTGAGAAGAATGCACTCTCTTATTTGGCAAGAAATCACACAAGATATAACTACTAATTTTCTAAAAGTTTGCTAATTGTCTATAAGAAAATACTTAAAATATTAACAATTTTATAGAAAAAAAAGTAGGAGTCTAAAAAGCTCCCCAAATGCTGGAGATCATAGCAACGGTTCAAATTAATGTCTCCTGATGGTTTCAAAATAAAATTTATAATATAAAAATATAATTAGGTAATAATCAAGAAGGCATTGTTTTTTATTTTAATATGATTCCATGTTTTTTTGGAAAATTTTCTTTGACTATTATCAAAAGGTCTGGGCTGAATCATTTTAATAAATCAGTTATTTTTTTAACCATCGAATTTTGCAGGTGAACAAAGTGACAAGTTCAAGTGCTGTTAATTTTTGAATTTTGCTGCCCTAGAGTCACAAGGCATGATTCTTAGTTCCTGTAAATGAAATCACTCTTCCCTGTTTTAAAATGATAATAGAAATGTTAATATTTTGCCCTCCCAGCGAGTTTCCCCTGGTGTTAATGAACAAATGCTTATCTGCATACAAAATTCGTTTCCTTCAACTTTCCAAGGACTGAAAAAATCCAACAGCGCCACCAATTCCTGTTGATTAACGCATGGTGCCTGCGCCTTCGGCCACGGAATGACGTCACTGGGTAAATGGGGCTTAATTAATGGACATAACACTTACAATGGCTTGTTTTCTGAAGTTATGGAAGAAATTGGAAAACTAGAGAGGTCACTAATTGGACTGATTCATTGTGACAGAAAAATGGAGAAGTTGGTTACAATACAAATACTGCAAGAGTGTGGTTGTTCATGCGGGGGGGGGGCATATTCTGGGCCACTCATTGGAACTACACTGGTTGCTTTTTATCATAAATTCTTGTAATGTTTCAGGGCACTGAAGAGTGACTACAGTTAACAGATCTGACTCATTTGTAGGAGAAATCGGTGAGCTTTGACAATGTTTTTTCTCATTGATAGTGCATAAACAGAGTCATGGAAAAATTCTATCTGGGAGTCCAAACCATGTGAAATTCTTGGACCAGATCATAGACATATTTTATTGTGAATCTAATAACGTGTCTAATAATTTGCCTACAATTGACAGCACATAAAAAGCTGCAGGGTAACCATGCCGACTGTGCCCTAGTACTGATCCCTAGGCTTTCTTTTCCCCTTTTCCTGCTTTCCTGATCTTTCATTTGCCTTCCCAGTTTGTAGGTACCTTCTATAGAAAGGGACATTTTCCTAGAAAGAATTGCATCAGGAGAACATTTGACAAAATACATACCCTGTTTTCTGTCCTTGGCATATAATTTGCTCAGTGGAAATACTTATGATAGAAATAAAGAGGAAACTATGGGGAAAAAAAGAAGATTGTTCAAAGAGTGTTCAAGAATTTTGTTACTGGCCTAAGAGCAATGGGAAGACAAATTCTTTTTGAACAAGGTTGTGGGAGGAGTAGACAATATTTACAGTTTACAAATGGCTTTGGCTGCTGTGGAGAAAAGATTGTAGGGATTCAAGGAGGGTGCCTTCATCGAAAAGTCCAAAGAAAGCTCTGTCTATAGAAACAACAGATTTTGAGAGAGGAGTTACATTTCGGTCATAAAATGGCCTTCTCTTATTACAGAGTGTATCTCTTAAGATATGGTATTTGGCTCTTAGGCTACTTACCATATTGTACAAATAGAAGGCCCTGAATCAAACATATGAAAATATCATTGGAAAATAAATAGACTGGAAATTCCAAGTGGCTTTGTTATTGGCCTCCTTCCTATTAAATAAATTACTTTTGTTAGGATCCAGATTTCCATAGATCCTCATAATTCATAAAACAAGGACAGTGTTTCCCCAAGTTCTTTTGTGTTTCTGTGGTAGTTTATATACAGAATCACAGTTGTAATACCTCCACACTTCTTTTTCATGCTACTTTAGGTAGTCCTATTTAGTGCCTATCTCTTGTGAGCCAATGACTCAAAATTCACTTAATTCTGGATGTGAATTATGACAGCCTCAGCAAAACCCAGGCATCAGAGGGTAAGACTGATGATGAGTCCATGCTTGAAAGCCATATTATGCATAATAAACACAGTTTCAGCTTCTACTCCATCACATGAATTGAATATTTTGTTTGCTTTGGAAACATACTAACCTCTGTGTGAATCTCCATCTTGGTTTGTTTAGATAAATGTCTTTCTCTTTGACTTTTCTGGGCCCGTTTTATCATTTTAAAGAAACTGCGAAGTCAGTTTCAGGCTGAGGACATCAGGGAAGTCCTCTGAGAATTAAAGCATCTCTCTCCACCTGATGACTACAGCCTCCATGCTGGCTTCAGAAGCTCCGCTGCAGGGAAGGCTAAGTGGAGTCTGCTGTCTAGCTTTTGGAATGTTGGAGAGCTGTACTCACAGATTTCCCATCCACAAATGGCCACTTGGTGCCATTATTTCTAACTTTTCATTTCCAACGGCTTCCAGACTTAAGAGTTTCATCTTGCTGAATAAATGTATACTAAAGACTTTTGTGCTACGAGACTCTGCACGGGGTTGTTTGAATATTTTAATTGGCCGTTGAAACTTGTCTGAGGAAACAATAGGTCTTGTAGAGATCTCCGAGTGTCAAAGAATTCAAGAATATTTCAAAGTCTTAATGATCTCTGGTTTGATTGAAAACAATGATACAGCTTGAAATCATACAATAGTTTAAGAATAATGTATTTGTAGATTTTGGTTAGCTTCCATCTTAATGTATATAAGTTTAAAGGACAGAATGCCATTACCTGTGTACATTTCTAAGTTCAGCCTGACTTTGGGGTCACATTGAGAATATTACGGCGTTAGCTGTACTATTTCAAAATGAATAGAGTTATTTTAATTTTTATGTTAATTTTATCCATAGCCCTAGTTTCCTTTGGTCTCAGGGTAAAATGGCTGGGAGGATGTTGCTGATTATTTGAAAAGAGGTCATTTATAAGCAAGTCTCAGTGTTTGCCAAGTTTCTGTTCTCCCCCACATCGTCTTTCAATTTTTCACAGTTTACTGTGGAATTTTATCTTTTTTTTTTTTTAATGCTATACTCCTCAAGTTGAAGGTCGGGGGCCCTTTCATAGTGTTCATAAAGAAAACAGATTTCTGTTAGGAACTAATCTTATTTGCACCAAGATAAGGGGTCTCTGTCCATGTTGCAAACAATGAAAATTCCTCAAGATGGTTCAGGAAGACACATTTATGAACACTAGACATATTGTTGGCTTTAAGTGCCATGTGCAGTTGTGAACACTGAACAAGAAAGCCAGAAGATCACATACCATAAGCATGATTAGTTCTAGGGAGACTCGAATTAAAACATGGGGGTGGCCAGAGAAGCCTTGGTATCAGAACAGGACAGTATGACCGTAGCTTCCTTTGGAAACTGTGGGAGAGTATTGGGATGAGTCCAACAGTATAGGTATCTCCCAACGGTCAGATGAAAAGTCTGACCAAGTGAAAGAAAGCATCTTGTTTGTGTTCAGTGTGCCCAGAATAAGTATTCCTCTAGCTACTTTGTGATTGTTGTATTTCCTAGATTTAATAGTAGAGCCTATTCATAAATCCCTAAAGTCGCCTTGCTGGCAGTGATCTCTAGAGTTTATTTCATTCTATTCCTTTTGCTACATTGGATCACACTGTCATGACCCAGCAACTGTACTACATCCCTGCAACTTCAAATATGAAAACCTACCACAATCTCAATTTCAAGACTGTAAAATATCATAGTTCAACTCTTACTGTGGTTGACACAGTGATATCCATGATAATTTAGTTATTTTTGTTACTTTGGTTTTAATCTTTATTTCTTTTCCAGTGAGGGGCTGGTTACCAATTATTCCATTGCTTAGGTCTAAGTCACTAATTAGTCTACTGCAATAAGTATTCATTTCTGGTAACTTCAATTCCCAAAGGAGGCATGGCTTGCCTATTACTTTATATAAAATGAATAATGGCATTGCATTCTGGCAATATCTGTTTCCTGAGATTTTATGTTGAAAGAACATTTGTGGTAATGAACAATTCACCCCTTCCTCACGTGAACAGTGCAGCAAACAAATACGTTGAGTTCTGAGTGGGTCTGAGAGCGATGGCAAATGCATACCCCTTAAAAAGGTGAGTCATGGCTTTCTTACCATTTTCAAACAAGTAGATCACTTTCCTCAAAGCTTCTTGCTTCAAATGTAGTTGGGTGTGTTGATGTCCACATGATATGCATATCTTGAAGAACTAAATTCCCCAAATGCCTAGCAAACCCTTCATAGATTATTACAATTTAGCTTGATTTCTTCCTGCTTCTTTTGTTTCAATAGAATAAGATCACATACTTTTGCACACCAATGGGGCTCGAAGTCAAGTTTTGAACACTGTTGAATTACTGTCCCCATCTATTTTAAAGTACCTTAAGTCATTATAAGTTTTAGCAGTTCAATCTGGTTTTATCATCTGTTTTTAAAAACTTAGGCTCATTTTTTTTTAATTAAAGTAACAGAATGATTCATATTTTCCTCTGGCTTTGGCACTTTTTGTTTCATAATTCTATTCTAGGACTATTTTCCTAGCTACTATGGTTTGGATATAGTGTGTATTTTTCCCAAAGGTGAAGAAGGCATTGGAAATTTGATCATCTGTTAAGAGAAAATGAGAAAGGTAAGGGTGTAGCTGGGCTCTCGTGAGCCTGTATAGCACCCTGTGTTTGATTTAAATGACCATAAAGGACCATGGCTCGAGTGAACAAAAATGAAAACATATACTGTTAGACATCTTGAACTAAGAAGTTTTGGTCTAACCAGGACCTGCTTCTTGGTAGTAGTAAGATGCCTCTGTTCACCAGAATTCCCTAAGAAATAAACACTGTTGATTTTGAAGCTTAAAGGAAAAGAAAATCAAAGCTTTCATATAACATAGTTCACAATAAAAATAATGGTGTTTACTCTAAGAAAGGGATTACTAATAGAAACTATATAGCAGTCACTGGTGCACAGCATTCAAAGAAATCTTTACACAATTTAAAAAATCATATAGTAAAATGTTTTATGAGAAAGAGAAAGTAAACAAATGACATCAATTATCAAGAAACAATTAGGAGTAGCACCATTAAAAAATTAGACCTAATAAGTGGTGGAAAAAATAAGCAGTATTTAAAAAAAATGTTTCCCCAGTCTCAATTATTTTGTTGTCATGAAAAGCCTGATTAAAACACTGCAAAGCACGATAGTTTAAGATTCATGAATTGCTCAATCTGTTTGATTTTACTGTCAACTTCTGTGGTTCACAAAATGTCCACATCCTGTACTGTAGTGGTAGATGAGTGATGTTTGCCTGAACTCCGTAAGTGGTACATATGTGGTTACATACTTGAATTGGTTTTATGAAAGTGTTTAATTCAATCCACAAAAAAAGAATATGGATTTGAAGGAACTTGCTGTGTATAGACACACCGCAGAATGAACAGTGACAGAGGCTTTCTTCTTCCTGCAAGCAAGCATCAATTCCAATCATCTACGAAAATTTGGTTTGACTAAACATCACTCCAAAAATCTCTCTAGATCATCCGCTCTTCTTGGAGTGCACAGGGCTTCAGTGCACAGTGAAGTCATAGCTCCCTTGCAGTGACTGCTTTCCGTGGATAAGAGGAAGGCCTTGCCTGAGACATATTTATTGTCTACAGGACAGTTTTTATGTGTAGTCATGCCTATGATAGATTGTAAACGAACCCATAAAAATGACCTCCAACAATTTACATGCACCTTTCTGAGGCTGGAGGAAAGAGCCCTGGATTTATTATGTACCTCTTTTTTATGGCAAAGTTATAATTATGTTGGTGTTAGAGGTACTCACGGGACCCTAACCAGAAAGTTGACCAATATCGGTACAGTCAGATCATGGAATGGTTGTATCATTTTACAAGTGTTAAATCTTTCACTGTACCTCAGAGAGAATTTATAGCTCCCTTTTCTGCATTTCTTGGCTGGCCATTTATTTATTATGCTACTCTGTATTTCCTCAAACAGCCCGAGGAGTTTTGCCTTGAAGCCATTTTAAAAGGGAAGCAATCTACAGCACATATTTATGAGTGATTTGGAAATAATTATTTGCTATATTAACTTTTCCTTAACATTTTTAAAAAGTTTTAAGTCACACTTTTAAATCTGCCTGCTTGTCAGATTCTTTCTCTCTCCCTTGTCTTCTCAAATTTCTCATCTTCTGTCTCTTTTTCTAGTTACTTTGTCTCTAATTTTTACTTCCATTTCAAGATGAAAATAGGTAACTGTGGGTTCAGTTATAACTGTCTCTGTGCAGGTTGTTAAGAATGTTGTGAAATAGTGTGTTCCCATCAACCCTTAGTCTTCTCATCTGCTGAATAAAAATAACTTGACATGGTCTGATTATTTTAACACCTAGATGATAGAGTCAGTGGCTCGTAATAGCTACCACAAAGTGTTAGCTGTTGAGTATGGCACATTAGTGACTACTATATAATCAGCTCATTACATTTTAGATTAGTCGTCCAGAACTAAATGAAACGCACTTTCTCTAAAACTGTGAGATTTACATTTTTTCTGTTTTTAATTTTCATGCATATATCCATCTTCTGCATGTGTGTGGACAGACCTTTGTGTAGGAACGTATGTATTCATACCCATACATATGGACACCTGAAGTTTGAAAATAACTTCTATCTTTCCTCCACCTTATTTATTGAGGTGGGAGTTCTCAACAAACTCAAAGTTCTCAAATATGCTAGTCTTGCTACACATTTGCTCTGGGGATCCCATCTCCTCTTTTCCAAGCTGGAGTTCCAGAGGGACACCATGTCCACCTAGAATTTAGGTGGGTTCTGAAGTCCAAACCACTGGGTAAGCAGTTTTCCTCATCAATTGCTTCATCCATGATGGTTTTGCCCTAAAGCCTATAGCAAAGGAACAGTCAACTGTGAACTGAGACCTCTAAGATCAGGAGCCAAAATCAAACTCTCTTCTCTTTTCTGACTCTCTTAAGCATTTTTGTCAAGCTGAGAGGAAGTCTGGCTACTTAAGGACACACAAGCTAGGGCTGGGGAGATGGCTCAAAGGTTAAGAGCACTGACTGCTCTTCCAGAGGTCCTGAGTTCAATTCCCAGCAACCACATTGTGGCTCACAACCATCTGTAATGAGATCTGGTGCCCTCTTCTGGCATGCGGGCATACATGGAGAGGCTGAACACTGTGTACATAATAAATAAATAAATCTTTAAAAAAAAAAAGGAACACACAAGCTAATGCCTTTTTAAACCATGGTTACAACACACTGAGAACTCTTTTCAGAGAGTTAGCTTCTCTTTGCTTCTGTAGAATTATTTCTCCAATTGTTAGGAACAAGAAAGTAAAATGTAAGGTATTTAACTCTCTTATTGTGACATCATTGCTACTTAGTAGAAGTGAACCTTGAATCCATGTCCATCCAGTGAATATGTTATCTTTCATTTCTATATCTTTAATTGTAAGTGGGCTATCATGAAAATCCTAGATCAAAGAGGAATCTTTGAACTGGAAGAAACATCTCTTCTTGAACAATATTAGATGAGCATACCCATATAAATACATTTACATCTTGCTTAAAGGCAGTGCTTTCTGAGGAAACTGAAAATAAGCAATTAAATTTAAGTCACTTCTATGTGCATACCTAGACCCTACCCACACCACGCAATTAAGTGGAGATTTTAGCATCTTTCTTTAGGGAGCAATATCTGCACTGGAGTACATTTCTATTTAAAACAGTATAGCAGATTAAATCGAATCAGAGGTTTAGTTCTTGTATTTTACAATATTGTAATATCTGCAATGGGATCTAGCCTATTTTATGAGAAGTACATTCAGATGAGAAAATGGATAGCAAACGGCATTTCAGATCACCTTCCATTTTTATAAACTGCTATTTTTAAGCATAGACAATTATTTTTCCAAAATATAAACTAAGCTTAAGACTAATAATGATGAGTGTCAATTGATGCCTATGTATATTGAAAATTAGCAAAATGTGAAAAATCAAGATAAATTGTTCTTTTTATATTCATAAGAAATTAATACACACTCCATAGGAGGACTCTCTTACTATTTAGTATTCATGTAGCAAGTTATTCTTCTTTACAAAGTGATTATTGTCTGTCAGCTGCCCTAATTAATTTGTATTTGTTGGTCGTGAGCAAAATACTAGAGTTGAAATTCTACAAATAAAAATTATAAGAAATCTGTTCATTTAAAAGTCTTTAATTAGTGACTTACACACTTGGGGAGCCAAAGGAATTTCTTTCCTCACATTTCCATAACACTTGACGAGATAGACTTTATATTTTCATTGGTTATTGATTATATTATCTACACTGTGATGGCTACATTCTCGCTATGTTTTATAATTATATAAATAATAGTAATAAATTACAAAACTGACTATGTTTTGTAATTATAAATTGCCACCATATGAGATATTTTAGGCTTATTAATTAATACACTTTAATTTTTGAGAAAAGGCCTATGTACTTATTTAGGTTCCAACTTTTGGTGTAAATGAGAATAACTTCAGACTTTTGTTCCTTCATCATCTAAATCCACAGCCATGCATTACCACCCTTGCTTTTATGTGGTGTAGATTTTATGTGGGGCTTGGTAGGTAATCCACAGGCCTTCCACACTCTGGGCAAGCACTCTACCTATGGAATTGCGTGCCCAGACCTGATGACTTCATATTCTCAACTAAAATATTAATTAAAATAATTGCCAATTCACATACACTTGTAAATACAACCCAGAAAGAGTCCTCATATATTTTGATCAAATTCCTCCAGCACTGTCACTGTGTAAAACTATATAATAATATTTCCAACTAGAATATTGACATCAAAATGACCCACTCATTTCATTCTGATTTTTTTCTATTTAAATAATGTATGTGTGTGTTGTGTGTTTTTAGAGTTGGTAAGATACCTAGGAAGCTAGATGTTTTGTTCAGTTATTTTTAGTGTCTAAAATATATACTTGCTATATATCCATTGAAATGAGTAGATCTACAAAGGGCAATTTCATTCTAATCAAGCCTCAAACTACATACTACGTGTAGTTAAAGAGCCTGCTCTTGATCTTCTGATCCTCCTGGCTTCACTTCCTGAGTGCTGGGGCTTCAGGCATGTGACATCATGACTGGATCAATAAAATATTCTAAGGTACTACTCTAGAAGTTAAGGGACAACTCTCGAAACTGAAATTTTCTGAAGAACTCGCCTCCATTTCCTTCTAGAGAAGAGAAATAAAATATCTGGATCTTCCCATGATCTAAAATTGTCACATAGAATCATGACTTCATGAAACACGACAATTCATTACCAATTTTATTTAAATGTCATCCCTGTATTCTGGCATTCGGGAGAAATGAAATTTCTAGAAGACCACCAAGATGCTTTAGATGATCATGTTTCAAGTTTTGAATAGCCTTCTTAGTATATTACATGTGTTCACCTTGTGCTATGCATAATTTTAAATCACATTTTTGGTTACTTATTAAGTGTTCAGGTTGCTTGTGAACTAACCTATGGCGTGTGTGTGGAGGTCAGAGGACAAACTGCAGAAGTAAGTTCTCTCCACAGTGTGGGCACCAGGGATGGAACTAGGTCATCAGACTCATTGCCAGTGTCTCATCGGTACCTTATGCTTTATAACTAAATTCTCTCCACATATTTAGCCAAATGTCATCATCCTCTCTCCAGCCTGTTTCCCTTTGTTTTTCTCTCCCTACCTCCTCTTCTTTTCTTCTTTCCCATCTTCCTC
Source organism: Microtus oregoni (assembly GCF_018167655.1). NCBI lineage: Eukaryota > Metazoa > Chordata > Mammalia > Rodentia > Cricetidae > Microtus > Microtus oregoni. The sequence continues at coordinate 7,174,371 of NW_024543829.1, read as the reverse complement.
TGCATGTATAAATTTAAAAATTGAATCCATATTTTTGTCCAGATTGAGTATTCGTCCTTAGAAGAACAATGGTTGTACATTAGTTCTTTCTTCATGGTGTATATAACTGGAACCAGATAACAAGTCTCCAACACTAATAGCTGTCCAGAGCACACAGCCCTGCATGCGCATACATGCTGCAACATAAATGTTCTCCAGTGGAATCTTGTGTAATGAAGCATATGGAATGTGAAAAATCTTAAGACAATGGCTATTGAAAAGTGTTTTGTAGGACTTTCCTTTTCATTCTCCTTTTTCTGGGTCTATTTCCACTGCTTTTTTTTTTTAAATCAAGTTATAAAACCTAGATTCTTGAGGTTCCCCCAAATAGAAAAAAAAAAAACAACGGATTAAAATAAGTTGTTCTAAACTAAATTTCCTAAAAAGTGGAGCCAGGAAAATCACAGGGATTGAGCTATTTGGGACATGGTGAGTGGTTGATTGAGTGCTAGACAAAACTTTACCAATTTCAATCGAAACAGTAGATCACATTTATGGCAAACAGTTCTCTAAGGGAGGTCAAGTGGGGATTGCTGTGATTTGTAATTGGAGTCTTCTTTCAACCTGCTCTAATGATGTTGGTCTCTTCTTCCCTTGTAATTGCATTGTGTGTATGCAAATTAATTTCTCTTAAGTGCTTTAGAATTTATTCTATTAAGTAGTCTCATTTCCAATATGGTATTATAAGATTATTTTGCTTCTAGCTCCTGTTTCAATCTTCAGCTCTGATTTTACCAGTTTTATTATATTTCATGTAACAGAGTTAAAACTATATATAGGTTATGATATATATATATATATATATATATATATATATATATATATATATGCTAAACCTAGGCTCTGAAGCAAAGGCGGTATAAGGCTCCACATGGTAACTGTAGCTTCATAATAGGCACAAATATGGATTAGAGCATTGTTTCAATTTTCATCATTTGAGAAAATTTGCTTAGGGAAAATGATCTCTCAAACACATCATTGTATGTTCCAATGCAGAAGTGATAATTGTTGTATATTTGTTTATTAAGTGTATCGGTAAGTGAGTTGAGTCAGACCTGAATGCCACAAGAGTATTATATGAAGCTGAGCTAGGGAAACACAGTCTTTCGTGAACTGTTATGGGTTAGCAAAAGTGAGAATAAATACAATCATTCTCAACCTTGTTCTGCTCACTTATATATAAGCTGCATTGTTCTTTAGAAAGATGCTGCTTTTCCTGCACTGATGTATTGCTCAGGTTAGCTTAGATTTTTAAACTGAACAAAGATATCAGTACGATGTTAACAATATGTCTCCTCTACAGAATTCTGGCTAAGGAATAAACTTTAATCTTGATATATACTTGGGTAAAGGATCATACAGTCATTGTTTTTTTTTTAAAAAAAGAAATGGTACAAATATTTATTTTATATTTTGATTACTGAACATTCCAAGATTAAGTAGTTGGTATTTCTTTGCCTTTACAGTGTAATTATCCTTTACATTGTTAATAAATGCCATTTAGCAAATCAACAGTTATGACTTTACTTCCATCCTCATTGTCATGACTTAGGTAAATAGACGACTGCTCCTATATTTGAATCTTGATCAATTCTTCTACCTCATATCATATTTAGTTGTGTTAATTTGAATCAGAGTTCTATTGATAAAGAAAAGGGTGATACATGCATTGCCCTAGATAAATAAGTTAGAAAAGGTCAATGTCCATTACATTAAATAACGGAAAAGTAAGATCATTAGTGTCAACAAGTGAGAAATATTTATTGTGATAACAAGATTCTTTTGCTGTCATCTAAGTGGTTTGCCATAGATCCTAGTTTATTTCACACACAGTCTCCCTGAGTCTACCGCGACAGTGAGACCTTAGTGATCAAGGGCTCAAACGTAACATCTTATCTATTACGTGTACTTACTTACCTAAGGCTTTAAGTTATATTTTTATTTTATTGTTGAGAACACTTGGAGAGAAATGATGAAATAATAGCCAGCTAGGCTGAGTATTTCCTATTGTTTTAAATAGTAATGTGCACCTTTAAACTAACCTTTTACTAATGTGTACACATATTCCTCATTTTCTCCCCTCTGGAACTCTAGAATGTCAGGATAAGGTCAGCGGAGCAGTTAATCCTGATTATCTAGAAACAGAGTGGGTGACCCATCTTTGATGTTGACCTTCACAGTTACCTACCTTTGCTTGGCTCAGCTCTGAGGCAAGGAAGAAATATCAGCAGAGGGTTACTGTGAACTGAATCTCTGCGTTACCTATGTGGTAGAATCAGCCCCAGGACCTATTCCTGCTTCCTTTTGATTTCAGGATTATTTGTTATGTTCCTTTATTTCTGTGGAGTAAAAATGGTTTGAGTACTAGTTTGTGCAGTTACTGTTATCAATCGTAAAGATTAAATGAGAAGAAATGGCATCCATATGCTTCTTTTTACTTCATGTAATGACTTGCAAGGAGTCAAGATAAAATTTGTAAGCTCTGCTGAGTATCCTCCGTATGTCCAGTAGCACAGCAAGTTCTTTGCTTATATGTTCTTATGCTGACTGCTCAGAAACAAGTGGTAAACTAGATGCCTGTCCATGGTGAATGTGTGAGTCACTTCTCTGTCGTTCAGACAATACACCAAAAGCTACTTCAGGGTGAAAGAGCTTCCTCAGGCTTATGGCTCTAGAGGCTGGGGTCCACAGTGTCTGAGAAGGCACAGCAGAGTAGGAGCATCACAAGCTGACTGATCACATATTATCTACTCACAGGAAGCAGAGAAAGAGTAGGACGTGGGGTAAGGCTGTGAATCCTAAAAACCTGCGTCTAGTGAAATGGTGTACTTCTTCCCACAGAGACACACCTCCAAAGGGTTCCATAATCTCCAACTGGAAACCAAGTGTTCAAATGCATCAGCCTATTGGGTGATTTCTCATTTAAAGGAACCTGCGTGTTTTGTGGCACCTCATAATGTAAAATGAGGTTGGTTCAACCTTAAAAGGCTCATCGTCTGTAACAGTCTCAAGGCTATTCCAAAGTCAAGATCTCTTCTGAGGCTTAAGGCAGTTTTGTAGCTGTGGCCTCTGTGAAACATAAAAATAAACCAAAATGTCACACACTTCCAGTATACAAATAACCCATCCCATAGGGGACAGTGAGGAATATTGAGCCAAAACAAGACTGCAGTCCACCAAGAAAATACAAAATCCCATCCCTCCATGTATAGTATCTGCGATTTTGAAACAGCTTGTGTGGCTTCTCAATTCAAGCTTTGCTGCCTATATAATGCTCACTTCTTTTCTTTCTTTCTTTCTTTCTTTCTTTTCTTTCTTTTTTCTTTGTTTTCTTTACTGCCTTCTTTCTTTTTCTTCTTTCTTTCTTTTCTTTACTTCTTTCTTCTTTTCTTTCTTTTTTCTTCCTTTCTTTCTTTCTTTCTTCTCTCTCTCTCTCTCTCTCTCTCTCTCTCTTTTCTTTCTTTTTTATTGGGAGGTTGTTTTTTGGTTTGTTGAAGACACGGCTTCCTTGTATAGCCCTGGCTGCACTGGAACTTGCTTTGTAGCCCAGGATGGCCTCGAACTCACAGAAATCCACCTACCTCTACCTTCTGAGTGCACAGCTTACATTTCTTTCTTGAACTGGATCTACTCCCTTTTTTGCAGTTCCCTTTGGTAGATGACTCATAGCTCGACATCTTCAATTCCTTGGAGTATCAACAGCAATGCAGACTTTACCTCCACACCTCCACTTAGTAAACTTCTGGAATCTCCTTGCAGACCCTGATCCTGACACAGGTTACCTGGTCTTGGTATCTTTCTCAAACCTCAGAGGACGATTTCACAGCATTTTCGTCTCACAGCTTTCATGACTGGAAAGCCAAAAACCATGTGGATAGATGACACCGCCCAAATCGGTCTCCTGTTTGGGACAGAACCTTGCAGCTTTTGTGTCCTCAAGCAATTACTTGATAGGAGAAAACCCCTTAGTCTCTTCCATTTCACAAATTTCCTACCTTTCAAATATAAAGCAAGATGATTCTCTTTAACGGTTCTAATCTTAACAATTAAAGCACACGGTTTTGTTGTAACTTTAAGCTTCCTAGTGTTTTCCCCCTCCAGATTGTACATATTTTTTTTATTTCATGTTCTTTACTTGTTCCTCATTTTCATCTGAGATCTGCATAAGTATAATCAATAATGACCATTCTATACACTCCTCACTGTATGCAATAAATGAATACATTGCTTTTTAATTTAGTCTCAGAGAAGTTCTCAGCATCTGGACAGAATGAAGCCAGACTGATCAACCACATATTCCAGCTAGGACCTCTAGCCCAGTAGCTAGTACAGGTCTTGTTTCCCTCTGAAACCTAATTAGTTGGACCTCCATTCTGTGAATTACTTTTAGTGGTACTGATGTTGTTTCAGTAAGAGTTCACCTTGTAAAGGTTCCAAAACCTCCCCCAAACAGTACAATAAACTAGAATCAAGTTTTCAAATACATGAGTCTGGGGTGAGGGTTTTCCCCACGTACACAAACATATAAAGTAACTACACATCATAGATACAGAGAAGGCAGTCTAAGCTGTTTCTCACAATAGTGAACAAAGGTTCCCTTCACCCTACCCACTCTATTAAAGCCCGGGTGTATATGTATTTTTCTTTCTGCTCTTTTAATGATTTGTGGAATCTGATGAATCCTACATGGCTCATGGAAACCTGACTAGGCAATGAAAGAATGAAGAAAGGACAGATTTGAAGGAAGGACAGATTTCCAGACATACAAAGATAAAACTTGGGGTCAGGTGAGCCATGGATATTTTGACGGGGCTGTACACTTCACACAACCACCTGGAAACTCAACACTTTTATTATGCACAGGAGGACAGGTTGGCTTGGCTCAGTAGGAGATCTTTTCAGGGAACTCTTCTCTAGCTAGACATCTGGGAACAGGAAACTGCTTCCTCTGCTTTCTATATGCTCTACAAACCTTTGTTCATGGACCACAGGAAGGCTTTTCCTATTTCCCGAGTCTGACCTGGGGTTCACAAATGTTTGAGGCACTGGGATCCTTGTCACTAATACACATACGCTCAGGACTTGATCTGCTCCTCATACATTCTATCAAGGCTTCCTCTGCTCCTCACAGATCGATAGAGGAATTTATTAAATATTACATATATCCTTTTGGCTATCTTATGCTTATCTTTAAATATTATATGTGACATCATGGTCATCACACTATCATCATTTTCTTAATCAGAAAATAGAGTTGAGACTCACATATTAATTCTTATTAAAGATGGAATACAATGTGTTTCAGACAAAGTATTTTCATAATTCAAGTTTTTAAAACATTTTGACTCTAAGAAATACATACAGTGATTTCTATATCACTGTAGTTATTATTCCTTAGCTCTTCCAGATGACTGATATGTATTATGAACAAGGTAACCAGACTAGATTTGCAGGATGACATTTTCTGCTTCAGAAACTTATGATGAGCTATCTTTACATTTATACTCATTTTTCCTTTATAAATCAAAATTCCTCATATTTAACAGGTATGTATTAATCTAATATATTTCCTAGCTTCTGAGACTTACTGAAGGTCTTGATATGGACAGGCAACATTTATCCATTTACATAATGATTGTTTAAAGGTATCTTTACATTAAATACTTGTTTAACTATTTGAGTATTGTGATATATAGTCATCATCATATCTTTTGTAATAGTGTAGTACTGTGGAGAATTTCTTAAAGAAGTAAAGCTGACTTCCTGCATTGCCTGTATAGCGCAAATAATAGTGAGCATTTCTAGGTATTGAATTTTAACATCAAGCATTGCATTGTTATTTCTGAGTGAGCTCATCAGTCCTAGAGAAAAAGTGGTTGTACAGTCTTCTCTTTATGAAGCACTATTAGCTGAGAAGCCTCAATAGATAAACTTGCATATGTGTGTTTAATTGATCTTACCACATGGTAGAGCATTTCCAGAATTATTACATCATCTCATGTGAAATTACTGAAAAGTAGCAAAATAAAATTTCAAATACCAGGGATATTGATATCAAGTTCAGTATTTGAAAGCAGCTTATAAAATAGTTTTATCATGTTTCGAAAATACTATTTTGTTTAAGAATAATATCTTTACAGAGCAACAGACACCTATAGTCACTCTTCCAATCTTAACTAGTAAGGCTTCGGAGAGCAGGACCTCTCCCTGATACTTGGTAACCTGCTTGGTAACCCGTTCCCCATGCTGGATTACTCAGCCCTGTCTGGACATTAGGGGAGGAGCTCAGCTTGATGTGCCAGGCTTTGTACAAGCCCATGGGAGGCCTGCTCCTTTCTGAATGGAGATGGAGGGGGAGCAGACAGATGGGAAAGGAGAGGGGACAAAGGAGCAGAGGAAGGGGAAACTGGTCAGTATGTAAAATAAAGAAAAAATTGTTATTTAAATAAAAAATAAAAAAAACTGTTTCAATAATTGCCAGCCATTTGTTCCGTCTCATTAGGGAATCATTTTACCTTAAAGGAAGGTTTTCATAATCTGTGAACCTCTGCCTTTCAATAACATTATTGATAACATAACAAATGCCCTTCCATGCCTGTGTCAACACTGTATTTTTTTTTTTAAAAAAAAAAAAAGCGGTCATTTCTGATTTTTAAAAGAAAAGCCTGATCTGGTTGTTTGCCTTTCTTCCTTCTGAGATCCCATTCCTGGAGAAATTATATCTTCACCCTAAACTCATTACACCAGACAACAAATATTTCACCACCATTAGAGTAAACAACACATGAAAATGATTGATAGAACGTTCTTGATTCTACATCTAATATCCAAAACTATATCTGGTATTTAAAGTGGTTAAGATGTAAATTTGACTGCTCTTTGAACTGGAGAGGGAGGGGGAGGGAGTAGGGAGGGGGAGGGAAATGAGAGGAGCGGAGGAGGTGGAAATTTTTAAGTAAAAATAAAAATTAAAAAAAAAACAAAAAAGATGTAATTTTGCATGAGTAAATGTTTATTGACCTAAAAGTTATTTAAATGGTTTTTTTTTTCTGAGTAAAATAGTCCTGGAATTAATTCTGCATGTAGAAGTTAATATATGTGGACTTAGATCATGGGAAGCTGTGTATATTATGCTTTGGATCACTCTTCAGAAATGACGGATTCAGCAACAGCTTCTTCTATGTGCAAAAAATGACCCAACCTAAGCAACAGATGTTGAATTTATCAAAGCTATGTTCATGAGCAGTGTCAGCCTGTCTGCTTGCTTTCTTGCCTTCCTTCCTTCCTTCTTACTCCCTTATGTATATGTGTGTGTGTGTGTGTGTGTGTGTGTGTGTGTGTGTGTTCTTAATACTAGAGAGGTAGAGCACCAAGAGCATAGGGGAGAAAGAAAAGGGCAGACGAAGGAGTGAGATTTAGAGTTGAGTGCATAGCTCCGTGGTAGAGAACTTGCCTAGTATACATGAGACCTTGGGTCAGGTCAATGCCACAATAACAAATTTTAGAAAAGAGAGAATGGCATGACATATATACTGAGCATATCTGTACTTGATAATTGGAGATGTGCTGTGTGTTAGAGAAAGCATAGCATACTTACAAGTTAGAGGAGGTAAGGACAGTGCATTTCATAGCTTTAAACGGCTGCGTCCATTTCACATCTGATAGTCATTTCTGGGGGAATTGCTAGCAGCATGGCTAAAAATTTTGAGAGTCACTGCCTCAACCAGACTAAACCTTCAGGTATATCCCTCATGCTGTTACTCATCTGTCAAATCATTCTCTTCCCTCTGGTCCTCTCATGTTGCAGGTCTGCATACTCCCACTCCCAAATCGAAACTCATCCAGACCTTTTCTTCCAGACAGAGCTCACCCTGTTGCAATTGATGCCTAAGGGTGTTTATTTGTCCAATCTTGTCAGTGTAAGTCTTTTATCTCCACCCAAAACATGTTACCATGCTGAAGAGCTACTCTGTTTGGACTTACTACAGGTTACAAGAGAAATAATATCTAGTAAAGCAACCAATAGGTAATTTTGGTCATTACCGAAAAAAACACGTGCCACTTGTGGTAAGTCCTAATGCAAGCGAAGCGACTTCTTACAGGCTCGCGGCAGCAGCCTGGGAGAAAGCAAGAATTGTCACACAGACTGCGTGCTAACTAAACAAAGAAACAAGGTTGACTGAAGTGCACAGTCCTAACCTGTCAGTCAGATTGGCTGACTCTTAAACATTGCCTTAATATCTTCCTTCTTCACTTTGCCTCAGACAGGACCTAAGGCTGATGTTTCTGCAAGATTTCCTTTGGAGTTTCTCTTCTGGGAGAAATCAGACTCTGTTAGCAGCCCCTGCAATCCTGACCTCTGTGTCCCCATGCAGCTTCTCTGAGAGTGTTGCTCTCCACTGCTTCCTGTGTCTACCAGCCAGGTTTCTGTACTTCTATCCTGATTCCTTTTAAGCAAGGGCTCCCAAACATAACCTCCTTCGGTTTCTCAAGATTGGGATCAGGAAGTGGTATTAGGTCGGCCTCTGACAGGGAATGTTGTCTGGGAGGTCAGGGCAGGTTCCTGGCAGCAGGGAAGCCCACTGCGCCAGATTTCCTAGCAAAAAATTGTTGACTACCTTCCTACTTCCAACAACTGAGAAGTCTGGAAAGAGAGCAGCTCCTGCTTCCACTCACTGTTCCAAAGTTTTTCCAGGGCGAGGCATGCCAAGCACATGCTTCAGACACCTGCCACAGCTATTTTAGCTCATTCCTTTGTTCATGTGCACAGATCATAGAAGGAAGAGCAAGATAGGACAATCCATTTCCCCCCACCTAACTCTCGGCACAGACTTGTAGATGAACTCTCTCTAGTGATTTCATATCGTAGTGTTTGTAAAAACACCTACGGTTGTTTGTTAATCTAGATCAGTGGTTCTCAAGCTGTGGGGCACGACCCTTTGGGATCAACAGACCCTTTCACAGGGGTCATTGGATATATACACTATGATTCATACCAGGAGCAGAATTTGTTACAAAGTATCAACAAAAATGATTTTATGGTTGGAGGTCACCACATTCGGAACTGTATTAAAGGGAAGGTTGAGAACCACTGGCTTAGATCATTACCAACAACAATATTTCCTGTACCCATATTTTATCTCTTCTCCTTTTCAGGAAAAATGATAATTACAAGTGGTAGGTTTCACTGGACCTTCCCATCGAAACCTTGCTTTAGAATTAATCCTCAATGCCATTCACACTAATAAGGTGAAAATTACCCAAGTCTGTAATGGGTACAACATGTCATGGCATACATGGGTAAATTCACTCCCTAAACAATACAGTACATGTTGATAACTTCCTATGACTTTCTAGAAGCTTTAGTCCAAGGAAATGCTTTGTATTCTTGAGAAGCACAGCCCTTTGAATTGCCATAGGCTTTAGAAAATGCCAGCGTCTTTACAGAGTTTTCAGGTAGCAAATGCAGCCTGTAAAAAGGGATGCTTCTCTTTCACTGGCACCATTGTGTTATCTTCCCAGTGTAATTACAAGCTAATTCAGGGCTCTTTGTGATCAACTAATAGCTACTGATTCGCTTCTGCCACCTTGTACCTCCCCATGCGCTTTTCATACCATCTGCAGCGCCCGGGCACTTACCTAGGGTGAGCATTTTTCTTGAAGTAGACTCATCTTTGGCAAATCATTAATAGAACATCAAAAAGATCCCATCTGTTAGAGTTACATATGGCTAAGATCAGAATTATCAAATATCTCATTTTTTTCTTTATTCCTCTTTTCTTTGTTTCTCCCTTTCTTATCCACACAATAAATGTAGTTGTCAGCGGGATAAGTTCATGTGCCGGATAAGGTCACAATTTCATTTAGTGACAACTTCCAACAGTAGGAACTTACAAGGTTCGATTTATTAAAGAGTCAGAAGGGATAAGATCACTGCTTGGCCAGCCTGATTTATCAGGGTTTGACTGGAGCACTTGAATAGGGAATGTCGTATTTCAACTTTATGTTCAAAACTGTAGTTTAGTGGGCGTTGTGACGGTATGACTCAAAAACCGAGACAGAAAATTAGAAAAGCTATCCTTATATGGCAATTTGTTGCTATCACCCAACAGCTATCATTTATTGAGTCAAACAATGCTCAGGGATGCATCAATATTGCATAAAAGAAATGAAGTTGTTTGTCCTAGGAGGGGACGGGTTATTACCGCTCTCAGAAACCAGGGTAGTGTCAAGACTGTGGTTTGCCTGCGCAGACAGTCGACAGTGAAAATGTTCTAACGCTGTCGTGTGTTTGGCAGGCAGCTGTCAAATGGTTAACCCATAAAATAGCAAAGAGCATTGCCATACTTTGGCCACCTTGGCTGACTTTGAAAATGTCTCCGAGTTTTTTGAGCGCTTTTTGAACTCAGCATGACTTCGGGGCTGTCCATGTTTGATACCATGACGTATAATGTTTTCCAACCATGAAGAAAATATAAATATGGGTTCTGAAGCTATAGCCCCTTCTGCTCTAGTGAGGCCTGATAAACATTTCAAACCAATTCATGTGGTCTGCTTTGAAATTTGGTTATATATTTAAAACTAAGTTGAAACCAATCCAGAGTTTATTTTTAGCAAATGAAATGGGATCTTCTGTCATCTCATTTGCTTGAACCCTCATCTTTTATGAAAGCGGAGCCCACAGTTAAGAGATGTTAAGTAAAATGCCATATATGCTTATGTTACCAACTTAGTGCCGGATAGTTGGCGCTGAATTCAGCTGATTGTGGACAGCGATGTGAAAAGGCCCACAGCTTTCTCTATTTGTGCCCTACTATTTTTATAGACTTTTGTTTCTAAAAAGGCATATAAAGGGATCCGTTTTAGCAGAAAAAAACATATTGAAAACCCCTTCACAGAAAAAGAGTGGAGGAAATTTCTGGTGACTTAAATCTCCCCCCCCCCCCATCAGTCAATTTAGTTTATTTAGGCCTAAAACTGGGTTGATATTTTTAAAGCTGTGGAGTGTCTAGTAGTGGTTTGACTAAGCTTCTTTTTTTAAGTGGAGCTATCATATGTCTTTGAGGAATCACAGACTTTTAAAAGTATGCATTATCAAGAAGATAAGAGCCACAGCCCACAGCACTAACAATATTATCTTTTCCCAAAATTGATTAGCCCGTCCTAAGTGTCTCAGCATTTCTCTGTGAACCTACTCAGAATGTTGGAAATAAGGCTTCATTTAGAAGAATAGCTGCAAAAAATGTGAACTGGGCAGAGTAGTAAAGGCTTTATTTTTCTTCCAGTTCTATCTTTCGCAGATGAAGTAGCAAGGAGAGGCTCCTCAAAGGAAATGTGTGAAGGTTGTCATAGAAAGAAAAGACACACCAAGACGATTGTCTTTCAATGTTAAAATCAATATTAATGTCCTGAAATTGACACCTAACATATTATGAAAATCTGTACATCATTAATTTTGTTCAATTTCTATTTTGTAAGGACCAAACACCAAAATCATTATCTACCTAGAGACAGTCATTTTAAAACACTGTTTATCTAGTTGTTGATATTTTTATTGAAGTGAAAGAAATTACGAAAGATAAAATATCACTAATTAAATGGACTCTAAACGCAGTAGGAATATGAGGGGATGATCAGTTTATTCTCTAGTTCAAAGAAACTTCAGGAAGGAAAATATGATTGTGCTTGATCATGCAACTTTATTAATAAGATCTGTGAAGACAAACGTGCGGTGGATGCTTCCTGGGTAGCAAGAGTAGTTCCTAGAACAGGATAGGTACTAAAGAGGAGATGAGGAAGAACGAAAGAACAAAGGCATCAAGGGAGCAGAACCCATTACTTGACAGATGCCTCGGACAGTCTCCTGGACAGACTGAGGTCTCAGCACAGATGCCCCCTTTGAGAGGTCAAAGGGGAGTGACTGCAAGATCTTGTACAAAGGGCTGACTTAGTGATAGTGGAATTTTAATAAGCTTATCCTGGCAGGGATGGAGCCTGCAATGGAAGCTGGTCAGTCACTTAGTCAGAATTGATAAGAAAGGCAAATCTGGTAGATAGGGAGAGGAAGGTACGTGAAAATATGAAGTGATTTGGAGAGAGGAGACAGAGCTGTGACCACAGACTCTGGTAGATGTTGGGAGGCTTTGATGCAAAGGTCTGGTGAAGAACTAAATATTTGTTACGTACTTTGTATAGCATTAATTTGTTATTGCAATTCCTATTTTTATTTACCACAACTGAAATTTGAAGTGTTAAGTGTCTTCCCCTGGCTGGCATGACATTCCCATTATTCGTTCACTATTCAGTATGGACCCTTACGTCTTCCATTCCACAATATTCCCTTTGATCCAGAGACTTGTGGAATTCACCTTATCAGCCATCATTATTTTCAAAATTTGTTTGATCCTTCTTCCTCAAATCATTACCCAATGCCTCGACTTCTCCAAAGGCACATGGATCAAGGGCCATGCTTGCAAATTTAAGCCTGAATTTCATCCTTGGAATTTTCTTCCAACTCCTAAAATATAAATAGCAACTCGGTTCTATCGTTTTGTCTGTCCACGGTGTACAGACTCCATCACCTCACTACACTCCAGGCCCAGGCTTGTGCTGTTTGCTGCTTTAGGTTTGAGACTTCCTTGTTGTCTAGAGCTTAGCAGATGTCAAGTCAGTATCTCTGTAATACATGAATGAATGAATTGATGAATGGGGGCATAAAGCTGGGAGACCCAGATCAGGCATGAATCGGAGTTTTGCTTTTACATCTCCAGTGAACCATCCATTTTAGGGCAACCTGGTTCTAGAACTGGGATCTACCACTCCAGAGCCCCATGTTCCAGTGAACGAAACTATTAACACGGACCATCAGAGTTGGAAAACAACTTACTAATCAGTGAGTGCTAATTCTTACTTCTAGAGGGACTTTTTGATGATTGTTATTGGACTGTTTTGGGATTTAAAAAAATCTTCGTTTTAAACATTAATGCCTGTTACTGTTTAAAATAATACCATCTCTGAAGTAACTTGCAAGGTTAATATAATTTTCAAAGATCAACATTTTATTTTTGTTGTTTCTTGGTACCAAATACATTTTAAGATCTTGTGCTTCTCTGTGGCTTTTTATAAACACAGTTGCAAATAAATGGTTTATTTTTAACCTACTTTGGCAACAGAAAAGAGTTTCCCTAAGCTTCAAAACAGCATCTTAGTAAGTAAAAAAGGAGACTGGCCTTGTCTAACGCCAGTCACAATGGTGTTGTCTAATGGCATAGAAAAGATTGTGTTGAGAGCTTGAATAGCTACTGGGCGGTTTGTAATAGTTGCGTTGAAGAACTCACAATGTATTTGTGCTCTGCTTAAAATTTTAATATGTATTCAGTGACATCTGACAACTTAGGAGGTATTTGGATATTACTTTATGATCTAGCCTAAGTTTCTAGTTCTTATTTCATTAAAAGACAGTCTGTATTGTTAATCCACAGGGGTAGATAAGAGTCACTATTTGACTGCGGCTGAACCCTTTACAAATGAAATATGTCAAAGGCAGAAAGACAGGATGAATTACTTTTTAAAGGGGTTTTCAAAGATTTTCATGATTCCTCTGGTGTCAAGTTAAAAAATGTCATGGTTTTTTATAAATGTATGAACAGAGCAAATTTATTTAGAACTAATCCTTATGTACAAACAAAAATCTTAATTCATTATTTAGATGAGGGCATTGTTTAAAATGTAAGCGCATGAAATTTTTCAGAATTCTGTCTGAGAGAAATTAGGTATTTTCTTTGTAAATTTAAAAGTTATCTCCGAAGAATAAATAATTGGATAAGTGTAAATTGAAAGACATTTTTCACACTGATTTTTTTAACATTAAAATAGATTGCTTGTGGAACTGGGGGTGTGACTCAATTGGTAAAGTTCTCGCCTTGAAAATAGGTTGCTGCCTTTGTTCTGTCTTTGACAGATTTTCCATAGAAAGCTGCTGATTCAAGCATATTAATCAAAGCTGAGGAAAAGCTTGAAAATGAGTTTGTTATTCTACTCCTGAGAAACATAATTATACTTCCTTTGTTGTTGTTGTTTTGTTTAGTTTTTTTTGTTTTTCGAGACAGGGTTTCTCTGTAGCTTTGGAGCCTGTCCTGGAACTTGCTTTGTAGAGCAGGCTGGACTCGAACTCACAGAGATCCACCTGTCTCTGCTTCCAGAGTGCTAGGATTATAGTCGTGTGCCACCCCTGTCCAATTTTTTTAAATGCATACATAAAATTTATTTTTATTTTATGTCCATTGGTGTTTTGCATGCATGTGTAGCTGTGTGATGTCAAATTTTGGAGTTAGAGACAGTTGTAAGCTGTCATGTGGGTGTTAGGAATTGAACCTGAGTTCTCAGGAAGAATAGTCAATGATCTTAACTCCTGAGCCATTTCTCCAGCCTACTTCCATATTCTTAATAAGCTTCAGAGTTTAGGGTGTAAGCCCTGGTGTTATTTACCATCAAATCATTCTTTTTCTGAAACTATATTTGAAGTCACTTTCCTTGCTCCTGACCATTATTGGTTTCTGCTCTACTCTGGAAAAAACAAACAAACAAAAAACACTGAGGAATATGTGTCTATCTTAACGTGATTATTGCTTTCACTTTTAGAACAGGGGAGGGAGTAAGTGGAGAGTGGGCTATGTAAATTCAACCCCTAAGGTTAGAACGTGAAATTATTCTGAATATCCTTTTGGAGGCCCAGGTAACTTTGTATTTCATAATGGAAACATTTTAGGCTTGTGCAATAATTCAGTATAGAAAAGGTTTCTGTACATTTGATTTAAAAAAAAAAACAAGCAACAATTGGAACACAAAAGATAATGCCTAATATTTAAATAATTAAAAGAGGGAGGCATGAATATTAAGAAACATGGAAGAAATATCCCTGAGCTCAGTTTGATGGGGTTGCCATTTAAAATTGAAGATGGAAGCTACTCCGTAACGTGATCCTGCTATAGATATTCAGAGTGCAGTGGGTTCCAGTTTGAATATTCTGTTTTTCAGTCTGCATGGCTTTCCATCTACAAGTTTCTTTATTTAAGGATCCCTCTATCCCTCGTTCTTAAATCTGCTGTTGAACAGGCCAAAAGGAAATATTAACAGGAAAGCAGGAAATGATACTGATGACATAATATTTTAAAATGTTAAAAGATTTGAACTGCTTATGACACAGTGTACTGTGAGGGTAAAAATAGTGATTGAATCTCTACGACTGGAATGAGAATTCCTGCTCATCTTAAGCCATGTTCAAGCCATGATCCTTGTTTAGATTTTATTCATTTATTTTTATAGTTACTTATCTGTTAACCATGTATTCAGTCAATTCCTAATCCATGAAATGCATGTAATATCTTTATATCTTGGTTCCCTTTAGTGTTTTCAAAATATAAAGAACGTAGACTTGAAGTTATTGTTCTATCATATATGCATGAAAAGGGGAAATTTACCAAAACAGTTTTTATGAAAAAGAAACACCATTCCTTATTGCATTTGTACCTATTTTATCTGTTGAAACTATTAATAATACCAGAATATTGTCAACTGTTTTTAGATGCCCTCTAGATAATTTTTCTTCAAAAGAGCAGATGCAAGAATTTTACCCGTCACTTATTCTCTGAGGTCTTCTTTTTATTTTAACATTCAATCTAAGGAAATGTTGCTTTTGAAGGATGATATCAGTGGATAATGAGTGTGGAAAGTGCAGGAAAAAAAAACTGGAATGAATTTGAACACAGTTATAAAACCAAATACTCTTTCTTTAAATGGTCAGTTGGTTTTCAGGGAAGTGTAATTAATTTTCGCTCTATGAATTCTGAAAGCATCGGATGTAGAGAGCAAACGCAGAGCAGGTGCTACCACTAGGATGTGTGTGTAAGAGTGTTCTAACATCCCCTGTTCTCACTTCTGCAGGCGAGCTGGAAACCTTTCAGAGAGATGGGGAACGAAAAATTCAGAGTCGGCAGCAACTTCCAGTGGGAACAACCTGGGGCCCCTTTGCTGGCAAGATGGACCTGAATAATAACTCCTTGGTATGTGGACCTTCTAAGATGCTTGGCTATTCTTTATCAGGTTTTATCTCTGTTTGTTTGCTTGTTAAATTGAAAGTAAAAAAGTTTGGGTTTTTTTTTTTGCCAATTTTATGGAGTTCCAAACATTTTACCAATGGTTTGTCTCTAATATAAAAAATAATCATTAAAAAAAAACAGCTTATTCATACTAAATGTGGACTAGTGAGGTAACTTAGCAGCTCCCTGCTTCATCTGCCGAGCCAGGCTTCATTTGATTTTAAAAATACTTGAAATCAGCCGGGCGATGGTGGCGCACGCCTTTAATCCCAGCACTCGGGAGGCAGAGGCAGGCGGATCTCTGTGAGTTCGAGACCAGCCTGGTCTACAGAGCGAGTTCCAGGACAGGCTCCAAAGCCACAGAGAAACCCTGTCTCGAAAAACAAAAAAACAAAAAACAAAAAAAAAAAATACTTGAAATCACCTTTCTTTTCCAGATGACCCAAATTAAACACCATACATTATAGGTGTGCACAACAAATAAGAAATAATAACTTTGCTATCCTTCCAAGTGCTGCCTGAAACTGTAAAAGCAAGGCTGGGTAATCAGCATTACGAGTTGTGTTTAACCTTTACATAAAAGTTCTGAGGCCAAGAAAGCCCTCTGCTTGATATTGTATGGGTACCTGATTTCTCAAGACACTGAAAGGTACGAGACTTTCCCATCCCCCATTTTGCCTACAAGTTTCTACTTACTCTCCAGCGCTGCTTAACAGACATCTGAGAATTAAGATATTGATCATATTTAAAACTGCCATCAGACACCACCTCAAACTTTTGTCATTTCTCCATGTTCTGTCAATAGCTTCTCCCATTGAAATGACCCCTGTAGCTCATTTATAAAATAGTGACGTTTTCCCATTTGTTATATCAAAATATCTGCATTAAAATGCATCATTTTGTTTTGTCAGCTTCTATATCACTGTGTGTGTACATCCTGTACCACAGGATGGTAGTTTTGTGACATTTTACCACCTGTTAAATTGTGATTGATGGAAAATAAACCTATTTGTGAAGGTTTAACTTCTCATTTCTCCTTACAGGGCATCATTTTATGGTTTTAATATTCCTCTACCATTCCAAAGCCATTTTATGCATATTTAATATTTTTAAATTATGCAGTCTATATGTTTGAAGTGTCCGATATTTTTGCTCCTATGTGAGGCATATGAATTCTCTATGGGACAAGACTGGCTGTGACTAATAATTCTTTATAGGAATACCTTACTGCCTCAGTTTACTCCTTTTAGAGTCTAAATCTTTAATTATGTGCTCTATTAGAGGTAACATGCTTAATCATAAAATGTAGATATTTTACCACAGTACACTTTTAAAATATTTTTACGTTGAAAGCATTTTCTCTTTTAGAACTTGATCTGATTTTGCATCATTAAATGTAACCTGTACTATTACATATAGCATGTAATAGTATGCTGATCACTGCATAGTATGTACTAGTGTATAATGCATGCCTACTTATTTCTAGACTAGAACGTTTAAATTTGGGAATTGATTATTTCATCTACCCCTGTAACAAATCTGTAAATCTACTGTATTTCAATGTTTGGTTTCATAGATGAGAAGACAAAAGTTCTGGCTATTGATTTCAGAACTTTTAAGACTTCTCACACTGCCTCTTCAGTAGAATATTTATATCATATCTTAACATAATAACGATTTTTACATAGATACCAAATTTATAAAAAAAATAAGCAGTAATAGTTTGTTGATTTGTTTTGCTTGCTTCACCATGGGCAAAATGTTGCTTATGAAGCAGTTTGTAATTAGTCAAATATTTGTGCAATTTTATTGCATCTTTAAATTTTGGACTGTATTTCAATGTTTTTTTATGACATGAAGAAAAAATTTCCTTATCAAAAATGTATAGCTTACTAAGCCTTTCTTGCCAATCTTTGATCCAAATTAGAGATAGAACACTCATTGAAATTACTTGTTTGCCAACTGATGTTATGTTACTCAGACTCATGGTGTTGGCTCCGGAGATTCAGCACACTAATTAATCCAACATGGTAATTAATTGAGTCACCATGCCAGATGTCAAATCCTTTTGATATCTTTCAAGTCTCCATCTTGAAGTACATTAATAATATGCCACCTTCTGTGAGAAGCCTTTTCAAACCAGGCATTTGTATGTATATAGATTATTCCAATACCCCTCTGTACAGAAAATGAAAAAAAAAAACCTGATTAGACAAGAAGTTATTCCTGGAATAGTATAATGCGCTGAATGTATAAGTAAATTTTCGCTTCCCAACAGCCTCTTATCTTGGTAGATGCTTCACACTGGAAAGGTTTGACAATAGCAGCAGCAACAAAGTAAATGAGTGCATTGGGCCGGGTTACTTTACATGTGAGAAAACAGTAGATATCTCTATAATAAAGTATTGCAGAGGAGAAGACTGACACTTCTGGTAGTTAAATAATTAGCTCCTGAGCAATTATTTGATATTAAAACCCTGTTGTAATCTCAGAAATATTGTCTATAATGTAGGAACAATCATACTTGGTTTATAAGGAGTCTGAGGCTAAATGAGGACACATACATGAATTATCCACAGATATTAGCCCCTGTTACTAGTCTGTCATCTGTACAAATGATCTATTGAAACCGGCACATTAAAAGTTTCAGACAAACCCAACCCAGACTAAACGTATAAGACTGTTGACTTTGGTGTTTAGGGACATTGCAAGTCAAGATTTAACTCATTGTCAGGTGATTACGATTTTTTGGAGACACAGACCCAACAGGATGTGTCTGAACATAGAGATTTACTGTAGCATTTGGATCAAGCAAGAAGGGAATTTTGTAATCCAAAGTTGTGATTGTGGGTTGGACAATAGAAGAGTTCAAGTCTGTAGTTTTCTTGTGACCAGAGAAACCAATCTACTTGTTGAATTTAGACTTGCAATTTGTTGAATGAAGCCTACCTATACTATGGAATGTTATTTGCTTTGTTGAGGGTTGATTAATTTAAATGCTAATTCTGGTTAAAAAACATCCTCTGAGTTAGCATATAAAATTAACAATCCCAGGTTCTGGAAGTCCATGAGAGCTTGTGAATATCTATTTTATGGTTTGTAACAAATAAATGTAAAATAAGATGCAGAAGAAAAAAAACTAAGTTTGAAAGTAGTATTCAAATAAATTTTGAGACTCTAGAGGACAGAGATTTATTGAATCTTTATTATTCCATTTGGGCCTCCACCATTGGTATATAGTAAACAATCAATAAATGCTTTGAAAAGTCAAAATCTAACACAATGGAATGAACTTACCAGGGACTTTCTCCTGATATCCACTGGTGCCCTCCCAGCCTTGCCATGTCCATGAGAGAGCTGATAATTCTGCTAAAGCAATACTTTCTGCCATATCTCAGGCTTTTTTTCTGATGTTGACATTGTGAATGATATCTTCCTTTTTAATATTCATTTTCATCAGAGCTCAATATTGCTATACTTTCTGCTTCTCTCTGAACCTTGGCTCATTTTCATTTAACTCTGCATGTTTCCCCCAAACACTTCTGGCCTTTCTTCTCTTCTCCCTCCATTCCCAGTGCCTCGGGGAGCTTATCCACTTGTAAAGCTTTAGCTACTAATTTACAAATGACATTTAAACAAAAATCTCTAACCTTGCCTTTCTCGCTTTCTCTAACATAGCGAATTTCCACTATTTTAAGTACCTTTCCTACTAGCCTTTCCCGCTAACTTCCTCCAGCTCAGTGGTCATGATGGGGTGGGAGAGTTCCTTCTGCCTTTAAAGACACTCTTCCAACCATAGCTTTGCGCCCCCATTCCCGTCTCTGCAGGGGAATTCATCACATTACTCTGCTGTTCCTCTTTCATCTCAAATGCTTGCCCTAATTCTCTCAGGAGTCAGTTCCCCAAGTGCAATGTTCTCCATTTCACGTCCTCCTTCCTGATCTCTGTTCTTTTCTTCCTGGTCCTGTGCCACTGCTGTAGATAGTACCTCCAGCACAGACCCCTTGATCGTCACCATAATCTTTCAGTCGCTCTTTCTGCCTTCTTTCTCATCTTTTAAAATCTAGATCACAGTGAGCCCTAAAACACAGTGGCCCCGAACTCTAGTGCTTTAGATCCTACAGAGTACAAAAGAAATCGAACTGGCAGTGCCTAAGCAGGTCCTCCTGGTTTTCCTTTACAACTTTTCCTGCTTTTCTACATAGAGACTCCCGTTCTTGGAGGCTCTCTGCCTGGTTCTGCCTGGATAGCAGCATCTCCTGCGTCGATCCATCTGGAGGTCCTTTCTTAACACACTTGAAATCCTTTCTCTCCTGACTCCCTTCATTGCACTCCTTCCAATTTTACTTTCTCTATTCATGGTTGCCTCTGACAAAAACTTTCCCTGAAGTCTCCGTTCTGAAATAGATAAACTCTTTCCAGGGTTTCCAATTTGTACCTAGGATTGGGTCCTTTCCACATTATCTGCCTTCTCACTGGGCTCCTTATAGAATTTTTATTTTATGACCTTGCTGCACCAATCTATAATGAGGGACACAAACAGACAAACGGAATCTTGAAATAAGTCATTCTTTCTTTTTCCTAAGAAGCAGGGAACTGTGAGCACGTCCCCTTATTCAGGAGAGCAGGTCCCATTTCAGACTCTACACCATTTCTGTATCTGCTGTATTCCTGCTTCATCTGCCCGGCCTAGCAGTCCAGTTAACACCGCGAGTATGCTCTTTGGCCATTTACGTTTATGCGGCTATTTTGTGTTTTAAGTTCATTTCAGTGAAAATTTCCATGAAATGAGGTGACTCTATCTATGTCCTAAGTTTGCACCCCATATGTAGATGCGATCCTGGTGATGTCTTGATATGGAGCTGAACCTCAGTGTACAACCTAACAACCCTTTGAGACAGGAAGGAGGAGTTGCTGGGCCATGGAGGCAATTAAGATTTATTTACAAGAGAATCAGTCTTACCCCTCACTATGACATGGGTGCAGGCCAAGAAGGTATTCTGTTCCACCATGCTTCCTGTGAAGTCACATCCAGCCTCTCACTTTCCAGTGACAAACCATCTGGGAAATTCCATCTGTCTCTGCTTGGAAACTGAGGTGGCGGTCTCCCACTGTGAGCAATTTTCTATTAACTTCTTGGATAAGATCAGTCAGATTTATACTGAATTGATGGGGACCATAAGAGCAGGGTTGTTCCAAGGGAAGACAAATGTACTGATTTCTCTAATTGGGCTTGAGCCAGTTTCATTCAAGGATGCCCTTAGGTTCTAATAGTGCACTGGCTTGTGACCTTTTTAATTGTGCCCTGTTCCTCTTGGGAAGCATTGGGGAAATACATTATTGACGGAGATTGTAGCTTTGTCTCTTAGGGAAGGCAAGATCCTGCCTTCTCTTATACTGTATCTGCTATGTGGAGGATAATGGAAATGGAGTGGACAGGGAAGCTGCCCAGGAAGACATGAAGCAGGGCGTTGAAGATATCAGAGCCTTGGAAATAACAGACCTCCTTTCTAGAATGAGAGTCGTTGTATTTTTTTTTTTTTTGGTTTTTAAGACTGCAAAGTGGTCAACAAGAGGAAAATAGGTTAGTATGGAAGCCCCAGAAATTAAAGATACCCTATAAAATATGAACCTGAAAGTAAGAAAATAAAACATCGAATAATCACTTTAGAATCCCTGTAGAAAGGTAGATTCTTCATCTGCATTTTAATCCGAAGGGAGTCCTTATATTATGATGAAGGTAGCATTGTGATGTTGACAACAGATGGAGTCAGATTGTCTTCTGAGGCAGTAATGTCAGACAAGGAGCATAAATTGTACCTTTTCTGATAATTATTCCCTGCCCCCAACACACATTTTATAGATAGCTGAGCTGTCTTTGCCTATATCTTCTTTTGATGTTTCTCTTCTGATGATAGTGCCTCCGTGTTCTATATGGTTTGACTTAGAATTTTGAAATAGAGGACTCCAGTGGCACCAATCCTTGTCATTTACTTACAGTTTGTGGTTTTACACACGTGTGCACACATTGTCACATATAGTTCAGACAGAATTTAAACTCCTCTTGTGGCCTAATTAGTTTTAAAGTCTGATCTTACATTCTTCATGCCTCACTTCCCAAATGTTAGGGTTATAAGTATGTACCAGCACACCTGGCTTCATAATCTGAAATTTAAACACATTTTTAATGTACAGTATGATGTATGACTCACAGTATTTATGGATACTCACAAAAATTTGTTTTTCCTCTTTATTTGATGTTTTTGTATTTCTCTAGAACCCAAGAAGAATTTTTATTGAAGATGACCTTATAAAGTTATTGAGATGTGTATAAGTGTTGTACTGTTGAGATTATTAATATACCCAGGAATGAACTGTTCACATAATGACAATGTGTTCACAGTGGCTGCACTAGAACTTGTGTCTCAAGTAAAGGCTGAAGACAAGAGCTAGAATTCAGGCCTGAAGGGTGAAGGCTGGCTGTCAACTGAAATTGGGAGCTGTCACATGTAGCATGTTTGTTCTCATGCACTGGGGTAACATATGAATTCCCTTATTA
The DNA here is from genome assembly GCF_018167655.1 of Microtus oregoni. Classification (NCBI taxonomy): domain Eukaryota; kingdom Metazoa; phylum Chordata; class Mammalia; order Rodentia; family Cricetidae; genus Microtus; species Microtus oregoni. Next base: position 7,151,676 of record NW_024543829.1, on the reverse strand, counting down.
CAGATGTCCTTGTTACTGTCCTTTCTCAGCTTGCCAGGTCCAGTCGTTGTAAAGGCCTGGACTGTGAGGAGATTGATATATGAGGTCCTGAATGCCTAGAGAAAGGATTTCATCCATCTAGATATTGAGGAAATCATTGACACAGTGTACTCTATTGTCTTCATGATATAAATTATAAAATATAAATTATTAAGAAAGGTGTGGATTTTTCTGCAGCACAAAGTAGAAATGAGGTACTGTGGGGGTGTTAGGTAAGAAAAATTTGGATAGAAGTGTGTCCTACCCTTACAGAATGCTTTCTGTTTTGCATATTTTAAAACAGTTCTATATGGTAATCATAGCTAGCCATCTGAGTTATGAGGTATTAGCAGCACCCTTAACTTAGCATATTCTTCAGTTTGAAGATGGTACCAATGCAGAGGCAAAAGCCTTGTGTAATCCAGCTTGGTTTTAAGACTGAAATTATAACAGAATAATTCTCTCTAAATCATATAACACATTAAGCTCTGCTTTTGATTTAACTGACCTCTAGGAAATCCCAAAGTGGCCTGAATCTGGTCTTACAGTTTAGCTGTATCTGTCTGTTGGCCTGGACCATCTTTGATGTAGATTACCCAACAATCTGTGCCTCTGTCCACACCACTTCTACAAAGCCTTGTGTATGATGCATAGCGATCTAGGAGCAAATATCTTCTGTACACTTATAATAGGATAAACACAGTATAGATTTTTATCAAGTAGTTTTATATATTTGTAAATAAAATAATGGAGGAGTTCTGTTTAGGAGGCTAACACATAAGTTTTAAACCCTTGTATGGAGTTATACTTTTATATTACATTTTATTTATTGTGTTCACATGTGTGCAATGGAAGCACTTTTGAGGAGATGGGGAGGCCAACTTCTAGGGGTCTGTTGTCTTTCAGTCACATGAGCCTCTGCAAGGAACTCAGGCCACCGGGTTTGGCTGTAAGTGTCTGCCTGCAGAATCTTCTCACTGGCTCTAGTTGGATTTATTATTCCTTTGCTTTCACTGAGTTCGGTTTTTTTTCACGAGACTCATTGGCTCAGTTTTACCCAACTGCACTTTCTTATTTCTAACCATTTTTTTTATGTTCTCGGTGCCTTTTATATCACTTTATTTAGAGGAATGTGTATGCAGACCTATGGCTTATGTATTTGTTTATTTTTCTTACCCATTTTCCCCTCCAATTCCATTTCTGACTACCTCATATCACTGGTATAGTGACTCACAAGCCAGGTGACAGATGGCCAGTTCTTTGGTGTCCTGTGAAGGCTCAACTTATGGTGGCTTTGTCTACCAACACACTTAAGTGGCTGCTGATTCTGTTACTGACCCAGTGAGTTCTCTCCGGGTCAGATGGAGATGTGGTTGCTGGCATCCATGAGGGCAGGAAGATGATACAGTGAGAGAGGCGTCTAAGAAACACAGTGTTTTGGCAATCTAGGCTTAAGAGGGACATCTCATAATTTTGCTAAGTTCTGTTCTTAGGTCTAGCCCATCCGGAAGGGGACCACGTTAAACAAGGTCTTGCAACTGAAAAGGAGGCCTCTCTGGACCCCTCAGACTTGTCTGCTACAGAAGATGATTTGCATAAGTAGTTACTTGACCTCTGTCCAGAGAAGAACTTTCAAATAACAGGAGCAGTGGGGGAAATTGCAAGAGAAAATTTAATTAATTTGAACAGAAGGAAAGAGATTATGTGTTATAAATTATCATAACCAAAATCAAACACTCATTAGTTAAAGACACTTGTGAAACCGAGATACATTTTTTCTGATTTCTGTAGGTAAATATGATATTCCCACAGAAAGTGATAAATGGTTTCTTTATTTAGATATTATCTCTGCAGGTGAAGAAAACTGAGTTAAAGTACAGGTATTAGGGGGATGTCTTGGTGTTTCAAAATACTAGCTACTCTTCCAGAGGGTCCAAGTTCAGTTGCCAGCGCACCAACATGGCAGCTCACAATTACCTATAACTTTGTTCTGGGTAATGTAAACTTCTAGTCTAGAATCCACAGGCACCTGCACTCAGGTCACACACACATGCACACACACACACACACACACACACACACATACATGCACACACACACAGTCAATATATAAAAACATAAAACTATGTATATGAAGCATGATTTGCAAAAGAGTGTTATTGGAATTAGAAATACAATTGGTCATATCTTGGTCATATCTTCTTTGGTCATTTTGAGAACCATGCACTAACATATGGTCAGCATCAGACATCAGACAGAACATGTGGGAAAGTGCTCAGGATGGGGTTAGAATAGCCTGATTCTGGTCTTGCCTGCTATTACTGAAAGTGGCTGTGTTCCTTTGCATAATAACATGTCCTCTCATTTATAAAAGAGGAGTTATTATACCAGACTTACATCATACAGCTGCTTTAAAATTATATAAGATTATATGCATCTAGTCACTGTGAAAACTGTACAGCTTGCGATGTGATGTGAACCTGCATTGCTTTGTATTATATAGCTGTGAACAGAAAGTTGATTCTTTATCCCTTTAATACTTCAGGAAGTACATAAACCCTCTCCTCTTCTGCCCTCTCTCTGAATGTACTTAACCAGGAGCTTGCTTCCTTGTTCTCCTATGAAGGTGTCTCTGTGCGTACGTACTCACATTAATTTGTACACATGTGCTCATCAGACTTAGTGATTAGTTACTGTGAGGATTCTGAGGCTTGCAGTACACAGCTTTGAGAAGGACAAAGTGTGCAACGTTTAACATCTAAGGAGACCATCACAGCAAATTCAGAGAATATAAACACATAATTTTAGAAGGAGAAAGGTTGAGCTGTCAAACTACTTTTTGAATTATCTTCATTTCATTGTGTTTCCTTTAGGTGGGAAGTTCTGCTTTAGAAAGCATTTCTCTGGTGTGTAATTGGGGGATTCCTAACAACTGGGAAAAGTAATTTACCGTGTATGACTTGCTATTGAGGTAGGTTTGTATTTTAAAATGTTAACTCGATTTTTTTTATTGAGTTTTAGAGCTCAGAACAGAAAGAAAGCAAATATTGCCATCATGGTTCAGACAGAAACACGTAATAAAATGAGAAGAGTTGGTGCAGAGCTCAAAAAGAGCAAAGACATTTCTCAGGTAGATTAAGAAGTCAAACATACAGCATTTTTTCATCATTACTCTGTACGTAGAGGCACAGGGAGTATACTGTGGGCAGGAGTCTCTCCTGTGTTCTTCATCTCTGCACCTCTGTCTCCCCATCTCTCTGTTTCTCTATCTGTCTCTCCTCTCTCTCTCTCGGCCTCTCCATGTATGTATGTATGTATGTATGTATGTAAGTATGTATGTATGTATGTATCTATCTATCTATCTATCTATCTATCTATCATCTATCTATCTATCTATCTATCTATCTATCTATCTATCATCTATCCATCCTTTCTCTGTATCTCTCTTTCTCTGTCTCTCTGTCTCTGTCTGTCTGTAACTCTCTCGTATGTGTGTGTGAGTGATTTCTATCATTTGGCCTACATAAACTAACCATGACCCTATTGCAATGATTTCAGCCACAGGTGTGGCATTCATGAGGAATACTCACCATGCAAAGGTCCTCTATGATGTCCACATGTACAGCTAGCACGATCATCACAACCTGAGGACATACAAAATTGATGTTCCTCCGGTACAACCATGAGAGATTGGTAGTATTTGCACTCTGAGGATGTTCAGACCTGGCAAACAGAGGTGGTCTTTTCCCTGAACAGTTCCACAACGGACCCTAGGCAGTTTCACTCCTATAGAATCCTTCAGATCTTAAAAAAAGAAAGACCCACTGAAGAAAAAGACATTTACCGAAGTGCCCCATCTGTTGATACTCCAGGACGAGGGACTAAGAAGGACAAGCTCAGGATGAAAGTCAAACAGTGGTCCTTGCTATTACTTCATTAATCACATGGAGGCATTCTGAAAAATGTTTCTCCTTGCTTGTAACCATCTATTTTTCTTTTTTTGGCATTAATCTGCACCCCGTGGCAGGGTTTTATGAGAGGAAACAATGAGCATTTCTGTGTCCCCTCCCCTTCTCCCAATTGTTGTAGCCCCTGTGAGAAAGCGCTGAGGATGATACAAGTCTGTATCAGTGTGATAAGGGAAAGAGGATTCTGGATGGCTTTGGAGAGACTCTGTGGGGGTAGAGTGTGCTATTTCGGACTAGACAAGCCATGGAATACAGCAGAGGCCCTTAATGGGATCCCAAGTGTTCTGAGCCAAACCTTGTGCTTCTTCTTGAAGCTTTTCTAATAAAATATTTTGATGGTAAAAATTATGTGGCTGTCAGAGGGGCCAAGGTTCAAGGTGCTGTTTTAAGTCATTTGCTCCATAATGTTTGATTAGTTAATCTAGGCCAAATGACAAAAATAATAGAGCTAGCTCTCTCTCTCTCTCTCTCTCTCTCTCCCCCCCCCCCCCCGTTTTTCTCCTTTCAGGGACACATGAGTTCACTTTTAATCTGCTGGGAGAGTTTTCCACCATTGGCATCATGGACTCTGTATGAGTGACCAGTGTGTTTTATGAACTGTAGGTTCTCATTTTATAGCGAAATGAAGTACAAAGCTATCATTTATACTGCTGATTCCATTTTGGCAGGCTTTTGGATACCCATATGGTTCAGTTAATCTTTTTTGGAGCCTAAATGTACCTTTGTTATTTATTGGGATTTTTGAAATGGGACAAATGTAGATATATTTTTTTTGCTCTCGATTTAAAAAGTACACATTAAATGTTTCAAAAATAATTCATACAGCTAAGAGAATTCCTGTGAGTTTAGAGGGAGAGCTGCTGCTTGCTGGCCAGCAAAAACAAAACCACTCCTAACAACAAAGAGGAAACAGACATATGACGCTCCAGCAAAATAGAAGCAGCATTTTATAAAACAATGATAGTATTTATGGGGGAATTAGTGGAAATTGATAGTAAGTTAACCTTTAAACATTCCAGGCATATAGATACTAGGATAATTTTCTTTCATACATCCTGCTATAGGTATAGCTTATGAATAAAAGTGAAGATGCAAGAAAATAAAACCAAAGTGATTATCAGGTGGACAGGTGCTAGGCAGTCACATGATGGTGTGATACCGGGGCTTTCCTGTGCTCAGCTGGGGAAGCCTTGGGGTGGACAGCAACGTTAGACCCGATGCTGAGAGTTCCAGAGACAGCATCTTTCTCCTCTACTCCAGTGCCCTTCTCTGTTGAGTAGGCTTCCATCAGTTCAACTCTTTTAGAACCAACTGTAAAGAAAAAGGAAGGCAGAGGGAAAGACAAACTCACTGGTGTCTACTCAAAGTGCAACACTTTTCTCCCTCTGGAAGTTCTAGAAGAGTAGATGGACACGGGCAATAATATCCATCCTGTGCATCATTTATGGGCTTCTTTATACTGACTTATTAGCTGGATCAGCGTAGGTGTTAGCTAAACCTTCCACAGCGACTACATGAGGCTAAGGATGAGAAGGCTAGAGATAGATCTGATCGTGCTGATAACCTAAGTGTCCCACACCTGTTCTCATCCCTAGCCCCACATACATTACTCTCTGTGCTTGCAGAGTGATGACCTTCCTTGCAGTTAAATCATAGGTGAATGAAACCATTATGTGCATATTTTCATAATTATTGTTGTAGTCATTCCTTCCTGCACTGGCCAGCAGTTAAATGAGTAAAATCTATTCTTTTTTTTTCTATGTTAGATAATTGTGATAAGAGTCATAAAGGAAAGCTTGACTCGGTATTTATTATGTCCTGTAAGTCAGAAGCTTCGCTAAAATGTGGGGGCACAGAGGTCTGAATTCTCATCACACAGAATTACTTCTTGTATGCTTATTGAATATATCTGAATTCTATCCACCACTTTCATCTATCTCTATAAGGAAACCACATGGATGAAAGCGCACACACAATAATTAGTTATAAAGACAACATATAAAATAAAAAATAAATTAATAATTATATTTTATTTATTTTCTTTATATTCTATTTTAACTAAAAGAGTCTCACAATTTAAAAAGAAAATTTATCTCAGTTGTTGAAAGACATTTAAACTTTTCAATTTTTTTAACCACAAGTTATCAATATTATAAAAAGCAGTATTTCTAACATCTTTTCTGGTAATCATAAAAATATTATATGTGCACTAAATAGGTAAGTTTAAATGAATGTAGAGAAATTAGACACACACATGTTGGGCAAAGGTGCTTATTGTGAAGTTTATAGCATTTATAGTGGAATGACAGCTGTTGAGAAGGCTTGATGCTCTTGTGGAGCTGTGTTCACAGCACCCACCAACACTGGTTTTCTGAAGAACATCTGTAACTCCAGTTACAAAGGGGCCTGCATCATCTTCTGTCCCCTTCAGGTATCCACAGTGTGTGCACACACATGCGCATTTGCATGTGCACACATACACAAACACACATACACATCATCATCATCATCGTCATCTAAACCATGAAAGGTTGTTCATGACCACTCAGAGCCTTTTCAAAAAGCCTCGAGTTAAAAATGACAGGCTTAATAAAGAGAAAAGAAATGTGAAAAATTGCAAAGAAAAACAAACGAAAAAGATTACTATAACCCAAACTACTCCTTCACATTTCAAACCTTATATCTGTAATTTCCACATGCATGGATCTTGACTACAGTGAAACCTAAATTTTTGGGAAAAATTGCATCAGTACTGAATGTGACAATGTTTTTATTTTCCTGTCACTGTTGCTTAAATAATACTTTTTAAATAGAATTTGTCACAGATGATCTAGATATTTTGGGAGCATATGTTTGGGCTGCAGAAAATTTCTGTTATACTTTACTTAGGTACATACACAAATGTGGTTTCAGGTGTCTATGAGGGATTCTTGAATATATCCTCTGTGGATACTCAAGGTCAATTATATTTTATTTGCTGACCATTTTTATTTCTTTTAATTGTAGCTTTCTCATAAGCAGTTCATGACTCTCTGTGGATGGAATATTTGAGGAGGGGATACCAGCTCGCAGAAAACAACATAGAGGCTTATTAACTATGAAAGCTATGGCTTAGTTTAGGCTTGTCCTACTAGCTCTTATAACTCCAACTGACTCAATTATCTTAGTCTATGTTTTGTCCCATGGGTCTTTACCTCATTTCTCCATACTGCTCATGCTGCTTTCTCTGTGTCTATCTTGTAACCCCACCTTTCTTCCTCTATGAGTTTCTGTCTCCAGAAGTCCCCCATCCTCTTCTTGCCGGCTGTTAGCTATTCAGCTCTTTGATAAACCACCACAGACACACATCTTCATAAGTATAAAGAAATATTCCACAACATTTCCCCCTTTTGTCTAAATAACAAGGAATAGTTCTAACTCTATCATAATAAAACTATAAACAGTAAAAGCAATTATAAGGTAAGAATTACACTGACAATGTCCAGTCTATTTGTATTTAGCATATTTGGACAAAATACTATATTTTCTTGATGAATTTATACCTAAAACATTTTCTATCCTAACTTGTATTATCATCTTAAAATTATCTTTTTAGACCTCAAAATAGCTTCTTAGATAAATAATCTAATGTTTTCTGTCTCTCAATCTTGTACATCTGTCTTTGTCCTACTGTCCTAGAATATCTAACAGACTTTTCTGTGAAGCAGGAAATTTGAAGGACTGCCCCACCTTGTATAGCAAACTTTGGGAGTTGCCTTGTTTTGTATCCTGCTTGTCCAGTTTGGCTAGCACACTGTCAGAAATCAAGACAAAAACAATTATTTTTTTTTGTCCAAATGGCTAGCTTTTACCACAAAGAATGCAAAGACCATATGGAGGTTCTTCAATTCCCATTATCATTTTTGAAGTAAATTGGTACTGCTGGGAGCAGACATGGCTCACTTTCATGAAAAGCCTTATGTTATTAAAATATCTGAAATGCCATGTTTTCTGTATCTCTGATGTGCTTGAATACCATCTATCTATCTAAAATTTATCTCTGTTTGACAATAAAAAACATACTTAAAATGGACACAAATTTGATTTCTGGGTTACTACTTACCTTATTTTTTAATTATTCTAAATAGTTTGTAATAATAACTTGCAAGGACTAGAAATTTATATTACATTGTCATATGAGCTGCATATATACAATACCTTAAACAAGAGTTGAATCATATATACAGTATAACAAAAAACCTTAAATTTGCATCAATAAAAAGATCCACACCTACATAAAATATTCGAGACTAGTGGTTGTTCAAAAGTATATGCAGCATTCTATCATTTTATCCCATCATTTCTATATGATATCCCTCTTTTCCACTTTGGAAAGAGATCGTGAAACCTTATCTCAACTTTGTTTAGCCAGTAACAACTTGGAACCACCACCCTAAATAACAACAAACATCCATAACCCACTGTATGACCAAAAATCACCTTTGGGAATGTGAGTCTTGTATTCTCTAGACTGCTTCCTGTTGTCTTTGGGTGAACCTGAGAAAATTGAGATAATGGTAAAGTCCCAGGAACTCTAGCCATACCATTTGTTGTCCAGTCTCTGTGAAATGGGGGAAGAGCAAGGCTTATCTGTGGACCTGGCTACAATATTCTGTGAGACTGGACCATCTCAGCCAGCAGCCTTGAAGCTGTTCCGGATGGGAACTCTAGGGAAACTGCAGCAGAAGCCTTTGGGGAGACTATATCACCAGGGTCACTCATTTTCTTTGGTGTCTTGTCCCCTTGCTCTGCCTTGTAGTTTTTCTAGATTTATTTCTATGTCTGTGGCCATGATCCTCAGGAGATCTCTCCCAGTAAATTCTGATCTCAATTAACTTTGAAGGAATCCATAGCTTTTCATTTTCTATAGAAACAAAAGCATAACCTCTCCTCTTAAACAATATATTTTCTGACTTCCATTTTGAAGTTAAGACATTATTAAAATATATATGTTGGTCAATTTAACAGTTTCCATAATCCGATGTCCTCAACAGCTATTGTTTTTGTACATTAGCATTGAAAAAATTCTAGTCAACAAATTACCATGTAGGATTCAGACTTCCTGTTTATTTCCATCTTTATGTGGTTATCATTTTTATATTATTTTATTCACTCTTTAAAGACTATTTATAACAATATTTCTATGATTGTTTATACCTATGTACTTTTTAAGACCTACACACAGGTTTTTAACACATTGTAACTTGTTTAGATGGTTTTTCCCCTTTGGATCTTTCGTTACTGAGCACCTGCAGCATTTTCTGACTGTCCAAGACAAATCTTAAACTGCCAGGTCATTCACATGTGGATCAGCTTAGCACAAGGTGCTGCTGCATGGTGCTGGTGACTGGCTCCACCCCACAGGTAGTGGCTGCTAGCTACTCCTCTGTATATTGAGCACCAACCCACCTGAGAGACTGCTGAACTAGAAAGCCCCTTGTCCAAAGCTTTTCTTATTTTTTTAGGCCCTATGTTTGGATATTCAAGCCCCCATGTTGAATACCATTTGTAGATGGATTTTCTTTGGACTGTCAGCTTCCCTTCCCCCCCGCCCTCCCAAAAAAAAAAACAAAACAAAAACCAGAGACTTATTGTATTAAGTATGAAAGCTTGACCTTAGCTTAGGCTTGTCCCACTAGCTCTTATAACTTAGATTAACTCATTTATTTATTTATTTATTTATTGGTTTATTCAATACAGGGTTTTTCTGTAGCTTTGGAGCCTGTCCTAGAACTAGCTCTTGTAGACCAGGCTGGTCTTGAACTCACAGAGAGAAGCCGGGGTGGTGGTGGCACATGCCTTTAATCCAAGCACTTGGAAGGCAGAGGCAGGGGTAACTCATTTTTTTTATCTACATTTTTTCACGTGGCTCATTACCTCATCTTTCCATATTGTTCATGTTTTCTTCTTCCTGTCTGGATCATGACCCTACCTTTCTTCCTCTCCAAGACCTCTCTGTCTCCAGATATCCTGCCTAATGCCTTCCTGCCTAGCTGTTGTCCATTCAGCTCTTTATTAACCCAATCACAGTGACACATCTTCACACAGTATAAAGGAGTATTCTGCAATAACCCTCGAAGTTTCATCTTCCTTCTTTATGACTAGATTAATAAAATGAAGTGGTTTTGAATCCATGTTAGAGTTATAGAGAAGGCATTGAATATGCTGCAAATCTGGCCTATCAGTCAAGTGATAGAGTAGAAATCAATAATCCCTCTCACATGGCTGTGTGCCCTTACATGCTGAGGACCTTAAAAATTGAAGTGCATCAGGACCAACTGGTGACAGGTTCAGAGGAAGAGGCCCTCTACCGAGTTAGCTGGCTCTTTCTGATAGTTCTCAAAGTTATCTTTATTCCCTGATATCAGGGGAAAGTAGAGTAAAATTTAACTAATCAATTACTACAATCTCATCTTCTTTCTACCTCATTTTACTGTATTGTTTTACCACAGCTTTTCTTTAAATGCATTGTAATCTGAGCTGATTTTCTCTTTTAGCGTCAGACAATACAGAATATTCATAATGCATAGGACACTTAAAAGTTTCTAAGTAATTTACTTCCATTCTGCAGATGTAGCTCGTCTCCTAATCAGCACAAGCCATGTGGCCCACATAGAGATGATATAATTAAATACATCAATAGCCAAAATCATTGAACCTGCAGTGGTGCGGTATTAGGTTCAATGGCACCTTCACAAGAGAAGAAAGCTGTTACTGCTGTGTTGACAATGGAATGGTTCTTCTCCCATAAAACTCTGAAATTCAAAATTTATGTCCTGAAAATGCTGAAGCATGCATGGGCAACCTGTATATAGTGTTCTGTTGAACTTGTCCATATTGGTCTAAGTTGATGAGGGCAACTGACCAGGTCTCTTCCTCAAAAGGGCAGCAGATCTCATTACAGATGGTTGTTAGTCACCATGTGTTTGCTGGGAAATGAACTCAGGACCTTTGGAAGAGCAGACAATGCTCTTAACCACTGAACCATCTCTCCAGCTCTACCTCCAGCATCTAGCATGCAACATAGGAATAAAGCAAATTGCCCCATGAAACAACTGCTTGCCAGAGTCGCTTGTCTTGGAGCTTGAGTATCTTTATAATGATTTAATAGGAAAAATACATGTTAAATGGGATTGGATACCCTAGCAAACTGGTAAAGAGAAGCACCTCATGACTCCATTCATCTTTCTAACATTTCGTAGCTTCCATTGAAACTTATCGTGCTCATTGTTATTCCATTAAAATCTAATCCAAAATCAGGATTAAGCTTGTTGCTATTCTGAGTGCTCTAATTTTTTAAATGGGCAGCAACTCTTTGAGACTTTTTTTTATTAATTATGTATTGCACGAAGTGTACTACATCTGAAAGAGCTGAAGACAAGGGGTATTTTGAATGGAGCTGTAAGTACAACTGACTGTAATTTTTAAAATCCCCCTCTTTTCACTTGTATTTCTGTCACCTTTTTGGGAGAGCCTGCATTACTTTTGAGATCCAGTAAAATTTGTAGATCAAATTCTATTGTTTTTCAAAGAGGTTGTCTTGGCTGTAAGCATTTAGCATTCAGCTTTGGTGATCTTAATTTTCCACTGCAATTGGAAAGTAGAAAATTGAGTTAGAAAGTAAAAAAGTAGCCTTAAGCTTAAAAAATAAATACAGCGAGCCAACCCAGAACCCTAAATTTCTTCTTCTTGGTCTTTGCTCCCTCTTTAGAGACAGCGTTGCCGATTTATGGGGATTATTGTCTTCGTTTTCTGTGTCAGAGAGTTGAGAGGTGAAAGCAGTGGGATTTCGTTTTCAGGATGCCACATGTGCGTTCTTTGATCAAAGGTACAATGTGCCTCGGGGAATAAGTTCAATCTTGATTTCTCTAGTCAATCATCCACTATCGGGTACCACTGCCCTGATTAGCAGGCTGAAGAGAAAGAGCATATCGTGGGTGTGTGTTACAGAGATGAAGAACAGCGATGAGCCTTTGGCAACAGACTCCGCCTGAAGAGTCTCCATGGCATTTGCTTTCTCTTTGCGCAAATCCCCTTAGTACATGAAAGAACAAAAAATCAGTTTTTCCATGTACTGTTCCACAAACCGATGATTTTCTTTACAGATAGTAGTTTCCTTTCTTTGTTTAATCCATTGTTGCAAAATTGAAACTGGAGAGAAAGAGAGCTGGATGTGTTGTTACACTTGATAGGAACATTCAAATGCAGCTTGCTCAGTATTTCCGTCTTTCCTGCACCAAGCCATTGGCTAACGCCCACGGAAGTTCACAAGCGCACCTGAATTCTTCCGACTCATCAGTTGGACTTGCAGAAATGTACAGTGGTTCTTGAGTCCTGGAAGTCGCTTATACCCACTCAGTACTCATCCTTAATAACTCTTCAAAAGACTGCTATCTAGGTTATATGACTCCTTATATCTTGTTCCCTTTGGTCAAAGTAAACAGGAGACCATGTCAAGAAATATGAGGATGTATGCTAATAACAGCGACCATTAGCCTATGCTGACACATTAGCTTATTAGTACAAAGCTACATTTTCAGTCTATCCCTGTATGTAATGCATTATGAATGGAAAGATGTACAGAAGGTCTACAGTGAAAACCCAGCAGTGAAGGGATACATTCACCTTAAGTCATTGTGAAATTTCACCAATTATTTAAAGAAATCATTTGCTGAGAAAATAGTTTTATTCATGGATACATTATTTATTTATGTTGCTGAGAATGGAGCCCAGGCTGTTGTTATACATGATGAGCGGAACTCTGTTTCAGAATAGGTCTCCCACCTCAGACTTGTGAATCCACTTGGGGAAACAAAATTAAGAAACATATTTATCATAGGGAAGTGAGGTAGGCTTAATTCCAACTGACTTTATTTCCTATTTGAGCTCAGTGGTGGGGTGAGTTTGATAAGGTGAAAGTCAGTGACTGCATTAATTTATGGCAAGATACAAGGACAGTGAGTTCTCTTTTTCTTTGCTGCATCAATAACTCATAGCATTTAGGGCCCTGTATGTACCACTGATTTCAGTGATGCATTTGTTCTCAGTGGTTATCCAAAGGATTTCGGCAACTAGAATTAACCACTTATTTGATAAAAGAAGCAAACTAAAATACTGTTGGGCTTTTCCCCTCCCACAAAAAGACAAGACAGAGCAAGTAAGAGTAACAACAGTTATAGTTCTAGTCATATGCATGTTTTTCTTTGCTAGTACTTATTAACTAATTCTCTCCTGCTCCTGGTTAAATATTCTGTAATGGTGGTAAGTAAAGCAGATTGTTTTTAAAAAAGAAGAATGAGGACTTGCCAACTGAACACAGAATGGCTTTTAGCAAAAGCATTTGTATTCTGTCCGTGATTTGGTCTGAGTTCACGAGTATCATTTGGCATGCATTTGTTTCAGAAATGGTGCAAGAGTAAAACCACCAGTAAGCAGTGGTGGTTTCACATAACAGACTTTCTATGAGAGAAAATATACTAATGACATCGTGTCTATTTATCATTAAATTTAAAAAGGCACCCTGTTCTTTTTGTAGACTGCATGATACTTCACTTGAGAGCATTGGAATACCTAGGGCATAGGGCTAAGATTTGCTGCAAAGCATCTATCTAAAATTTAAAACCTGGAAAAACCCCTTTGAGCCATGTCTACATTAAGATAAATTACAAAATATTGTGAGAATATAGGATGCTTTTAAGAAGATCTTCCTTCTTTCTTGTGATGTGAGTAATATATCTGTTGATGCCTGACAAAGGGTTAACAAATGCAGCTAACATTTTTGGAACTCACCTAAATACTATTTATGTTGAGGAACAGGAATATGCTATATGGATGCAACAGACAAAAAGACAAGTGACCCACGGCTATCTCCTTAATGAAGTAGTGTTTTCCGCTTCCATTTTTATTGTGCTGATGCTATTTAGAACTTCCTTCTCCACTTAAAAGCCAGAAGTTAAAACTTTGGGAGAGCATATCAAGAACACGTGGTACCTTAAACTATGATCCTTACCAACCTCATTTTATCTCCCTCAATTTTTAGACCCCATCGTGTCTGCCCTTTTCAGAGCCAGGATCTATTAATGATAATTACTTCGAGTACAATCCTCATTCTGTGATACCATCACATCATTGTGAGGAAGATTGTGATCTTATCCTAGCCCACTCTGTTTAGCTCTGACACTCCTTCTATTATAGCAGGCCCTTGATAAGATCATGGTTGTTAGGATCAAGCATTAGTTGGAATCAATATTTGAAAATGTGTCTGTTTTTGCTTAATGGCAAAGTTAGTGTGCGATGTGTGGGCTGATGGGGGAGCAACTGTTGCGGGAGGTTGTGCAACTTCATCTGCTCAAGGCTTCTTCCTAAGGATTTACATTAAGAAGGAAATACAGGATCAGGTTCTGGAAAGCATAACTGTATGAATCTAGCTACCTGTAAACATGAAGTTTCAGATGGGCATCCTACCCATTGAAAGAAAACCATGGTTTTCAAGCAAAAGACCATCTTCATAGTTCATAGTTCTTCATTACCAACATATAAACAATTCAATAGTTTGTAATCTAGGGCAATTTTATCTCCCAAAGGATATTTCACAATGTCTAGAAACAACTTGTTTTTCACACCTGTGGCAAGAGAGACTAGAGAGAGGGACAGAAGATAATAAGTAATGTTATTAGCATTGGAGGTTAGAATGACTAATGAATGTCCCAAGGCAGCTTGGTAACTGAGAACAGTCTGAACCAATATGCCAATGGTGCCAATGTTGAAAATCCTTATATAATACATACTATGGATACAGCAAAACACTGAGGTTGCTGGTGCAATGGCTTTCAATATTTTGTGTGCCTTTCTATGTTTCCAGAGCTACAAATACTATAGCTGAAGAGTTGTCCTTTCTCCCTGGTTAACCAACATCTGCCAAACTTAATTTTTGGCATTCCGGTAGGCATAATGCTTGCAGAGATCTGGATGGTGTGCTTCAAATTTGTGCTGAATCAAGCATCAGGTAGGAAAACTAAAATGAGAAACCATTGATGTGAAACCTCTGACCTAAATAAATCCCAAGTTCTCTATTTTCATGGGGAACTTAACTTCCAGTCTGTTTCTGACACTTCCCCAACTTCTCCAGCCTCATGAGATATGCTTATTATTTCATCATATATTTGGTTACATCTGTCACTTGCTTAGATCCCCAGCCTTCAATGCTTCGGTGGAAATGCATAAAGATCCTCCAAGGGTATAAAGCTATAGGAAAAGATTGTTTTCTGTTACTAAAATAGCTTTAAGAAGCTAGCAAAAGAAACATGTTTTAAAGTTATTTTCAAATTGGGTAAAATAGTATGATTTGTTTTTCTTTCTGTTTTCTTTAGTGAAAGGGTATACTTTTTTTCAAGAGCCTAAGTTGAGGTTTAATCTCTCTCTCTCTCTCTCTCTCTCTCTCTCTCTCTCTCTCTTATAATTGTAGAAGGGCAATCCTTTCAAATATCGAGAAATTCTAAATTATTCTTCTATCTCGGCGAATACTCTAAATAAAAACCTAAAATACCCCAGTTAAAATTAACTTGGGAAGTATAGTATTAACATTTTAAACTTTATTGTTTCCTAAATGCTCTAAAATTATCTCTAACATTATATTTTATCTCAGGTGTTTTAGCAAAAGTTAAAAAAAAAAACATGTTTCAGAAAGTATATTTCTTCTTCCTCACAAATCTGGGTTTTGACTGGCCAAGGAAAATGTGACTTGGAAATTCAGTCTTTTGTAACTTGGAAATTCAGTCTTTTGTATAATTTTGTAGTGCCAAAATCACCAAGTAGCATGATTTGAAAGAGCTATGTAAACCCATTTCTTCTACCCCTCTAGTTCATAGTGCATCACAGTACAACAAGATGTTTCTTCTTGCAGAATAAGACATGACTTCAAGTGTTTGTGTTTGATATATTAACAACAGAAAATTAAGGAATTTTACAAAAATTCCAACTTGGCAAATAGTAGTAACTCTTATCATCCGAGACCTCTCCAATAGAAACTTAAAGAAACCGGTCTGGACAATGTCTTGAAAAACACCCATATCTGACAGCGTCTGTATCTCACCCCGATTAGGGATGATCAGTTAAATACAAAGACCACTTGAGATAATTGAGCTCTGATTTGGACTCTATGTTTCTGTCTTTCAAGGTGGGGCAGTGTTTATGATAAGGGACACATGTCTCTAAAAACGCTGGGGACTGCGCTCTTTGTCCTTAACTTCAAATTGAAGCAAATGGCCCCTTTTGGAAAGGAAAAGCATCATTAAGTAAACAGTATCGCCCATAATTTCCACTGGGAATCACTGTGAGCTGATCCAGAAAGACAACACTTAACTCTGCAAAACCCTCCTAAATGACCAACTGGTTCGTATCAGTGGCCCTATAATCTGAAATATAATTTACTTTTGTATTTCTTTAAATTACAAACTAAGCACTACAAACACAATGTTTCCCAAAACAAGAAACACAAAACAGCTATAGTGAATAATAGTGTGGGAAGTTTGTTGAGACCCTACACGCCTCTATCTAGATGTCGCTGGCATTCCCCTGATAGTGCCAAATGACCATGTCTACATGTCTAAAGACATGGTTATATAGTCCTGGGGGAGCAAACTGCATGATTTGAGAATGACCACAAAGAATATTACTGAATTATAAGATGGAGAATATTGGTTGTAAAAATAGAATCTAAATGCATGTACTTTGTTGTTTTAGCTTCTACTTTTTAAATTTGGTTGTTAGACTTCTAGACTTTGTTACAATAAATGCAGTTAAACAAAATTGAAATGGAATGTTGGCTAAATTTTAAAAATAAAATCTTGAAAATATATAAGCCAGAAAAATTGGATTAAACTATATTATATATTTTTGGTTCTGAGGATTAATCTGCTTATATGCATAGGGAAGAGACTTGCTTATTTACCAGATAGCCAGCTCAGTGCCTGTTGGGGTAAAATTTATAATTGCCAAGTGATACACTATAAGGATAAGAAAGTGGATTTTTTATGATAAATGTAGAAGAAAATGAGTATAGATGATGTATAAATTAGTTTTATGATTTCAGTAATTTTTTCCACAATGGCTTTCAAAGTGAATGTTTTATATAACCATCACATTAAAATAAAAGGTTTTCTGAAATATCTCCCTACTCCATTTTGAAAGTGCTTCATTACACAAGGCACCTAGGCTGACTGTAGGGGCTTTTCCCAGCCTTGTTTTTAGGGTTGCCGGAGGAGCAGTGATTTGGGTTGGACTTCAATCTCAGTGGAAGTGATGATGCTGGAATCAAACTTTCAATCTTTTCTAAATGCCTTTCTTATTGGCAGCTTCAATGGCCTACTTTATTCTTTCACGGTAGGGCCTTCCATTAGGTATTTGTTTTGTTGACATGTGAATGCTCTTTTGTCAAAGATTAACCACACTGCCTCCACACAGGCAGGATGGCTTTTAAGATAGTCTTTTACTAAATTCCTAGAGTGAGGATGTATGTCAGGCCAGTCGGGGGGCAAGTTTAGGGGACAGCTGCTGATGAGTGAGCTGCTCCATCCTCACTGACCTGTGGAGAAGATGCTCACAGACAGAAGCAGAAGAGAGCCTGGTCCATACACACACAGTTGAATATGATTGAAGGATATTTAATCTCATTGTGTTGTAAAACATTTAGACGATCAAAGTGTTTCACAACAGGTAACTTGAACCGTCAACTGAAGGGCGAAAGTCTAATGACAACAAGGAAACCTTTCAGTAGTTTTTAGAATCTGAACTCAGCAGAGGGCATTCTACTTTTGTGTTTGGCTCCATTTCTTAATTTACAATCAACATCTCTATATATTTACAATCTCTATATATTTACAATAATATATAAAACGCATCTATATAAAATATATAAAAATCTGTATATATATTTACAATCAATATCTATATAGGAAACTTTTATTGCACTGAAGTGTAATACTTCAAGTTGGCTCATGGTTTGAGTGACTGTTATAATTGTTACGTTAAGAAATGAAGGTATCCAATTTTTTTTTTTTTGGCATTTACCTAGACTTTAAATCCCTTTAACAATGATTTTCTTACATTTCAACAAAGATGTTATCATGACTCTACCCGTGTCTTATAGGTGTATTTTACCTGTATGCAGGAAAAATTAACCTTTACTATTAAAACTGCTTTGCTAGAATTACACAAGCCCTAAGGTAAAAGAATATGAAGGGTTGGTTTAAGGTACAAAATTAATTTAGTACAGGCAGAATATCTAGGAATCAATTACAATATCATTATAATACACAAACTTTTCACTCCAAAACATAATTTCCAAAGCACTCTCTTAACTTTCTTCTCTTGTTCCATTCTTTATACTTCTTTTCTTTCATGACATTTCTGCTTGTATATGTCTGCTGATCCATCTTTTTATGTTGTTTTGGTCTTTTTTATAATTTATTTGTTTCTTGTTACTTTTAAATCATTTGACCAATTTATACACACAACTATACCATGAATTTTAGTTATTCTCACCCCCAGTGTACCTCTCTGCTATGGGATAATGCTCTCGTACATGGTAAAGATGTCATTCGTATTGGTTTAATAAAACACTGAGTGGCCAGTAGCCAGGCAGGAAGTATAGGTGGGGCATCCAGACTAAAAGAATTCTGGAAAGAGGAAAGGTAGAGACCTAGTCACCAGCCAGATGCAGAGGAAGCAAGATGAGAATGCCTCACTGAGAAAAGATACCAAGCCAGGAGACTAAACATAGACATGAATTTTGGGTTAATTTAAGATGTAAGAAATAGTTAATAATAACCCTGAGCTAATAGGCCAAACAGTTTATAATTAATATAAGTTTCTGTGTGTTTCTGTGGGACTGAGAGGCTGTGGGACCAGGCAGGACAGAAACTTCCATTTACACATCTCTCATTTCCCTTTCTCAGGAAAACCCTTCTTCCCAGAAAATATCTCGACACTTTCCTGTCTTTTTTTTTTTTTTATCATCTGGCCCATTCACTAAATTTCATAATTCGAGGGGGCAGAAATTAAGTGAGAGACATAAGATGTTTGCTAGATATAACATAGACATTGGCCAGCTGTGGCTGTCTGCACAAGATACGAACACAATTAAGTCTTTCAAGATAAAGGTGATACTGGAACGTAGGAGGCTCTATCCCTGCTAGGGACTGTTCACAGTTTAGAGTTGGTGAAGGAGGGGGCTCGCCACTGTTTTCAGTGGTGTAGCCACTGGTAAGTTGCTCTTGCTCCAGTAAATAGTCCTCCATACACTAGCCCATCTTTCTTTTCTGAATTCGGTATGGAGTAGCTTTCTCCTGCTTACTTCTTTATTATACTTTCATCTGTGTTTTGCTGAGCTAGAATGACATTCAGTTCTACTGGAGAACTATCTTTAATGCTGTTAGTGAAGGTCTACTTTTGTCCCTGGAGAGTCATATTTTCATTCCATTTCCATTTATACTACCTAGATGTGGAGAAGCCAAGAACCTTGAAGCTAAGAACCTCCAAATAATTCCTTCCAGCCCTATACAATTTTTGTTTTTTTTTAAATTTTATTATCTATAGAAAACTTGGAAGGGATAATAATAATAATATTCAGAGTATAAGTACCATTTAGTATACAACCTATAAACAAACTCCAAGCTTAATTTCTATTTTAAGGCACACATGCATTATATATGATAAGCTTATTTAATCTTAATATGGTATGTTGGTTTACTTACAACCACTATACATTGTTTGGAGGGCACAAGTACAGGCAATGATATTCAATTGGAGATTTCATTTGGAGATAAGTCTTCTCTAGAAACATTTCAAAGACTCAGTCCTAGAAATGCCTGGTTGATATGGTAGATTAGAACACTGCCATAGGAATTTCATATAACCATCTGAGAAAATGTGTGTGAGCCCATATAGACACACAAATACACCTTCACAACCAATGGCAGTACAGTCTGCGACTTATTAGTGCACACTTGTTCTCAGGACTCCATAAAGCTGCTTATTAGAAACAAGCAACTCCAAGCTTAAAGAGCACATGCATGGTGTTGGTGGAGTGTTGGTAGCTAAGTACCTAGCCTGGAAACAGAGTAAGGTGGGATTAGGGGATAAAGCAAGATTACTGTAAGGATTCAGCAGTTGTGTGCAGATAGGTTAAGGGGCTAAGAGCCACAGCTGTTCTTTCACAGGGCTTTGGTTTCCAGACTTAGCTCTGACAAGAGCATGAAGCCTTCACTGAATAGCCTGAAACAGAGACGTAAATATAGAGTAGGAGTGAGCGTATCGATTTTGTTTATTCACTCTGTATAGATCACAAATCGGGTTGTAACTAATACATTTTATGTATTCATGAAATAAAAAAAGAACATTTTTGAAACTAATAAAATAATCTTTTAATTAATTATTTGATAGAAATAAAAGTATACCAACATAAAAACAATGACATGTATTTTTTTAAAAATAGTGTTGCTTTATAAATTGAATTACTTAAGCACATATACCTATGATACCCTTCATTAAAAAATTATATTATTGAAAATAAGTCTACTTCTTAAATATATAAAACTTCATTCCTATAGCAATTGAAATTGCATAGTTAATATTACAAACATACCTTTTAAACAAGATGTTTGGAGAAGATTAATACATTGAATCATTAAAGCTATATTAAAATTTCCACATGAGTACAGTTTTATTCCAGTATGTCAGAAATGTTCTAGATGCTAAATTATCATATTATAAGTCTTATTTAAAGGTTTTTAATATATATATATATTCTGAGATATATATGATATATATTAATATATATATGTATCACTTTGCTTCAGAAATGATGTGAATGAATCTGAAAGTTTATGGTGAAATACAGCTCACAATGGCAAGTGGAAGGAAAATGTATGAAGCTGTGCATGGAATCTGCAGTAATGGTGTCATTTGTTAGATTGCCACCAACATATGAGTCTTGTTATTACACTCCTCCAACACCTGTATCAGCATGACATCAACCATCTCCCAATCCACAAAATTAATAACAAAGAAATGGTGAATTGGGTATCCCGAGTTCCCAGCAGAGACATATTGTAGTATCAACCATAAAAGGAAGAAAATTGAACAGAAAAAAATGAAGAGATAAATAAGAGATGGTTTGCTAATATGTAAAGGAAGAGCCTGATGAGCATGTCTCCTGTTCTCCAAACATAGGCTGCTTAGCTTCCACATTTTCATCCCATCACATGAAGGTATTGCTTGTTAAGTTAGTGCAACCTCTGCCCCAGCCCCCTTGGAACTGAGAGCTAAATTCCATTTCAAAGGGCTGGAGTGGTCACAGGAAACCTGCAACAAGAGTTTGGTATCATTTGGGTAGGAAAAAAGGAAAACTCAAAACAAAAAATACCATAAAGTCAAGAGAATACTTTGCTCTCGGTCATTGCCTGGGCAGCTTTAGTGCCCCTACCCCATGTTTCACTGTTTTAGAAGGATTATCCAAGATGTAAGTAAATAAATATCATCGTAGAAAGTGACAGGGCTTTCCTATTTGTCATTCCAACTGTTGAAGGACAGCCAAATGGACAGACCATCCTTAAAACCTCAACATCCTTCTCATTGGCACAATTTTATTTGATCTGAAATACATTTCCCCAGTTTAAAAACATTAAAATGGAGCCATGGCGGCACTCCCTGTATCAAAGAGGAAATTCCAAGGAGAAATAGACTCTGGGTATATGTCAGATGTTTCTCATATACTTTCTTTTTTTTCGACACACAAACCCATACACACACACATACATTAATATATATAATATATGCAGATATTGATGGAATTCTGTGAGTTGAAAGAGGAGGAAGATGTCTTGAAGGATCCATATCTCTGCCACCAGATTTGTGCTATTATCGCTGAAATGTGGCCTTCAGTCTTGAAACAGTTAAAAGAGTTCTACGGCCACAAAAGAAGAGATGTCTTCAGAATTATCTCCTGCCTCACATTTGCTCTTAGGCAAGCAGTTTAAAAAAGCCCAGTGATTGAGCCAGTGATCCAATTTGAAATGCAGAAATGATTAGAGCTGCTTGCCTCATTTCATATCGAAATTCTCTGATTTATGACAGGGCTGCAGCCAAGATCTATCTCCAAAGGGAATTAGTGCGCGAGTTTGCATATTTTTGTTATTTAGGTTTCTGATAGCAGCTGCTAGCTAGAAATACTGAACTGGGAGGTGGTGGGGCAAGGATTTTTCAACCACTGGAGCAAAGGAAAGATAAGAGCTTTCTGTTTAGGACATAGAGACCCCTTGACTGGCATATGTCTTTTTGACATATGCTTCTTATATGTGTGTGTGTATTTAAGAACTTGGTAATGATGTCGATGTGACTCTATGTGTATACATAAATTATGGTATTCAAGCAGCTCAGGAATGTACTGTAATAGTTAAATTTTAGTAATGGAGAAAAGAATTACCCAAATTCTGTCTCCATGTTTTAACTAGTGGAATTTTAATGAGGCATAATACTTCAATCATGCAACTGACCTGTGGGGCAGAGTATAGAACATATAATGAAACAGAAATAGAATTCTGAAAAAAAAATTATTACCTTATCTGGAATTTACATGAAGTGTTAACAGGAAATTATGCAGCAGTTATAAATGAAAAATATGGGATTTAATGTAGTTATTAATAAAGATTTGTTACATACATGATCCCCGTGTCCCAAATCTGCTGTCCGCAGCTGTCCCCAATTTCTAATGTTTCTGTCCTCAGATGCCTCATTTAGAGCCATCTTATTGCCACACAAGCTAATGCCAGTTTCTCTTCAGCGAGTATTCTATTCCAAGGGGAGGGGTGAGTAAAAAGGAAGTAACTGACTGTAGACTTTAAATTGACTGCATTAATACACACACACACAACACACACAACACACATACACACAATTTTGTTGGTTGAGCCAGTGTTTTCTCTGATTTGTAGACCTTAATCACAATTGCCAAAAACCCTGGTGTTTCAAGGAAGAAAGAAAGAAAGAAAGAAAGAAAGAGAAACTGAGCGATGAACAACTGTCTGTCTATATTAGTATGGCAAAGAGCAAGGAAATCATCATTTTGAAGGAGTTTATTACTTAGCTGCTCTCAGCTCCATATGGAGTCGTTATGGCCTGGAGTCTCAACAGTGCTCCTCGGATGACCTTACCATACTGCAGCAGGGCTCTTAAGTATTGAAAGTGCTCTCGTATTGCACTGAATATTCTCCAGGGGCTCCAGGACTATTGTAGTCAAAACTTTAAATTCTGATTCCCTTGTTCGTTGACAAAGAATGCAGAAAGATCTTTAAAGCCATCTTTAAAATGAAACAGCGGAGTTGCTCCTTCTAGTAAGCCCATCTTTTTCCCCATGCAGTTTCCAGTCTTCCAGTTATGTTGCTTTGTGTCAAAACAATGCGTAAGTCCAGTGGCATAATTACAATGTCCTTTGTAATTATGATCAGTATTGTGCCCTTATTTCAACATTAATTGTTAGAAGACTTTATACCCAAAGAATGAATCAATACATTTTAACCTGATCCAGGTTTTAAAAAAAATAAGAAGTAATTTTCCTTAGTATTGGATGTCATTAGAGGAATATATATAATTAAGCATACTTTGAATATTTATTACTTTGAATATGTCATATCTAAGTTGAAGACTTACTCCATATTGTTTAAAAAGTATTGTTATTAGAAACTTTAACACAAGTAGCTACATGCTTTAGTATAAAAGGCCTGGTTCAATGTTATGTTTCCTATTTCCATAACTCTGTGGAGGTGATATGTTTCCATTTACAGACAAGGAAGCTGTATTTTCAGAACCTGTTCATAATGTGCTCAACAATTTAAGCTGTAAATTATGGATTTGAAAACAGGTTTGACCTCCAAACCTCTAACTTTATGTTCTCTACTCCCTCTCTGTTGTCCATTTGCTAATGAGTCTCCAGCATTGGTGTGTTGATTAAGTCATCACACCTGCCACTGGCTCATCAAAAGCTACTCTGAAACCCTATCATGTCCATAAACCCACCTAAAAGATTTAGATATGTAAATATAGACACATTGTCTAGTGGGTTTCAATGGAGCTGTACACAAGAAATTATCTCTCATAAAATATGTGAAGGAACATTCTCTGGTTACTTTTTCAATAAGAGAATTGTTTTGAGGGAAGACAAGGAAAATTACAGGGTCAATGAAAGGTCAGAATACCAAGTTGAGGAAATGACGAGGATCGATGTAATTTGAAGATGAGAGGTATTTCATACCAGGGTTTGTATATCTCAACATACCAATATATCAGCATTTGTGCTGTCTTATTGGGTATTCCCATAGGGAATAGTGACTTTTAGCGGGATCTGGTCTTTTGTTTGTGTAAGCTTTTGATCTAGGGAAGAAGAGTCCTACCTATCTAGCTTGGATCATCGAGGAGGTAAGGAAGGACCCCATGGGTTCATACTGCAACATGATCAGGGTGGTTGGTATTTTTGCCAGCTTGATTGAATTTAGAAGCATTGTAGAACCACATTTTCTTGAAGATGTACACAGAGGTTTACCTACAAAGGCCCACTTCTTGGGAGGTTCTGCAAGAGAAGGTGTTCACAGAGAATTAATGAAGGGAAAGACTCTCTTGGAATGTGGGTGGCACTAACATTTGTAGTGGGACATTTCGTAAATACAGGAAAGAATTGTGACATGAACTGAAGACAAGGATGTATCTCTTTCTGCTTCTTGACTTTGTAAACAATATAGCCAGAGCCCCTCTCGGGATGCTGCTCTGCTCTCCCACGGTGGACTCCATCCCATAAAACCAAGAGCCAAGATAAGCCCTTCCTCTCTCAGCCTGCTTCTGTTTAGTTACCGAAAGGAAAAATGATTAGTAGTAGGGTTTTGGTGGAAGGACTATGCCCAAAGACTTGAGAGCTGTATTAAAAAGCAGTTTGGCCAGATAATGGCCAGCAATCAACAGCAATTATCTGCCCAGCTAAGTATGAGAAGGAAAGGGGCGTTTTTGTGGTTGTTTGTGGGGTGGGGGGGGGATTTTTGTTTTTTGTTTTTTTTTTCATAATTTTGCTTTTTGTTTGTTACTAGATTTTCCTCCTCAACTTCATAGTTCAGATATTTGGTTCATAGGTTATCAAGAATAATGGTTCATTTTAAAATATCCTGTACTGATGGAGAAGGAAAATCTCAGCTGAGAATGGGAAGCACCTGCATATGACGCTAAGCAAGGGAAACGCAATCGCTATCCATGTAGTCCTAAAAATAATTTTTATTTCAAAATTGAAGCTATTGACTTAGTACTTTAAGTTGTGTTTTTGTGTTGTTATTGTTTTTGCTGCTTTGTTTGTTTTGTTTTGAGATTATATTTCCTTGTGTAGCATAAGCTGGTCTTGAACTCATAATTCTCCAGCCTTGGCCTCCAGTTTATGGGCTTATAAGTATGTACCATTACACCGCTAATGAATTGATTGGGTTGGTGGTACAGACCTATAATCACAGCTACTGCAGAGACTGAAACAAGGAGATGGCTGAAGATAGCCTGGGTTATGTGCTGAGTGAATGGTCAACTGGGGCAACTTAGTGAATGGTCAACTGGGGCAACTTAGTGAATGGTCAACTGGGGCGACTTAGTGAATGGTCAACTGGGGCGACTTAGTGAATGGTCAACAGGGGCGACTTAGTGAATGGTCAACAGGGGCGACTTAGTGAATGGTCAACTGGGGCGACTTAGTGAATGGCTGTCTCAAAGAGGAAGCCAAAGAGTACTGGGGATTAACATTGTGTTTAGCACAGAGCGCTTGCCCAGAATGTGTGATGCCCTGAGGTCAACCCCCAATACCGTACACAGATATACATACACAGAAACACACATTTACAGTCACACACAGACACACATACACACACACACACACATCAAGTTCTACTACAAAGCATCACTGCCGTGTACAAGGGGCTATTCACGTGTTTCATTCTTGCCTACTAATTTTTCCGTTTCCAGTGAGAGCATGGGAGACAGACATGATCTAGCATCTGTGAGTGGTGCTTATTAACATGGGCTGAACAACTGGCTAACGTGAGTGTCGGACTTTATTGTATACCTCGTTTTATTCCACACCATCACGAAACAGAATCCCTTGGCGTGGTAGGAACAGACAGGGCCAGGTTTAAAGGCTGTTTGATTTTTTGTGCTTATTTTCAATCATCTTTAAAATGCCCATAATTTTGGTTGAAGAAATGTTAAACCCGGAAACAAGTCCATCTATCTAAAATTAAGACTATGAGGTCGGTGTGTTCTGAGTATCTGAAAGTTAGAAGATGGTGTGTGTGTTTCAATGAGAAGAGAGCCGGCCTGAGCCTTAACCTGTGACTGACTGCCTCAGACA
The DNA here is from genome assembly GCF_018167655.1 of Microtus oregoni. Classification (NCBI taxonomy): domain Eukaryota; kingdom Metazoa; phylum Chordata; class Mammalia; order Rodentia; family Cricetidae; genus Microtus; species Microtus oregoni. The sequence continues at coordinate 7,125,228 of NW_024543829.1, read as the reverse complement.
GGCCCTGTGCATCTCCTTCTCATGAAAAGAAAGCACAATAGTTTCTTGCCAAGAAAGGCTAGTGATTGAACAGTGAGGAGAATGATTTTATTTTCTTACATTTTGAATTGTTACCATTTCCTTCCCTTGTTTTTCATCTTATTCAATGCAGATAAATATTATTATGATAATGATCCTATCAGCCTACATTAATTTAGTAATAAAAGGATCATATAACATATATTTTAAATTTTCTTTTCCTAAGTTAGTAAGAAAATCTCTATGCTGTGCAGCTTGCCTTAAGTGATTTCCTATTTAATTTTTTCCGTGAATAGTGTCATTCTTTTGGGAATGATAGCAAATCTAATTCCTAATAGCATGCTGAACTATAACTGCATTATATAAGACTATTAATAGGGATAAATATTAAATCTCAATAGATATTGCAGGTGTGAGACATCAGCTGAGAACTCAAAAGGTTTCAATGCTACAAGGAATCATCCTTTAGGTTTCTTTCCAGCCCGGTTGTTCTACCGCATAAAAGCATAAAACTTACTTTAGTGCCTCTCTGGACCGTTACGACATCTGCGGTTCTTGGTGGGGAGGGGAGTTCTGTCCCCACCCCAAACTCACTCTCTCTCTCTCTCTCTCTCTCTCTCTCTCTCTCTCTCTCTCCTTTTCTCTTCTCTTTTTGTCAGAAAGAGCTGTGTTATTTTGCAACTTTTGCCCAGAATGCCTTGCAGGGAGTAAGCTGTGTTCTTCTAGCATTCTGACTAATTAACTCCCAGGAGACCTGCCCCTTACACCCAGCCTGTTCTATCTGGTCCAGCAGCAAGAAGGACCGCCTTTGGGAAGGTCACTACCTGATTATCATGTAAATAAACGAGAGACTGGCAAGAAACCCCACAAAGTTTTGTAAGAGAAATCTGATCTGAATAATGTCTTTAACATTTATAACTTTTGATCTGTGCCACCCAGAACGTTCGGGACTGAGAATATTCACTTGGCAAATTGTCCCTAGCGTCTCTCAGCTTCGCTGTGTCACATCACACCAGCAATGATTTGATCTATCCTGATACCTAGATGATTTTTAACGGTTGCTTTTGGAAAAGCCATCTATTCTGCCTTTCACTCCCCTTCAAAAACTAAAATAATTCAACATGGGTTCATAAAGCCATCCTCCAGTGCCCAGAATCTCTTATTAACACAGCTCTAGTTGCATCTCCCAAATGCTGCTTATTTAAAAATCTCTTTCTCCCTGCTTTACAGTTCCCTTATTCAAAAAAGGAGTTTTAGTTTCTCAGGACTGGCCAAGAAAGATAATGAAGTCCTTTTAGAAACTCTTTATGTGTAAAACCCTAAAAAAAACTCGAGAGTCTTTTTCCTTCTATCCTTCTATCAACCAATTACTACACACACACACACAGAGAGAGAGAGAGAGACAGAGACAGAGACAGAGACAGAGACAGAGACAGAGATCGGCTAAGGCATCCTCCACAGACAGTTTCTGGAACTCTGTTGCCGATTCACGCTTTACATGACTAACAGGAGAAACGTGCATGTGGTCCAATCTTCCGCTAATTGATGAATTGGATCCACCCTAAAATCAGGGTCTAATCACACCGACATGGGTAGGGAGCACAGCAACTATAATCGAACTCACAAATCCAAAGTGTGAATCTGCTGAAAGTCTAGAATACTCTTTGGGGAGCTGCTTGGAAATTGAACCGAAGATTCAATAGCAAATAAGAAAGATCACATGACTTCCCTGAAACACCACGGTCTCAAGTTGTCTTGCTTTAGGATTCCCTGTCCTGTTTGATCCTTGTCCTTTTATGACTCATTATCCACACCTAAACGATCCAAACAAGTAGCATGTTGGTCCTGGCTGAGTGATTGCTTGCGTTAACAACTGTTGTATAGTGTGCCTGCCATTTTCCTAGGGAAAACATGAAACCGCCTGTCTGCTTCTCAGTTTTTCTTTTTTCTTTCTTTCTTTTTTTTTTTTTTTTAAGAAAAAGGCAGTGGCATTCCCTAAGGGTTGTGAGTGAAGTTCATCCCATTGAACTGGTCAGCAAGATATCATTAGCTCCTTGTGTACATGAAATCCAGGGGTTAGAGCGCCAAGCGTCACACGCCAGTTTCTTTACCTCCTTGAGCTGATCAGAGGATCAGGGTATCAAGGAAGGATTAGCACTGACTTGGGATTTGTGTGATTGGTTAATTTATTGCGGCAATGGCAAGCCTTTCATCTATGGCAACATTTAATCAGGGCGGCCGTGCAGGCTATTACCCGTTAGCTCCTTTCTCAAGTCAGCCAGGGCTGCACCATCAGCCCTATCACAGCTCCTCTGAAATTTCCAAATTATCTGGAACAGGCTTTAGCCTCGCAGTAATAAAAATTAGAAGAGATTCCTGATAGCATGGGTGGAAAAGACTTTCACTTGCACAGGGCAAATTATAAATAGTATGAACTTGCACTTTAAAAAAAAAAATTCTCCACCTCTTAAGAGATGTGCGGGACTTATCACCCCCGCTCTGATCCAAATCCTCATGGTTGAAAATTTATATTAGATTTTATCAGAGAGGCCTAAGTCTAGAAAAATCAATGAAGGTTATCTTTTATGTTGCAGGAACTTGTGGAAATATTGATTTTCATTTTATAGTGAATTTGGAGCATGAGTTGGTAATCACTGCTGAGCCGGCCACAGTGTTTGCCTAGTGTATCTTTTACTGACTTTTGCTCAAGTATTTAAGATAGTATATTCCTGCTGATTTCAGGCTGTGGAAGGAGGACAGATGCTCCCGAAACACAAAGTCACACCCGATCCCAAATCTATTGGACGCTTTCTGTTGGCAGCGATGAGTTCAGTGGTGTGAGATTGTCTGTGTTCCCCAGGTGACAGAGTTTTAGGACGAGAGAACCCTTGACAGTCTTGCAAGATGCATTTCTTCCTTATTCCTTTGACATTAATAAATCAGGAAAAAGAAAAGTTTACAAATGCAAACTGCACTGCTAAGAGGACGTTATGATCTTCTCCTGGGGAAAAAAAAAGAGGAAATTTGTTTTCTTTCCAACTAAAAATTACTTTGTGGCCTCTGACAAGTATTGGAGGAAAAAAAAAATCCCCCTTTGCCTTCTTTTTAATGCTTTTGTTCTCTCAGATTTGTTAATTCATTTTTATTTTATGTTTTTTAAAAGCTAAGTTTACAATAAATTTTATAGGAAATTGATTGGTCTGTAACATAAATAACAGAATATTAATGGAAGTTCAACTTCTTCTGTTAGGGCACGATTACTTATTTCCTCTTTTTCAAATGTTTCAAGCCTTATATGTCACGTACTGCTATTTAGGTGAAATGTATCATGCTACTGTAACTTATTAATAACATGTATATACAATTTTTAATAGTATATTCTAAAAAATGCCGGTTGCTGACTGACCGTTTTGAACTTTGAGATGATTAGTTAGAGTGTTTTTTCTTTTCAGAATCTTTGCAAAGCCTTTCATTGTCCACCGACCCTTCTAAGTGAGAGAGTAAATTTAGTTGTAGATTGTGCTTTATTTAGTGTGTGCTAAAGACTTGATCAGCATGCAGCATTTGCTTCTCTCAGTCCAGCGGCGCTCAATGGCACACACCCACACCCCTGGGTTCTGTGGCTGAGCCATCTTTCTCCTGCCTCTCTCACTTGCAGTCCTTTCTCCAAACTTACACTTGGCCGTCAGCAAGGAATCATTTCTCACAATCGTCACCTGAAGCCATGCTCCATACTGCAAGGCTCTGGGGAATAGCCAGCAGTCTTTTTATTCCTTTGAACATACCCAAAAGATGTCTAAGCCAAAGGAATTAACAAGATAACATATGAAAACACTGAGCCCAGTAGCTGGCACATGGCAGGGCCCACAGATGGCAGCTCCCGGTGCCATTATTGCCCAGGAAAGTCTATAAGAGGACTCCAGAGAATTAATCACCTGTTTCCTGGCCTTGTCCTCTAATTAACTGGTTTTGGACATGTCTATTTATGGCCAAGCCTAGGTATAATGGGAATGATATCCTTTAGTTTCTCCTTACTTTGTTCTACACGCCTTACTTTTTCTTTGTCCTATATTCTTACACTCCCAGCCTTCCTTCCTTGACATTAAGTGGCAGCCAAATATATCTGAGAGCAGAGGTACTTACATAACCCAGGTTTGGAAGTGGCCATAGATCTCTTCCCTAACTTTTTTTTTCTTTTTAGATTTCTTGTATACAGGAGAGAGAATATTGAAGCCAATAGGATGTAAATGCACAGAAAGGTCTGAGGAGCTCTAGCAGGTTACATGGTTGGTGGTGGTGCCTGAATTAGAGGCAGGGCCTACTCTAGTTTAGTTTCTAAGAACCCTGGTTAACATCAATGAGCATGAGGCTGGCTGCAACACGTGTAAATGTAGTTTGGCCGGTTAAAGGGAAAGAACTGTTGTCCTGCCTATATTTCCTGCCTGGCTACTGACCAATCAGTGTTTATTTAAAACATAATTGACAGAATACAGAATTGTTTCTCACTAGGCCCCTGACTTTTGCAAGCTGACTTCATTTTCCTTCCTCTTGGTTTAGTATGCTTGATTCAGTAGTTGTGGGGTGCGGATACTTGGGGAAGGGTAGAAAGGGTGCCAGTTAAACCTGGAGGACCAAGGGGAAACAGTTCCAAGGATGCAGATGTCTAAGTACACATCCTATGCATCTTCTCTTCTGGGATACAGAATCAATTATTTTGGGTATCTTGAAGTCCTCTTGCAAGAAAATGATTGGTTGGCTTGGTGGTTTCAAACTATAGAAAGGAGGATTTTACTCAGTATAAATGTAGCATATAAAATAAAGTTTATTTTCTTTCCATGTTCCTGAAGGTATTTTAGCCTTGAGAAAATAAAACCCAGTAATGAGAACTGTCATGACTCATGGTCCACAGCAGATAGGAACTGAGAAACGTATCTTAACACAAACCTGGTTCTTGTGAATTTAAATCTATTGACTCCATTTCTAATTAATTATTCCACAAATAGTATATATTTTAATATGTTTTATAGAAGTCACCTCAGTAAGTGACTTATACATGTGATTGTAATATGGATATGTATATATATATATGGACACATTTGTGCATAAATATGTGTTATGTATTTGTCAGCCTCCGACAGAGGGTACTTTCTTCTGCCAATTTTTACAAGTCAGTTGGCATTTGCCTACGTCTGTCCTAAACATTTTATGTAGACTTTCTTTAAGCTGCATTTTTTCATAAAAAATATTTGATTATGTGATGACAGACATGTTGATGAAAATATTTGTAAAGCTACAACATTTAGAGGCACCCTTGTCTTCTTCCTATCGCTGTTCGCCCAAAGATCAGACTGGACACTTCTCAATTACATTTATCTTTTATCTCATAGCCTTATTGACAGAGGAATTCATTCTGAAAGTTTACTGAGAAATCGTTCTAAATCACTTTAGTATAAGGAACAAAGGGAACTTGAGTAGAGGCAGATAATCGCTGTGATCCGTTTCATGATTTTTGCATAGTAGAACAGTAAGCATCGTCTATCCATATGGCATCTCATTGCTGCCAAAATTTTTAAAGTGTTAGGCAATAGCAAAGGGATTCCATACCAAAACGTGCCACTGTTCTGGTTGCCTCACATAAAATAGGACTTGGCATTGCCTACTTCACTGTCGTGGTGTATAAATGTGGAATCCACATTTTATAGGGAAACTCAACTGTTTGGTCACCAAGTTAGTAGCACACAGGGTAGTGTCCATCTACAGAACACAGCAACAATTTAGTCTGAAAACAGAGCAAATTTCTACTAAGGCTATTGGTTTATAGAGGTAAATGGATCTGTAAACAAAATTAGCAATGCCCATGAGCTGTGGTGAGGGAAACATCTTTGAAAAGTGTAATGGTCAAAACAAAAGACAGTTAATGCTTTATTTTGATACTAGAGGAGCAGCTACCCTTACTAAAGTTTTCACTTAGAGTGTTCTGCTGTAGCATGTGTCTCTGTATAACTTCACTAGCATTCTTGAAAGCCTGGTTATCGCGATCTTTTGTAATACCCAGTTGTATTCTAGTTTACTGTGAAAAAGTCTGTTAAACAGATTTCTCATTAGATAAAAACATAAAATATAATAAAAGTAGGTGAGAATGTGGTTCTCAGCTTGCTTCTTTGCAAAGCTGACACAAGCCTCTATTGCCTTAGTCTGTTGTCTTGTCCTCCTGGATCAGTTTCATCAGTTTCCACAGCACAGTCCACAGAGCTGGAGGCACTACATGTTCACTTGGCTGAGACTTGAACCTTTGAATATTGGTAAACGACATGACTCGATCTTGAGATTCTGCTCTTCGTTGAGTCTCTCATTCAAGGCCTTAACTAGCACCAATAGATTCCAGTTCTCCATTCCAGCTGCAGTCTCTTCTATGAGCTGTTTGATTTCGCAGCATTATAAAGAACTCTGAGCCATGCCGTCTCACGTTTTCCTTCTGTGTCTCCACCATCCTGATAAGCATCAACACTGTTCACACCCCACGGCTAGAAGTCTGTCCTGATTCCCTTCCCTTGTTGAGTCACATTACATCCAACGAGACAACAAATTTTGCCTTCAAATCTCATCACCTCCCGTTAACTACTGGAGTTGTTATCCTGGTTCTGGTCACCATTTCTCACTGACAACCCATTAGCTAATTTCCTGTGGTTCATAGGTCAGATGACTGATCACATGGCAGCCAGCGTGGCCTGATTATAACATGTAACTCACATTAGCCCCAGGGCACCTGGTCATTCATGCTCATACACAGAGTAAAACTCAAAGCAGTCTTTGCATAGTGGAGAAGATCTGTCAAGTTCTGGATTGTTCTAAGCCCATCTCCAGTCTTTACCCTGCTTCTTCAACTGTGGCCATCTCGTTCACGTTAGAGAGTGTGCTGAATGATCCAACCTTTGGGCATCTGAATAGCTTGCTCACTCTGTCTTTAGTAATGCACCTGCAGATCTCCACCTCCCATTCCCAGGTTTCTGCTCTGCTGCGGGACCTTCTTCTTGTAAACATTATGTAAAGGACAGCTGAGGAGAAATGGCTTAGCCTGTGAGGTGCTTGTCATGTAAGCTAGAGGACTGGAATTTGGATCCCCAGTACCCACATAAAACTCAATATATCAGCTTGCACTTATAATTCTAATGCTGGTGACGTGGACAGAGAGGGATCCCTGGAGCTTACAAAGCTAATAGATTGGAATGAATGAGCTCCAGGTTGTGTGAGAGATCCTGTCCTGAAAACAGGTAAATAAATGAATCAAGTGGGGAGTGACAGAGTGAGACATCCAACATTTGCTCTCAATATGTATGTGAATACATACAAAATATACCGTGACTTCACGCATGCACAAACACGCATGTGTGCACATTTTTGCCTCTGTATATATTTTCCTATATAAAATCATGTCATATTTAGTGTCCATGTTTTGTTTTTTCCCTCACTACGGCAACAGCTTTACAAGGACAAGATTCTTGTGTTTCACGAGCATTTCACCAAAACATAAAGTATACACCACAAACACTTGCTGAATGCATGAATGTGGGAAATAACTAAGGGTCATAGTATCATCGTGTCTGTAGAGGTCTATAAATGCTGATTTCCCTGTGTCCCTTATTCCCCAGAAAAGTAGATGGAAGTACATCCTTCATGCAGCTACTTCTTTCCTAGTTGTTAACCTTAAACAGTGACATGTTCAGACCCTGTATTTGGGTGTTGCGGTATTAGTTTGAGCCATTATCCTTAAAACAGTGATATGTTCAGACCCTGTATTTGGGTGTTGCAGTGTTACTTTGACCCGGGCTCACCTCTGATTCCACCACTCTCTCACCTGTGGATTCTTCTAAGCATTGACAGCTTCTAGAATTTGAGAATCAAGAAACGGAGTTCAACCCAAGCTTGCAAGGAAGGCGACGGGTGCTGGGCACACATCTAATTAGAGCGACTTCTGCTAATACTCAGCTTGTGCTTTGTTTCAGTTTTGCTTATTTTTCAGTAGAAAGGAGGCAAATTCTTGTGTTCACCTGGTGACAATCCCCTCCAAATTATTCAGAGCTATACAGTTCTAGGAATGAGTAAGCCATTCCCTTCATAACCCTACACTAGTGTCTCTTAAAGCTAACGGGGTTTCCCCACCCTTCGAGATTCATATTTTCATATTGTCTTTCCAGTTCTTTATGGATATTCACCCTCTTTTTCCCTTTGGTCAGCTCTTCGAATTTTTTTTCTATAAATTTATTTTATTGGCTTAATAGCATATTTTAGAGTTCTAAATCCTCTTTCATAAGGTTCTTCTTGCCTCTCATTGATTGATACATGAAATTACACTAAGAAAATCTGAACCTTTTAGCATGAAACTCAGTTTATGGGTGGCAAGTAAGTAAGTAAGGAGTTTTTATCTCCTTGACTGACTGATGGCTCCGAGGTGAGGGCGGCAACAGCGGAAGACCCTGAGGTCTCAGAACACCCCACTCTCACATCCTATCCGTCATCCTCCGTTAATGGGGTATGTTTAGGTCCATACACATCTGCAAGACAAAACCACTTTTAAGAACTCCTATTCCAATGTCTTCATGGAGACAGGCACTGTAAGAGTTAAATTCAAGTGTCCCGCCACCTATTTGTGGCAGCAGATAGCGTTCCTTGCCATCTTTTAAAGCACAGAACTTTTGGTCAGGTGGCTGGTGCCTCAAAATGAACCACTCGCTCTTCTAACAGCGCAGCCCATGTTTACGTTCCTGCGCCTATTTGAGTCTGTAACTAGCTACGATGTTTTTATACCTTAACATTTAAAATGATTATTTAAATGTCATCTTAATTATTTATAGTGAATATATTTTGAATACATAGTTGATTATATATTTTGATTTTTATTGTCATTTTTGATTGCTGCCTAGTCTATGTCCTTTTGCACTTCTGAACATGTTGAATTTATTACTAATCCTGATAATAGAGACATACTGTGTATGCTGAGCAAGCATGCAATTCTAAGTGGAAATAAGTTGAGCAGCAAATATTCTTGAATTTTCTGTGTGATGCCGTGGGTTAAGAACTCGCGGGTTAGAAGCACTAGATAAACAACAAGATATTTTAAAGAATACTGTTTTGTTTGTTTATTTGAAGGAGCTGAGTTTCAGTTTAGACACATTAAGTCTGACATCAAGAAGAAGGGATGACAATTCATCAAGGAAAGGAGGGGGAGACAGGCTGACCATGAGCTGGTGATGCAGCTTTAAGAATCGCTTGCAGTGTTGTTTCTTTGCAACATTCAGTATGAATAACTACAAAACTTAGACAGACAAGTAAACTTGGCTGCCATGCAAGCCGGAACCTGTAGAAGGACCGATAAAGAAAATCACCTTCACAAAGCTGTCTTCTGACATCCACAACCACACACCAAGACACTTCCAGGAACACTCACACACACACACACACACACACACACACACACACACACACACATACTGCAAATAAAGATGATTTTTAATTTAAAAAAATCTAAACCTCTCCAGCATGGAGTACACTGGCACTTCTTCTGAAAGGATAAAAAAAATTAAAGGCCACACCAGAAAGACGGCAGCATGTGGAATAATGGTAACCAACCAAAATAGAGTCAGCGCAATACATTCAACCACAGAGCAGCAGGAGAGAGACAATTATCAGCAATGAATCAACAAGTAGAAAACAGCTTAGCACAATTATATTCTGAGAGGACATAAAAGCACGAACTAAGGGAGAGAGGTTAATTAGGAAAATGCTTCCTCAGGGCAATGGAAGCTGTACTAAGTCTGAAGGAAGGAATAGGTTTGAGCTAAAGACAGGGGCAGGGAGGGAAGCCCGGATGAAGGGACTGAATGACCTACCCAGAGAGGGAGAGACAGATGAGGCCTCATTTAAGGAAAAACAAATGGTGTATTTGCCTCTAGTGGAGAAGCTGTGTGAAAACCACAAGGACTTCCTCCTAGAGAGGCTTAGCAAGGGTGGAGGGTGGAGGCAGTGGGAGTGTTAGGGAAGCCTGAACACTAATTGTGCAAAAACGCAGAGATTACTTAGCATGATTTTATTATAGTTGTTTTCTAAATCTAATTATTAATGAATTAGTAGTGAACAGCCTCCCATTGTGAAAATTACATGGAAGTGTGTGTGCTCCCTCCTGGCTCTTGATCTTCCTTCTTTGTATTCTGCTAAAGCAAGTAGACACCGCCTGATTGATATTTTATTCTTGGCTAAAATTCTGCATAAGGCTTTGAAATATTATCCTGCCTAGCAAACTTTAACAGTTGCTAATGTCATTCAAAAAGAGTTGAGCAAAATATGTTTGGGAAACATACAGCTCTTACTGTCAAATTATTTCTGAAGAGAAAGGAAAATACCGTGGTATTCTGATATTTATTGAGTAGAAATCCATAAATGTTGTCAGGGATTTCATCAAACTGATGCCGAAAATAAGTGGGAAATCTGTGCCCTCTGTTTTAACGTCTGTTTTGATGTCGGTTTTCACATGAGCCTCCCCACTCGGCTGTCCATATGGGACAGCCACCCGTCACAGCCCTCTCGGCCTCAGATAACATAACCTGAGCTCAACTGCTGTGGAGCAATGCAATTATGAATTTCTTAAGGGGAAAAAGGGAGAGATAAGTTCAGGGAAGTCAGCTACCGTGGTACATGGGTAGTTCTGAGCAGCCAAAGGGTTAATCAGATTTTCATTTTAGATAGTCGCCTGAGTAACAATCAGAGAGCCCAGACTGTATCTTTCCCATTTGTGGAGAATGTTTAGATTTACAGAGTAGCTTAGCTTATTATATACCTGCCTTGATTGATGGATAAGGCTTATGATTAAAAGCAGAATAAGATTCATTTTTATAATATTGCAAAGAAGAGCAAAACCTAGAAAATGACGTCACTGCTGGTCTGCGGCTCAGGGAAATGGTTGAGTTTGAACCCTGGTGCTACAGGGCTTCCAGAGAAGTAACAGTAGATGAAAATCAACATTTTTGCTTAAACTTTTAGTGAAAATAATTAGAGTGAACCAGAATTTTATATATAAAACCTGACTTGTAATATTATGAAAAATCAGGTATCAATTTCAGTTTTATCTCAAATTAGGCCAAGCTCTCAAAAACCTATATGCGTATACTGGATATCCAGTGATAGTCATTTTTTTTTGCTCACAAATGCAAAACTAAATCATATACAAAAGTAAGTGCTTTCAGAATATCTGAAAGAAGGGCTAGTGTTGCTAAACAGGTTGAAATCCTTCATTTTTACTACTGTTCAAATAGCAAGAAAACAAACTTGACACACTGCTCTGCCCATGGCCCCAAGCCTCACCTGGAGAGGCAGATTCCCTAAGGGCAGAGAAAGGCATCCAGTCTGTTTGCCGGGGCCTGGCCTGTCTGGAGCAGCTGCTGCCAATTACTGACAAGCGCTATGCAGTGAGGCCAGGAGACATGGAGAGCTTTCCGAGTTCAGTGCTTTCAGAAAACATTCTTTGAAGCAGGAAGTCCGTAGTTGGTGGGTTCGTTGTGGTTCCAAGTAGTACCCTGCTGACCAGTGAGCCTATCCACGGCTTCTCAAAAGTCAGGGTAGTGGCCTCTGGGGCTACACAGTTCATACAATATTTATAGACAATTTCTGACTCACTTTTGCTTGCTATATCAAAACTACCCTCCACATATCTCCTGTGTCTGATATTTAGCCAAAAGAGCCACTGGACATACTTATGAATAAAATGAACAAGCATACAAAAACCAGGAAGGTGTTAGAGAGTATGTGTTCAGGGTTAGAGAAATGATGAGAAACATTTTGAAAGCAAAAATTAATCTTATAATTAGAGACATGTAAGTAGCAGGGCAGGCCTTCATTCATTAATGCCACTTGAATTCCATTGTTCCTGGAAGCTAATCCACTGCAGAAATGTGTGTATGTGTGCGTATGCCTTATAGTAAATAGGAGACAAAAGTGGCAGTCAGGTATAAGAGTTGATGCTAATAATCCTACCGCTCCAAAAAATGAGGCTGGAGGGCTGAGTTCCAGAGCAGTGTGAGCTACATAAAGAAAAGCTGTCTCAAACAACCGAGGAGGGCAGAGCGGAAAAAGAGGAGAGAGGAGGGGAGGGGAGGGAAGGAAAGGGGAGGGGAGGGAAGGGGAGGGGAAGAGAGGAGAGGAGAGGAGAGGAGAGGAGAGGAGAGGAGAGGAGAGAAGAGAAGAGAAGGAAGACTGAGCAAACCACCTTGTTTCATGAATACTCTGTAAGATTCCAGAATTATTCTTAAATTAGCTGTCTGTGTTGTAGGGGAGTTGAAACACATAAACTCCAAAAATCATGTAGAATAATTGATAATTTGAGGATCTAATAGTAAGGAATAGAGATGGGGAAATCAGAAGTTAAATCACATCACAATTTTCCTTATGATCAGGAGAATGTGGAAACATTCTTTCTCTAGTCCCTTAACACAAAGCCCTTATTCGTGGACACAGGGATTTATGTGTAATTTACAGTAGATTATGAGATTAATAACCTCCTTGTCTTCTAACCTTGGGAGCTGGCCTTTCATGATGTCGGGACTGTGCCAGCTCTTTGCTCACTTTAAATAATACTTTATAAAGAAAGATAATCAGTAGGTTCGAGGTTTTTTTAAAGGATTAAAACCTGAAAGTTGAGGAATACTAGGATAATAAACTAACATACTCTATTTACTGTATTTCAAATGAGAATTTTGTCACCGGAAAAGATCTCTTTCCACTGCACATGGTGAAAGTGCATTTATTTTCATACGTGTTATGCTAGATTCTAAATGAAGACATCAAATTGAGAAATAAATACCCATAAATGTTGAAGAGCTTTGAGGGGTCTGCAGCCTATGTTTTGTGAAGTGCTTGGTAAAGAACATGTATTTGAGTTCTAAGTGTGTTTTTTTCAATGAACTTGGAGAGTTAATTTCTAAGTATGACTCATTTCACACTATTTTATTCTGGTTTAAGTAAAGAACATCTTCAATATAGTCATCTAGTAGTGTTGTTATAATGACGTCATACCAATCAATACTGAAAAATAAAACCAGATTGTTGACAAAAACAGTCCATAAGTATTTGGCTGGTATGTGAAACGTGTTTTAATGTCTAATAATATATCTAAACTTGGCTCTTTATTGGACAGTCTGAGAACTCCCTTGTCTCCTTTGATCTTCCTTTCTGCTGAGTCACTATGCAGAGAAACTGGCTAATTGTAACATTTTAGCATGTGAGCCTCGATCTTGTAAAAGGAGACAGAGAGAGAGAGAGAGAGAGAGAGAGAGAGAGAGAGAGAGATTGCCAAAAGCTACAGCAAAATCAAATAAGACCATTCTCATGAAACAAAATAAAGAAAAGGTTTTTTTTTTTTAAGTATCAATTGTGGCTAGGATATGGCTCACCAGCTGAATACCTGCCCAGCACACATGCAGCTCTGAGTTTAAGCCCCAGCACTACTAAATTGTGTGTTGTGGGACAAGCCTATAATCTGAACATCCCTGTGGTGGTTATCCTTGAACTACCCACCAAGTGAGGCCAGCCTGGGCTGCATGAGACTATATCTCAAAAATTAAAATAAAACAAGCAACCAAAAACAGTAGACAAAGGATCATTTTCCCATCTACTAAAGTCATGGAGTAAACTTGGATTATCACCTACTGCTTTGACATGCCAGCCCACCACCACCATCTCAAAACTCCTTCCTCAACATCCAAATGGATGTTGTAATTAGTTCTCTTAATCCTTCTGCTGAGCTGTTGGTTGGCTAGGGAGTTTTCATTTCCTCAATAAATCATCCACAACCTAAAATTTTCATACATCTTGAAAGTTCCTGCTCTGTTGTGAATTTTACCACCCTTCGCTTTTACCACATATTACTTGCACATGATCTTTTGATGGATTGATTTGCTTATGCTAGCCTTCAGTTTGATTTAAGAGATGTAAGGTAGACTAGGAGAGAAGGTAAAGAAAGGTGATTGAAGGTAAGCAATTGTATGGAAGGGAAGAGGAGTCATAGAAAGCGTAAAAGATCACTTGGGAAGATGGCTATAAACAATATGAATCATTACAGGAGTAAATAATGAAATAATCGCATCAAAAACTAATGGATTCTAACCTCTAACCAAAAATGTAAGGGCTTTAGGTAAAGAAAGAATAAAGCTGGATTTTGAGAAAAATAAGAAAACAGTTTTGGAAGAGAACAATGCTGAATGGTTTCTATAGATTTTGCTGGGAGGTAGGGCTAGGAAGCGGATGGAACAAATCCTAGATGTCTGATATGCCTAATTGAGACAAGTATCCTGCCTGCCTGACCCCTGTGCATGGACTCTATCCTTGCAGTGGTCATATGTCTCCAGGCTTACCTCTTCACTACAGATCAGGGTACTCAGCTCCAGACTGTGGAAGGAATGAGCCGAACTTGGACACATTCCATGTCCAAGCAATAAAAATAGTACCATGGGAACAGATTAGGGTTCCAGAATCTCAAATCATATTGCTTGAGAAATAGAAGGGAAAATTGCATCCAAAATAGAAGAAGACATGATTTTTTTTAAGGTGGGAGGGGATTTCAGCTTCCAGCTAGAAGTCTAGCTTTGCCTTGCAAAGTTGAACCGAACTGGAGACATGGGGTAAGATTTCTGTGACTAAGTCTTTGGAAACTTGTAGTTGAAAAAGATGGTCACTGCTAGCCATGAATGATCTGCAGCCTGGCCCTTAGTCCACCTGTTCCAGCACAGATCTTCCATTTTCTTCCTACACAATTAACTGCAGGGGCATTCATTATCCTACAAGATAAGTAACAAAGGTGTAACATGTTACTTAATTATTACTCAGGCCTTTCAGCCTAGATCTTCTAAACATGAGCATTCAGAAGCATTTTCAACCCATGTCTTGAAGGATTTGCATGTCTTTGACTTAATTCTTTTTACGGATTTCCTAAAAAGAGTTTTTTTTTAATGCAATAGTAGTTCGTCAATAATTTTCTGAAGTTTTCACATTTCATATAAACTTTCAGGGACCCACCCCTCCTTAAAAATCTCAGTCGCATTTTGTATGATGTCACAGTATCTTGAAAACCGCTGAAGAATTCTAATGCCGTCCCTTTGTTTCCCGATTTTCAGATCATTATGCATACTCTAATGCATAATTAGAATTATGCATTCATGCTGTTACCTGTGCAGGCTTAGTTCGGGAATAGTGTGAAGCAGCTATCTCGGAGCTACAGGCTGTTTCCCATCACTTAGATTCTCATCAGAGCTGTTTGTTGAGTCTTATTGGAACACTGGCTGTCTCTGCGCCAGACCCAGGGCTGGACTCTTCTTTTTACCTCGGAGTTTCCCTCCCTGCCCTTTCACCTCCATCTCTTAATCTTTACTTTTAAGACAGGGGGGAGAAAGCTACCAGATAGTTTTTTTTTTAAGTGTTTAGTCTATTCACACTAGTTAAATAAGAGGGATTAAAAAATTCTTCAGTTTATGTATACTCCACATTTAGCATTCTATATTATAAATGAAGATACTGTCATTTTTCATGGGTAAGACTTAACTATCAACTGGCCTTATCATTAGGTTTACTTTAGCATTGCTTAAATTAGTCTAGTGCAAAATTATCAAACATTCTTCCACATGTTGTTGAACAGTGTGATCTGAGGAAAAAAGGGAGTTTCTCTATGTTGTGTCCTTATCAACACTTGGAATATATTCATCCAGTGGCTATCTTGAGGCCGTCCTTTCTGTAGCAGCAAAAGGGTTGTAGTAACCGATTTCGTTGAGAAATAGGTTTTCCTCAAATACCGTAAAAGTCTTGGGTATTAGAAAAGAGCATTTGACTTAGTCATGAAAATATATGCTTAAGTTTCAGTCTTCATCGATACGGGATATTTTACCCACAAATAGTACATGCAAACAAGTTCATGTACACACACACACACACACACACACACACACACACACATCATTTTGCCCTGTATACAAAATGGGGCAAAGCAAACTTCTAAATTTTGTTGTTGTTGTTGTTGTTGTATTTTTCTTTCACACAGAATTGGGTTATGTCAGTGTGAATTAGAGATACATTTTCATGATTCTCAAATGTGTAAAAGTCCCATGAAGGAGTCAACAGAAATGGGTGTGGTTTCTAGAGGGATTCCACCTTTGTTCCTACGAAGCAAAGCACTCTTGTGCCATTTATATATAACACCACGCTGTTTATTTAATTTTGTACATGTTGAAGGACACCATGAATTTGTATTTAACATCAAGAAAAAGAGAAAAGTTTGAGAAGGCCGCCTGAACAGCCTGGACCTGTCTGATTGATGAGCTCCTCCCACAAAGGCGAAGAAGAGAATCCTAGGGTCAGAAGTAGCCCAAACTGTTGAAGAGCCCTTGTTCCTTCATTCATAATTTGCTCAGAGAACTCATCCATCGTGGCTCAGGGAATTCAACCACTTACAGACACTTAGAACGAAGTTCAGGTTTAGTGAAGGCACAGATCCCGTAAAAATTGTAGAAATGACATGAAGCAATGACACTTTAGGGAAAATGTCACAGTCTTCTTAGCAATCGAAGACTGTTCTTTGATTTAGACTTCTTTTATTTTGTTGCAGGTAACAAAGGAGACAAGAAAAACATTAAATAAGTACATCTGATTAAGATAATCACATTTAAGACATTATATGTTAGCATACAGTAACACAAAATCACATATTCAAAATAGTCTTACTACATAAAGAACTCTTGAGTTAGATAGAGTTCAAAGTGGAGAATTAGCAGAATTAGGAATGCAATGACCAGAACTTTATTCTTGCTACTTCCCTAATGCCTTACAAAGCAGAATTTAGGTCTCAGGATTGCTAACAAAACTATAGGCAGAAGTAAGAAGGGAATTATTGCATTGTATGTGACTGTGAGAAAGATTATCTATAAATTTCTAAAGCTTAGTTGAGAGAATATTGAAAGACTTTAGAATAAGGAAATGATTACATGTTCAAGGATATATATATATATATATATATATATATATATATTTAACCTAATTTAAACATTATATAGATAGTTGTTACATAATACCTCTTATCATTAATAATAGATATATTTTTGTGCTTTAATGCATAAGGTAAAAAGGAAAACACACCTATGAAATTTAGACTAAAGAAAAAACTTTTTATTAAATAAAGCTTTTTATAATGCAAGTTATTGTTCCACTAACATAGAAGGGTCATCAAGTTTATGTCATTGACATAACAATGATGAAGAGTAATTCTTGGCTTCAACTAATACAGTAAATAGATGAAGGACCAAGTGGCAAAACTCTGACACTTTTTGTCTATTATACGATATTCTGTTGCTATTGGGTGATATAAGTTCAATAGCTATTAGATCTTATTCTGTGAAAAGGTGACACATGGTCCAAGCTGGCTTTCTTCTTGTTTGGTAACCAAGGCATCCATAGAACTTCTGACAGGCATTTGATAATTTTCTCAAATGTTGCCCCATTCCTCAAGTTAAGGCCCACAATAAACATAAGAAGCACTTTGTATTTTTGTTGTTGAATTTAACATTCACCCCAATGAGTCCTTAGGACATCAAGAAGAGAGCTGATGCTCCGAGGGCTACACTTGCCTGCCCAAATCACACCCCGTGCAGCCAACCTGGAAAGCTGACTTCAGATTAAAACGAGCTGCCTCTTAGGCTCCAGTGCTGTTTCTCCACAAAGTTTACAAGGGCATGAACCAAGATTCCTCCTTCTTACCGTCATGATTTTCACTACATCCCAGCAACATGCTGTTTGTGCATTCAATGACTAATATCTAAATTATAGTTGAACATTTTGCTTTCAATAGTTAGTCAAAAGAACAACCTTGGCACAATTTTTTCATATCTACATTATTTCTACCCAATGCTTCTCACTGAGGGATCCTTTTGACTTTCCAGATTAAATTTACATTTTGTCCAGCAGGGGAAAAGGCTATGCTTGGGTTTTAGAACAATCTACGTTAAAAAGCCATCTCATCCAGTACTGAATATCTAGGCAGATAAGCAGTATATCCAAACGTTCTAAAGAAAGGAAGTGGCCTGCACTACCAAGGGCTGCCTAGACTGTCCTCTGCTCAAACTACTCAGATACCTTATCAGAGGTTAGGTGAAGTCACCCATGTTTGTGAAGCAACAATTGCACACCAGGGAAGAATGTTATTCTGTGTGTATTCTTGTGTAAACAGTGCAGTTTCGTATCTTGAACCTCATCTCATCCTGGTTCTCATCATGAGTTCTGATTATGAATGGACATGCTTATAAAGGTTGTTTTTTAATGTGGTGTAAGATACAATCATCTCTACAAGTCTAAAAATGCCTAAAGTCATGAAAACACAATATTCCAAGGTATTACCCATTTTTCAATATTTTATATCACTAAGTAGATCACGTTTGGTCTGCTCCTCTTACTTGAAGCCTAGTGCTGATATTTAGCATCTCAACTAGACTTCCAAGACCCCAAACTGTGCAAATGTGAGAAATAATTCACCACAAAAGCTATAAATTTCACAGCTCAAGAAACCCTGAAGATTATTAATGAGGTGCCATGCAATTAGTTTCTACAAAGTACAGCAAAGACATCATGCATAATGTAAAAGAGAAACTGCTAACCATTGGCTCGTGGCAGATCGTTTAAGCTAGCTTGCATGAGCAGGAAGAACCGATATTAAACACACTTCCTAGGAAGACCCTCAGTGCCCTCACACTGTGGGGAGAATTCAACTTCCTATAGATTACTAAGAAGAAAACAGGGGACAATTCATGCTTAAAGACTGTCTAGCAATGAGTACTTGGCTAAGTTATTTAGCTTTTTAGACTCTGCATATTTATCTATAAAATAGATATAAAGGTATTTTTTTTATTTATTTAAATTTATTCATTTATTAAGGATTTCTGCCTCGTCCCCACAACCGCTTCCCATTTCCCTCCCCCTCCCCCGATCAAGTCCCCCTCCCTCATCTGCTCGAAGAGCAATCAGGGTTCCCTGACCTGTGGGAAGCCCAAGGACTGCCCACCTCTATCCAGGTCTCGTAAGGTGAGCTTCCAAACTGCCTAGGCTCCCACAAAGCCAGTACGTGCAGTAGGATCAAAAACCCACTGCAGATATAAAGGTATTTTATAGAATTGCAAAAACAATCAGTTTAGACACAATATAGCACGTAAAATTTTAACACCTTCTTGCTGCTTAATAAATGCAAGAGAATAAATCATACATTAGGGAAATTTGTAACTTTTGAGTTAGCCAGAATTACTCTTTTACCGGGAATTCTAAAAGTTTGAGAAAACATATTTCTTTAATACTAAGTAGAAGCATAAGCTGAAAGTTTACAGGGACATACAAACCCAGTACTGTTAGTACACATTACATGTGTAAACTCATACGGGGACTTACATACCCAGTACTGTTAGTACACATTACATGTGTGAAATCATTTGCTTTTAAAAATAACCCTGTACCACAAGTAGTTTTGTAATTTAGATTTTCATGTTATGTGTATGTGTGATTGCCTCTGTATATACATGGGCATCGCTTGCATGCACGGTGCCTATGAAGACTAGAGGAGGGCTACAAAACTTACGAAACAGGAGTTACAGACAGTCGTGAGCCAATGGTGGGGATGCTAGGAACTGACCATAGATCTTCTGCAAGACCTGCAAGTGTTCTTAACTCTTGAGCTTTCTCTCCAAACCCATAAACCAATCAATTAAACAATTGAATGAATTCTTAGTAATTTCTACAAAGTCACACACTGCCTGAGTTGATGTGCAAATGGTATTCAGTCAGTCATTTGCCTCCCACAGACAATTAAGTCACCTTTGAATCCTTAATTAGCAAAGTATATTAAATTAGTTAATGAACATATATTTAAAATATGCATATTCATCTGGCTATTGTAGTGGTTAATATTGATTACCATCTTGGCAGGATCTGCAAACATCTAGGGGAAAAGTCTCCAGCAGAGTAGAGAGGCATAAATTGATAGAGTTGATCATAGCAAAAGGCTGAGAAGCAATAAGCTGGTATTTAATAGACGAGATGCATAGCTAAACTCCTAATATGCATCTTGAAAGATCATTATGATTAGATTTGAGATATAACTATAAAAACCCGGGCCATGTTTTATGGTATTTAATTGCTACACATGAGAAATTTGAATGTGTTTAGCCAAACTCTAAAGTTAGCCCCATAACTATCATTAAACACCACTCTATCCCTAACATAGACTAGCAATCATTTCTCCTTTGTGAATACACTGCCATTTCATCATGGGTCATGGAATATGCATTGCAGTTTCCAAGTGTATCAATCATAGGCTTGAATATAATTATCTTGATTATTAATATTGATTTAAGTAATCTATGTGAGTGCTACTTAAGTATTATTGTTAATATATTGTGAGCATCTAGGGGAAGCATAAGTCATCTGCCTGTCCATTCTTGAAGTTTTCTGTGCAGAGCTTGTTAGTAGGCTTCTGCACATGAGATGACCACAAGTAATTTTCATAAAAGCCCAAAATGATTTTTCAAATAACTGAACAGTAGCCTTCTCAAAACAGAAACAATTGAAATAATGACAAAGCTAGTCGTGTTGGACTATTACTAGTTTAAATGAATTTACATATAATGTTCTATTATTGACATTGCAAAAACCACATTTAGATAATGCAAACAAATGTCTTCCAGATGTTAAGTTAACTTGCATGTAACCAACAACCATAAAAACACTGATATTGGTACTCAAACCTTAGACTGTAATCGATGCCATAGTTTGTCACTTTAACCCATTTAAACTCACTATCTAGCATATACGTTGATGCTTCTATTCACAGCTATTAGTGTTTAAGAGAACATGATAGGCTAAAAACAGGGTGTGATATTGCATACGTCTAATTCAAGCACTCGGGAGGCTGAGGCCAAAACATCTCCAAGTTCAAGTGCTGGCTAGGCTACATAGTAAGACCTTGTCTCAAAAAGGAAAAAAAAAGAAAAAGAAAAAAGAAACAGCAGCCAAGGAAGGAAAGGGGAAAGAAGAGCAGAAAGGAGATGGGAAAGCAGGGGCTGGCAGATTAGAGAGGGAAGGAGGGAGTGACAGGGGAGGGAGGAGATAAAATAAAGGAAAGAGAATTGAAGTAGACTTACTAAAGTTTGTCTCCTATCACTGAGACTCATATGCCAAACATCTTACTAATAAATTACTTCTTTAAAAATTCATGTTTATTCTTTGCTCTTCATTAGAAAAATCATGTCACTGAAAATTAGCAAAAACAAAGAAATATCACATTACAAAAATTGTTCCAGATGCAGCATTGACAAAGATGAAACTCATTTGACTTCAGAGCATGCCATTCCAACTCCCCAGGCATGGACAAGCATGCCAAACAGCTTGATACTTGAGCCCTTTGTAACACTCTTTTTTAAAAATGATTAATAGAATGGCTATTTATTTATTTATTTATTTATTTATTTATTTTTAACCTTTTTGTTTTTTGTTGTTGTTGTTTCATTTTGTTTTTGTTTTTCTTTTTTTTTAAAATTTATTTATTTATTAAGGATTTCTGCCTCCTCCCCGCCACCGCCTCCCATTTCCCTCCCCCTCCCCCGATCAAGTCCCCCTCCCTCATCTGCTGGAAGAGCAATCAGGGTTCCCTGACCTGTGGGAAGTCCAAGGACCACCCTTAAAGGGGAAAAAACATATTCTTGTAAACAAATTTTCATAGGATTAGCATAAGCTTTGCTCAGCTGCCCTAATACTCTGACATTGTTGCTGAGCTCTTCCTGAACCAGAGTTTAAATAACGTGACAATAATGTTTTGCGGGGGTGGGGTGGGGGTGGAGCATACATTTCTGAAATCAACTGTAACCAATATAATACTTAGCACTAACTTCAATATTGACGCATTTTAACCAAAGAGGAGACTCACTTTTCTCATTTCCATGTTTATTTTAATACAGACTTTTTCATTAACTTAATTATGACATCAGAAATTTTTAAGTTCTAAATACAGTAAGCTAATATTAGTCTAAGATAATAGATATAAAGATACACATCAGGAATATTAGTAATTAAGAGAAGAATATATTTGCTTATTCCAGCTTTAGTATTATTATATTGAGACCCCTTTCTCCCTTATGACTGCCCCAAATGCTAAGAATAGGTTGCAGATGAGGGCTTAGGTCTAAACAAATCATTGTATTACCCCCCTCCCAATACTCACGGGGCAATGGAGAAGATGAAACAAAGATAATAAAAAATCCAGAAGCCGGCGAGGAAGGCAACAAAACCCCATCCTCTAGACTGGGATTCAGCCAGTGGAATCTAGATCTCAAAGCAGCTGCAATTGTTTTGCCTGGACCTGTAGAAGACAGATCCTCTGAATAGTCACTCATGGATGGGGCTCAGGGTTTACGTGACCATACCTTGTACTGCTGAGCGTGAGCATCTGATGACGATTGAAAGGGGGCACCATAATTATCAGTTGTCTAGGTACTAGTTTACTCACCGGGCTTCCATGGATAGCTCCATTCACAAGACCACCCAGGTGGCTGTACACACAAACAAAACCAAAACAAAAAGCAATGAATTCAAGTAAGGAGATTATAGAAGTGGAGGTAGGTAGAGGAAGTAGGGAAAGAGGAAGAAGTGGGTTGAGAGTAATCAGTATATATATATACATTTTATGTTGTTGTTTTATCTAGACAGGGATTCTCTGAGCACAGTCCTGGCTATCCTGGAACTTGCTGTGGAGACTAGGCTGGCCTCGAACTCAGCTCACAGAGATCTTTCTGCCTCTGCCTCCTGAGTATATATATATATATATATATATATATATATATATATATATATGCACATAAAATTGTGGAAAAAAATAATTAAGAAAAGTATTATTAACTGGGCAGTGGCAGTGCATACCTTTAATCCCAGCACTCAGGAGGCAGAGGCAGAAAGATCTCTGTGAGCTGAGTTCGAGGCCAGCCTAGTCTCCACAGCAAGTTCCAGGATAGCCAGGACTATGCTCAGAGAATCCCTGTCTAGATAAAACAACAACATAAAATGTATTATCTCTCAACAACAGCAACAATAATACTAACAACAATAATGAAGCCATAAAATTAATTACATGTGTGGTAGACTACTTCTTGAGGGATGTATAACTCTCAATGTCAACATGCATACCTCTCAGTACGGTATTTATTCTCTCCAGTACACTAGGCCTTTCAATGAGATGCAAAGATAGATGACTGAACAGAATCAGCACTAAGTTTTTTAACCTAAATAGGCCGATGATAGTTTAATGTGAATATACATCTAGTTCATATACTTTCTAGTCTTCAAAATACCTTTATTTTGACAACATTACTTTCTATGAATAGGCTCAAAACATATAACATTTAATTAAGATAGATTCCATTATTTATTTATTTCTTCACCAGCAAGAATAACGTTTTCTTCAGCATGTCGAAGCTCAGTGGGGTTGGATTTCCGTATGCACCTTTCAGGGCACACTCAGAATGTGAGTTTGGCTTGGGAGGAAATTCTATAGCAAATGTCTCTTAAGGACAGTATTAACAAGCTGTAAGGACATATGAGATCATCTTACGCAGAAAAAAAGTAGAGAGACCTCAAGAGGTTAAGTGGCTGGCTTCAGGTCGCATAGCTGGCACCAAGGCTCACATGCTCCTGACCCCTGCCATAGTTTTTGTGACAGTCTCCTAAAAGGAAGGCTACTGGAGAGCAATTTGTTGTTTTGGGTTTTCTTTTTTTCCTTTTCCTTCTCCGGGTTTCAGTTCTGACACTCGTTTGCAGATTGCATTAGGTACAAGCCCAGAAACTCTGCCAGAAGCAAAACAACACTCCTTAAGCACTCTGTGACTCCCAGAGACACATAAAATAAAAAGGGTGAAGCTAATGGTTGCCAGCTTGCAGGGAGGCACTCCTATTCCGAGCCAAGTTGACGTGAAGAACAGATGAGACTGTGGGGCTGGAGTTGGCAGAAAGAAAGAAGCATTACTTCATTCTTTCTGAAAATGAAAGCAGAATATTTATCTGGATATTCTAGGGGTTATTAATTTGGTGATTTTTTTTCCCACTTGAAAAAGTGAAATTTTTCTATTTTTAGAGCTGATGGTTTCAGCCCACACTGTTTGTCTATTCATCGCCGAATGGTTATTCTTATTTGGAAGCAGTTTACTTTAAATAATCCTCATGCATAGAATTATTTGTGTTTTGCTTTGAATGGGACCATTATTTTTTGGTCTGAAATTTCTAGATTTAGGCAGTGGGTTGGGTTAAAAGAAAGCAAGCAAAATGTACCATAAGTGATAACAATAACTTAAATTGTTGGTGCTTAGAGATAAACTGACATACAGCATACGGATATAGTAGGCAAGGATTCTATCTTTTATTCTACACTGATTTTTTTAAAGGTCTCTTGTCATGGTTGACATCCCACATCCCACAGTCAATGTGAAGATGCTTTCTTAGGAGAAATCCTCTGGAATTCTACTCTCCCAGTATCCATAACAGATATTTTATCGAGTCCCACTCAAGAAAGATGGGATTATAATGATACCTTCATGAAATTCCTCTCTCCTTGCCTAGCAGAATACTTCAATGGATTTAACAGAACATCACAATTGTCTTTCTTCTTTGCCCAACACTTGTATCATCTAATTTCAGAGTACCTTTGGGTTCTTTTTGCTGAGGTTTGAAAAATACTTAGAGCACCACAATTTTCCAGGCAGTACAAGTTTAATATATTTTATGAAGTTGGTTTGTTATTTGCCAAACAGCAAATGTAGGTAATATCATTCACTTTGGTATTAGTTTGGAAATGTTATTAGTGATGTGTTTAAATGATTATCCCTCTTCTCCTAAGCATATGCACCCTCCCCCAACACACACACACACACACACACACACACACACACAGTCATTCAAGTCCTACTTTCATAGCACCAAGTACAGACATTCACAAATTTTGTCTTTAAAATTCTAAATTTTATGTTTTTTTTTTAAATTTTGGGGGCTATGCAACATGTTTAAAATTACAGAAAATATAATTCTATAAAACCTTGAATTGGAACTTTTTATGAAGAATTTTAAGTTATTGGCTCCCACTGAACAGATTGCTGCTTCTTAAAATTCAAATTCATTGTCTTTAGAAAGGTCATATACAGTAAAAAAGATGGAGAGTGGTTAAGTGTTCCCATTACTGTAAGATTGAGTGCAATCAACTTCCAATGTGGAGAATTACTTGAATGTATATGTATGAACTGAAATTTTTACTATGAAAAAATCTTGTGTGGTAGTAAAAGAGGAAACCTTATACAGTATCATAATTTTTATTAGATTTGAGAACAATTGAGTTGAGATGTTGGTGATGGGTGTGTCATTCAATTTCCTAATGCCGAATACAAAGTATGAAGTTTCTCTCTCTCTTTCTCTTTATGTGTGTGAATTTGTGTGTTTCTCTGTGTAGCCCTGAGTGTTTCTGATTTTACTATATATTTAATATCTGTTTTAATTTTGAAATTTTTCTATGCCTAATATTAAATGTATCATTGAGAGAATAGTAAAAGGCATCAATCATTAAGATAGTAGAATATTATCAGACAGGCTTCATATCTTTTTACTTACTACATAGCTATGGAAACAGCACCAAGATAATTTTCATAGCCATCAACCTTTATCTAGTAGTGAAGCCATAAGATATTATAATTGTGTTTTCACATGTTTCCCAGACAATTTCCATCAAGCACCAGTTGCAATCCTTTCTCAAGGGGTTCGGCTCTTTTTGTACACAACCCCTTCCTGTGGCTTCTAGATCTTCTAGCTCTTATTCTGGAAACACTCAACAAAGTTTTCCAGCAAAATTTGGAATCCCTAAGGCAGCATTACGTCATCAGTCTCTTGGGTTAGAATTCTCCTCTATTCTTTACCTTTGGGCTGCCTACTTTTATCTCCATTAACCTTTTGGCTCGACTATAAACATTTATTGAAGGCTACCTCCTTTGTCGGTCCAGTGACTCCAAAGGTTAGTGAGCAGAGGATGCCAGTCTGACCTCTTTTATCCACATTAGATGAGTCTAATTATTCCTAAGAAGTGACACGTATGACCCATTTTGTCCTTGTCAAGTTTGTCTAGTTGTGAGCTGTCTAAACGTGAAACTCTGGGTTCAAACTGTGTCTAGAAGTTCAGGGTTTTTTTTTTTAAAAAAAAAACTACAATGTGGAGCCTCAAAAAGTGTACAGTTCTTTTGCAATCCAGTTTAACTGAAAATGATGACTCCTTTTATGTGCCTTCAATGATTACTAAAAGAGCGACAAATAAAGCACAAACTTTAACTGACAAATCTCCATCTCCATGGGTATTTCAACGTGGAAACTAAAATAAATGAAATTAAATTAGGATAAACTAAGCTTCCCTAAGGTTAAAAGCATCATGATCCTTTGAAAGTCACTCCTTTTTTCATGCTCTGGGATCTCCACCATCTTCAGGTTCCTCTCATAAGTATCTACTTGAAAACTTGCGCAAAAGCAAGGGACAGTGGTAAACGCCATTGCTTTGCAGGCTCTGTTCTATATGGAAATAATGTTGGTCCACCTCCTCATCTTCTTTCTCTTCCTACTCTTCTTCCTCCTCCTCCTACTGCTATTCTGTCCTTCCTCCTGCACCCCCTCTTCTTAGTCTACTCTTCGTTGTTTTCTTTTTGTTCGTTTGGTTGGATTTTTGTTTTTTTTTTTTGGTTTTCTTAATTTTTATTTTTGGAAACAAGAGCTCATGGTGTAAAATCAGACTATCCTCCATCTCCAAGATATTCTGCCTCAGTCTCCAAGTGCCAAGCTTCCATATGTGTGCCACCAATCCACTTTTATCCACTTCCAGTGGTCCAGCAAAGTCTCACGGGGCTGTAGCTTTTAGAAAACTCTACAACATACAAAGATGGAAATTGTGGAATAATATTTTTGAATAGTATTATTATTGAATACTAGCATTGGCTATTTCAATGCTTAAATGGGACAACCCGGAAGTTCTGTCTTGACGTCTATGCTAACCACTGCAGATACTACCAACCCTCAAAATATGGGGATTCAGGAAATTCTTTTGACACTTTAGTTCATTTATTAATCTAGACATTTAGTAAATGATTGGCATGTCTCTAAATATAGTATTGAACATTATGCTAGCTCTTTTACATACTAAAAATTTAGAATAGAATGCACATTTTGAGCCAGGCAGTAGTGGTGCTGCATGCCTTTAATTCTAGAACCCAGATGGCAGAGACAGACAGAACTCTGTGAGTTCGATGTCAGCATAATCTACAGAGTAAGTTACAGAAAAATCCAAGGCTGTACAGAGAAAACCTGTCTCAATTTTTTTAAAAAAAAAAAAGCAAAAATAACAACAATAAAAGAATGTCCATTTTGGAAATATGCATTCTAAAGTTTAAAGTACTAAGGTGGCTTTGCAGCCAGACGACCCCCCAGCAGCATGGGTAAAGATTCCCAAGTACATCATTTTCTCCCTCACCTTGACTTTAAACAAACAGCAACAGCCAAGTCAAAGATACCAGACATGTTCGTATAAACCTAAGTCTAGAAGCAAGGACGATGCAAGCACCATTAGGTATTTAGTGTCATTTTGAAACAGGAACATCCTGTGGCATTGTTCCACCTAAGAAACATGTATTTTATTACTTTGAATGAATTTGAGGAGGGAATTTTGACATTTTTAAAAAACACAGTTCAGTAAATCTGAATGTGTTTTTTTTTTCCTTGCTTGATTTTACTGTTTAAATAAACTACCACCAACAGAGGCTGCAAATCCCAAATTATCATTTTATAATTATGTAGGTCAGAAATCCAATACAGGTCTCGGTGTCCAGCAGATAGGTTCATTCTTGGAGGTTCTAGAAAAGAGTCCATGTCCTGAAGGCTGGATCTTCCCCAGCTGTAGTGTTTTAGGGTTTGAGATGTCAGTGACTGGCTCTTCCTTTGAACGGAGGACAGAGCTACCTTATTTACCCATTTATTAGCCATTTATTTATTTATTTATTTATTTATTTATTTTTGTGACCTATTTTACTTCCTCATCTTTAAAAGCAGGTCTGACTTGCTGCAACAACAGAAAAGCAAAGCAAACAGTGTCTCCCCCGAACAAAAAGCCTTCTCCCTTACACAGATGTCCGAATTCTTCAGCCTTCCTCTCTTAGCTCTTTTCAGACACCTGATCCAAGTTGCCTTCATGAGCCGGATTGAGCCTTTAGCATCCGCAGCTGTAGCCCCGGACACAGATCCTCAGAGCACGCTGAGCCCTGGAGAATCCCAGCACCTTTGCTATCCATGGTCTAGGAAGCCCCTCTTCCCAGTCCCCTTCTCCCACTGGGGCTCTCACTCCCAGCCCCAGTTGACTCCTGTCTGAGGAGAATCTTCTTTTCCCATCTCAAGAAGGAAAACACTCTCTCTCTCTCTCTCTCTCTCTCTCTCTCTCTCTCTCTCTCTCTCTAATGATTTCTATTGCTTTCAAAATAAAGACAGGTCCAAGTGCAAAAACAAACAAAAAAACCAGGTGCAATAATTGCAGGTGAAATCCTTTTGCTTGTTTTCTTGTTACAGGATCAAACTCTAAAGCTCAGGCCAGTCTGGAATACACTGTGTGGCCCAGGGTGTCTGGTGGTTCACAGCAATACCCCTGTAGCCTTTGGAGTGTTGGGATTGCAAGTTCAAACCATCAAGCCCAGCATCTGAGAATCTCTTTGTTTCACACTTTTGACTTCCCTTTCCACTTTTCAGGGACTCTTATGAGATTATTTGCACAATTTTGGACGATTTGCCCTCTCCTGGTCCTAACTATTTAACTGCATCTTTGCCAAAGAAGGTAACATACATATTCCCAAGGCCTGAGGCCTCAGAGCATGGTTTCTTCAGGACCATTTTCCTACCTGCTACACCTTTGACAAGCACTCACTTTTTTTCCAGTCTGTTTTGTCACCTGTACACTTTGTGTGCTAATAAATATTTCCCTTACGTCCTTCATTTAAGAAGCCAGAAAGTTAAACTCCATGAAGTTTAAAGTGTCTAAAACTCCAGACTTTCTATGAATCCTCATCCTAGAGTGAGACGTGAGGAAACGAGCCTAATGATCAAGGTGGATTTTATTGCTATTTTCTATACATGGATTTTTCTGGAGTGTCCATTTCATATAATCCTGGATAACTCTTTCCTTCTCACACTTTGTAATCTTCTTTGAAGGCAGTCAATCTCCCCAAAAGTTGGTTTCTTCAGGCAGAAATCGGCTCACCTCCTCAAAACCGTAATAACTGCTCCCACGATAGTTTTTATCTATTTATTATTTACGTCACAGCTTCGGTATAGCTTTCAGCTAGACCTTTCCATGCTCTTGCTTCTTCCTTGCTGGTGTAGAGTAGAAGAAATTGTTTTTATTTTGGTCCAGTTTCTTTAATCAATTCCTGTCCATGCTGAAGCATGATATATGTTTACCAAAGTCTTAAGACATACAGTTCTTAACTCATCATTCAGAAATGATATTCATCCCCTATTTTTCCTTGAGTCACAAAGTCATCTCTTAAATCTTAACTTTTCTACAGGTAAAATAGTGGGGAGCAGGGTATAATTATCTGATGTTGAAGTAGTAAAAAGCCAAAGCAAAGCATCATTCAGGTGAAGTGCTTGCCAGTCCTCATGCAGCAGGTACTAAGTAGTTGTAGAAACTGGATAGTGTTCCAATAGCAGTAGCAGTTAGGAAGACCCTACCATCCTTGTCCCTCAGAAACCCTCAATCCCAGAAAAATCAGGATGCTTGATGTCACTTAGATTGACCATTTTGGAGACCAAAACACCAAAGACACCACCACCACTCTCTATCAAGTATTTGACCTTTATGAAATTACTTGATCATTCAGGTTTGGTGTCCTTGTCTGTAAGTAAGACAGAGCAAGTGTGTAACACACTGTCTGTATACACAGCCCAGATCACACTACCCTCCATGTTCCATCTGTGCAACTGTTTCCATTGGCTGTGCCTTCTTAGAGAATTAATCACAAAAGGTTTTCACTGAGGTGTAACATCCTTGCAGCTGTCCCAAGCCTTTTCTCCCAAATACATTCCTTTAAGCTTTCTATTGATAAGTAAGAAGCCCATCAGGATGATTGTGATGATGAAAGCTAGCCCTCTCTTTCAGGGATTTGGAAACTTTTGGGAAAATTCTAAAGATCTTCTTAAGAACGTAAACCACAGAGTTCCAGGACTGAGCGTCCTGCACACTGTTTTCTCACGTATTGTTCAACATTTATCCACAGGATCCCAGTAACTCCACACTCTTCCTGGAAGTCACCTCTGGTACCCTGTGAGAATCTACAGGACAGACATTCCCCCCTCCTTGTTTTTAAATGACTCCTATTGACTGGGATTTCTGTCCCGCCTCTTCCTGCAATCGTTCATTCCCAATGAAATACACAGAGTTCTACATTAATTATAAACTGGTTGGCCTAGTAGCTCAGCTTCTTATTAATTAATTCTTACATCTTACATTAGCCCATAATTCTTGTCTGTGTTAACCACGTGGCTTGGTACCTTCATCAGCTAGGCATTCTCATCTTGCTTCCTCTGCATCTGGGTGCCAACTGAAGACTTAGACTTTCCTCTTCCCAGAATTCTCTTGTTCTCATTGCCCCACCTCCACTTTCTGCCTGGCTACTAGCAAATTGGTGTTTTATGAAAATAATACAAGGGTACAGACAATTGTCCCACAGCAGACAATTT
Source organism: Microtus oregoni (assembly GCF_018167655.1). Lineage (NCBI taxonomy): Eukaryota > Metazoa > Chordata > Mammalia > Rodentia > Cricetidae > Microtus > Microtus oregoni. The sequence goes on along the minus strand of NW_024543829.1, from coordinate 7,094,361 downwards.
TCAGTTTATGCGTGACAGTATCCCATGATCCTTTCCACATTTTTTTCAAGCATCTGGCATCTTCACCTGGATCTTTAATCCAAAAAGACTCAGATTTTGGATCCTAAGAGTATTACCAAATTTGCATCATTCTGTTTCCATTAGTGATGCGTGTACAAGGTCAGGGTATAGGCAACTGACTTGTTTACCTTCTACTAAGATTACCCGGAGACTTTCCATAATGGAAAAGCCTCAGGTTTGGTGTTCAAGAAGGATACTGAGGCAGGTTGTGTTTTGGGGGAAGGAAACTATTGAAAGGGTTATTAGTGCCATAAAGAGACCAGCCGTGCATAGTATGAGATTTTAAAGAAAGGTGGGACCCACATTGCTGAGTAGGGATGCCTGGACATTCTAAGCTACCAAAACCCTTACACATTCCTGGTCTAGCTAACATTTCAGACTGGTTTTAAATTTATCCTTCACGGTTGAATTCTTATCTACACTTTGTTCTATAGTCATTGCCTTGCCTGACTAGACTGTTACTTAACAAATTGAGGAGGCCTCTGTTTCACCTACAGTTTTGAACATGGCTTTGCCATTACCAATCGATTGGTATGTTGTACGCCATCCTTGCTGTTGTGGAGGGAGTGAAATGGATTTTCCAGATTCCTGTGAGGTCTGAAGTTGCCAGTGTACACAGAAATCCTCCGGGGACTACTTGTGAACGTCAATTTGGGGAATTCACGATAGCGCATAACATGTGAGAAAGTCCCAGGATAACTGAGATTTCTCTGGCAGAATCATATCTAGGTGAAAATGCAGTTCAGAAATTACCTTGAGACCCTTGTATTGTCCTCTGTGTTGTGGTTTCCTGATATTTGATACACAGAACACGGGCTGTCGAATGATAAGTCTGAATGCCAGTTTACTGTAACTCACCCGGGAAGCGCCGTCTGGCTGAGACGTTCTCACTTGCTCCTCAGTTTAGCTCCTGGCATGTAAATTTATCAAATGGGTTTTAAAGGTAAATAATTTGGGTGCCAAGCTCCCAAAAGTGTTGAATCTTATGAGAATTAGATTTACCCCTCTTTGGTATGTTCTTTTAGAATGGTAACCCTGGCCTCTCTGCCTGTTTATTTGGGGCAAAGGGTAACTCATGGCTTCATCTCTCTGTACTTGATTTATTCAGGGCTGCTCTTTTACAGTTTTCTGGAGACAATTCCTGGTGGGTCATTAGCATCATTATTATTGTGGCGATAGTCAGACTGCATATCAACACTTTAGTCAGGGTGGTTGGGTGGATTTCATTATTCATTCCAAAAAAGCGCAGACTCTAATACAAATGTCACTCAGGGTAGAGCTTTGAAATGGATACTGATTCTCTAAATTCTTTCCTGTCTGTTTCAAGAAATAGTAAAATCCTGTTCATAATGAAGCCCAATGTGTCTAAAGTTCACTTCCACACACTCTGCTCTGTGATGAAAGTCACCTGTGTTCTCTTGATAACTCAGCCGCAAGAGATCGGCCTAATCGTGGAGATCTGGTCCAATATCATTGGGGGAGGGGGATAATTCCACCGTTCACGATTAGTGAAAGTAGTAAAACCTTGGAGGGCTCCTGCCATCTTCAAGAGATACAACGGAGCAGGGGAACAAGACCTTGGGTTACGGTTAGGGCGATTTAGTTGTATGTTTAAATGAAATGCTCAGTAGAGTTATCATTCGAGTTTTTGATCAACAAGAGCAAATGGCATCTGTTTGTTGTCGTTCTGCAGAAGACGAAAGCTCAGGTCCCCATGGTGCTGACTGCTGGTCCCAAGTGGCTTCTGGACGTGACTTGCCAAGGAGTGGAGGACAGCAAGAACAACTGCATTGTGTACAGCAAAGGTAACGGCGTGATCCTTTTCCCTGTCTCTTTAGCGGCACCGAAATCCGAATATCGCGACCTTGCTCCCAAGGAATGGGATCAAGGACCAGGTAGAACTTGAGCCTCTTGTTTCCCCTTCACTCATGACTCTCTCTAGTCTGTGTTTTCAGGGAAGCTTTACTGATTTTTACTTCTGTGCAACATAAATAAGAAGAGAGACCACTAAGTTCACTACTTAGTGCTGTGACCCTTTGCTAAGGGTCATGTGTGAGCGGTTTGGTTGGTGTCTGTTTCCTTTACTCTTATTCCTATGGATAGCTGCCTGGTTTTAGGAAATCTCAGATTCCCATCTTGGGTATTACTGACCAAAGATTGTATTCCTTTTGAAATTTCTCAATTTTTGTCCAGAGGCAAACTTCAGGGGCATTACCTTGCGTCAGATTCCAGAAATCATACAGAATGAGACGGGGTTGAAAATGAAATCTTTACAAAGACCAAGCGCTATCCCGTGGTGCTTTGCGAAGGGTATGAGGCTAACGGGCAAGAGGGAGCCTGACGGCTTGCAGAGTGTTGCCTTTGATTCACTCAGCATGACCACAGCCTAGCCAACCTCTTCTGGCTACAAAAGGATGCCATGACACATCATGAGACAACTTTCATTGAGACAGGAATGTGTGTTGGGGTTTGGTAGGTGAAGTGTGGTCCTTGTGGACTCCTGTGTTTTCCTTTAAGTTTCAGGCTTTAGCTTGGTGTTCTCACAGTGAAGTCCCCAGTCTCACTTTGCCGTGAATATTGCAAAACCTTTCGCTTCTCATGTTTCATTTCTTTCAGCTTTCTTTTTTTTTTTTTAAACCAAATAGACCTACTGAGATCAAAGATGTGTTTGCTCATTGAACCTAGAAACCATGAAAGCATACAAGGGAGCAAGCAAATAAGCACCCCTATCAATATATTAACATATAAAACACTAATCATAACATCAAAGACTCTTAAAAACTTGCTAGAAACAATTACAACTTGTTCCTATAATCATTACAATTTGTACATTTATAAGAGGATTGCCTCAAAACTACCCTGGGCCTTTGAAAGTTAAAACACCGGAAAGAGGGAATTTGCAAGCTGAGAACACAATCTGCACACCAGGATCTGATTATATTTCTTTCCCTTCTGTAATTGCTGGTCACAGACCCACCAATTTTCTAACCTGAAAGCTCTTCTATATTCTGATGGGATCTTTTAGCTATAGGAGAAGTGAAAGTTCCCTTGAGTGTGTGTGTGTGATCCGTCAACATAGATAATATTGTGAGTGAGTTCGTAAGTCCCCACATTCAGAATACAAGCATGAAAGAGTCCCCGGTGTCTATGTCCCATTGTGAGGGTTAGATTTATGCTGGCCAATAATAATAGAATTTCACTGTGCAATTACAGCTGAAAAAAAAAAACAGTGAAAATACCCCTTCTCTGAGGTGATCCAAGTCCACTGTATTTATATTGGGATCACTTTAGGAAAGATAACTCTGAATTAAAATTTTAATTCCATAGTCATTTCAGTTGAGTGCTTCAACTTGAATATTGAATACAATTTTGTCTTTGTATTATGGTTGTCTATCCATCAAGCCTTTTGGCAATAACTAAGTTCTGGTTAATGGATTATTAACTATCAATCACCTAGCTCATAAAGCATACATCAAGTCCAACCATGTATTAGAATGACATACACATTGATAGCTACTAATCTTCAACACCCCTTAAGTCCTGTCTTTAATGATCTTTTACCAAAGTATGTACACTTCTCTCATTGCCTGTCATTGCTTTTCTTGTGGTCAACTGTTGTATGTTCCAAAAAAAGGAAACACAAGGAGGTAGCTATTTCTTGTCTCTATCCAGTCAACTTCCTATTTACTGCAATAAGGAGACTGTTTTGTTCACTCTCTGTCCTTTGCCAGGCATGCTCTTTGCACAAAATGAAAGGAATTAACAAAGGAAGGAAGGAAGGAAGGAAGGAAGGAAGGGAGGGAGGGAAAGAAGAAAGAAGGAAGGAAAGTCATATTGATTGATGAACTGGATAAATGATGAATAGCTGCCAATCATTGTAATAGACATCTCACATAAAGTGTTGTTAAATGACAATGACATAAATTGCTGATGTCGTCTCTTAAGCTGCAGAAGGTTATCTGCCATTGTTTTATTTATGACAATTCAGGTACTAGACCTGCAATAAATCCTGTATTGCATCCTTTCTTTCATCTCCTGCAAAGCAGCAGATATGCATCTCCATTTTACAAACAATAAATAGGAGAATTAGTAAGTTATATATTGTGTTTATGAAGCTAATAAACAATAAATATTTACATAGCTTGAGGTCAAGTTGTATACACCAAAAACTACCCCCTCTCCATGAAGATTTGAGACAGCACAATGAGCTAATTCGTGTTTTCTTCCCTTTACATGTTTCAGGTTGGGACAGGCAGTATAATTGTCTTTAGTCAAGCAACCTAACAATGGAGGCAGATTTCAACACAGGTCCTGGCAACTCCAAACCTTGTCTGTGTTCTTTGTACCATGTGACCCCCACCTATCCCCATTCAACTACTTCATCATAAGTTTCCTCAAAACAGCTAGACCTTTATGCCTAAAATTCACAAAATACATATCTTAAAGAAAAACATTTCTCCCCAAATCTTCTGTAGAATCCCACAAATGAGAAAGAGCTCTTGACCAAACATTTGCTACCTGCCTTGAAAACTCACTATAAATGTTGGTAGTAATCCTTGATCAATTAATGCAGTAAACCACCCAACCATGTGAAAATGTATTTTCATTTTTCCTCTCAATGAGTACCTTTTGGATAATAGATCCTCCCCAAGGAACAAACCTTGAAGGCTACTCAGATCTCCCCAGCGCTTCGGAAAACTGAAGCTAATTTTGAATACTCAGATTGCCTTAGGGTATAGAGAGCAGAGTATTTTGGCTTCTTCCTAGGTATCATTTTGGTCATGGAAAATAGAACTCCACGGTCTCCATCTCTTGGTGCAAATGTGTACATGGTGGATGTGTTTTTGTTGGGGCTAGAGGGAGCAATCTGCTTGCAGAACTGAGATTGCAGGGCTATGCTGGATTTAAGGGACGGGTTGATGCAGTTGCTCACACTTGATCCTCAGTCTACGTCTGTCTTCTGATCTTCCTTCCTTGTGTAAGTGGCAAGCGGCATCATTAGATGAGATCTCTGGTGGTGACAACTTCAGACTTGTTTTGCCAACACAGGAATGCCGGTGAAAAGAATGAAGTCTTGAGTTTTTAGTGACACAGAATCAGGGACTCACTGTGGCTCTCACCAGCATACCTAAGTCATATTAGACTGAGAGAATTAGCCTGAACTGAGCCAGTGGGGGCAGGAAAAATTATTCCCTAAATACAACCTGGGTGTTGCTGCCACAGCACAAATTCTCATGTGGGTGGCTTCCAGGCCCTGGATGTATGGATTATCAGTGTCAAATTACTTAGAGCTTTCAATAAGGATAAAAAAAATACATAGGTTTCCTATGATATGACTGTGTGTGTTCCTTATTTATTTTCTGGCCAAATACTTACACAAGCTACTTACAAATTCTATGTCAATACCATGACCACAGGACCCAACTATCTCAGAGAAATCAGCAAATACAATATAAATTTTGTATGTGTAGCATTTTGTAGAAGTGGTTTAACTGGGAGAATCCTTGTAGTATTTTTTTACAGGATATAAAGAGGCTTCATACTGTTAATATTTATGACTAAAACTTACTTAAAATAATGTTAAATACAGCTAATGGCATTGTAACTGTACAGCTTTTATTTTCTAGGTATCTATAAAATGAATATTTAAAAGTCAAACTTTTGTCACTTAGAGCTATTCGACAAGCTGATATCATTCTGTTTAGTCAAAATAGAAAATAAGACAGTTTGGGACATTCACATCCTAATCTGATACGTTTTTCCTGTCTCAACTCTCCCATGCCCTTCAGACAGTGAAAGACTAGATTTGGTGGCCATCTGTTTGTTGCCATTATTCTTAACAGACCCCAGATAATTCTCATATCTGTATCTCTTGAAGCAGCATATTGGACGGCCTCACCCTGCAGTTAAAGGGAGCCCTGCTGGAGAGAGTGTGCACAGGGCAGTGCAGCTAAAATCGACCACTGAGTGGCACACATCCATTCTTTTCTTTCTATGGCCTGGGAAGCATGGTGACTTTCTTCATGCTTGCAAAAGAAAGCTCCTTAGATATTCTGAGTGTTCGAACTAAACTTTTAGTTTCTTCCACATGGATGTCTTTTAATTACTTCAGTTTCAATGTTAATTTTTCACAAATTTATTTCTAAACAATCTGCTCACTAGGTCTCTGTACTAAGTCAACAACACCAACCAAAAGAATGAGAAACTCTCAAGTAGCCCTGATTTCCCTTTACTAGAGTCACTTTATATGTCAGAGCATGGTATCATTGTAAATAAAATCTCTACATGGAGTCAAGGGCAAATCACTTAGCCTCTCTAGATAGTGGTTTTCTTTGCTATGTATACAGAAGACCAATGGATTCTTGGTAGAATTTTTATAAAGAAGGACATAGATACTAGACACTAGCCTGTGTGTGTTATCACAGCCAACACACTCCTGGCTACCATCCCTTCAACCAAGTCTGTCCTGATGGTCAAAAGTATATGAATTAATAGACAATGGCACCAGGCCTTCATGATGGTATGTAAGAATACATGGCCATCTCTTGTTTAAGATGGAACAGTTCCACAGTTCTTATTCAGTAGCAACAAGTCCATTTATCAAGCTTTCAAATACGTCACAGACTCACAGACCTGAAGCCTTGTCTGAGCAAACCATTAGCTTGTTTTTAATTGAACACATAATATATTTTTCTGATTTTAACCTTTACCTATTGATTTTATGTACTTACGTATGTAATCTGTGTGTGTGTGTCTGTGTGTGTGTGTGTGGTGGGGGACATGTATACTGTTTCATGTATGTGGAGGGCAGAGGACAGCTTGCAGGAGTTGATTCTCTTCTTTTGTTTTTAGGTTTGAACAATTGAACTTGAGTATTTGGGTTTTTGGCAAGTACCTTTACTTACTGAACCATCTAGTTTACCCAATACTTTTATTTTTAATGAGAATCCTATGTAAATGTTAATTCAATGATTAAAATACTGATGCTATTAATACTAATAATAGCTGTCATCGGTCATTATTCTATTTCTACTCTATGCACTATTCTCACTATTTCCATGCAATAGCCTGTTTATTGTTCCAATATATACATGGTACAAACAGCACTTTTTTATTCTAGAAAAGAATAAACAAGTTCAGAGACAGAAAACTCCATGACACAAAGAGCTCCTATGATAGGAAACTGGTCTTTCTTCTATCCAATGCCATGACGATATACAAAATTGAAGTTGCTTTTGAAGCCACCATGTAAGAAGCGAAGTAAATTTCTCTTTGCTGGAAATTTCATACACGTTTATCAGTGAAGTTATTTTCCTTTCTTTGGGTTGTCTTGAAAGAGACAGTGCTCTAGAACAGAGCAGCAGGTCCCACACCATTTGTGTTCACCTGTTAGCTCTAGGCAGCAACAGTGGAAGCTCACGTAGAAGCTGGCATTAATATCATTCTGGGCCCATCTCCAAAGTTCTAACTTTCACTCATTGTACCAAAGTACTCATTTAGTCATGTAGTTATTATATTAAGACTTTGTTGATGGTCTGCACTGTTCATGATTCTATATTAAAATAATGTTAAAATAATGACAGAAATGCTACTACGATCTAGGATGGAGAGAAATTTTCAAAGACAAATGTATTTAATTATCATGACAATGATTCACCTTACAACAGAGGATCTGCTGGAGTTTCCTAGGAATTTGATACACTGGCTTTGTCCATTATAATAGCCAATTTTCAAGAGTAATCTATAAGCTAATGCTTTTACTTTACCCAGAGGGTCTACTATCATACAAATAATAAAGTAATTTAAAAAGAAAATAGTATCCATCTTTAATGTTGTATTTAAATAGTCAGTAAATTAATAAAAAATGTATGAATGTCATCTCATTTTACTGCATTCTTGAAAGAGAGTGAGTGCCTGAACCAAATATTTAGCAGTGGGAATTATAAAATCATAAGACGATTAAGTTAGCTAGTCTTAGAATCCCAATATTGCTTTTTAAATGACTTCAGGATATAGGAGGTACTAAGGTTATTATCTGTTATCTGGAATACAGTGGAATTGTACAACTGGATAATAACCAAACAAACCGGCACAATGTAAAATTACATTATCAGTGTGTTAAAACAAAATTGCGCCCTAAAGGAGCCCACATGCCAGCTCAGAGCTGCAGTGTAATTATGCTTAACTCTGATAATTAAAATACAACGGAGATCAACAGAATCATTTTCATTAAGAAAATTATTAATGATGGTGGTATAACAGTAATTGATTGCAGAGCACCACAGGATAACGCGATGCTGAAAACCCAACATGTTTCAGGATTGTCTAAGGCTCTGTCTGGTTATGTTCTGTTAAAATGAGAAATACGTTTTGAGGCATGAGCAGTTTATTATGCCTGCTCTAAGACTCAGTGATTGGGAAAATGGCTGCTTTAGAAAACTCACGGTCTGGATTCAAATGGTCGTTTCTGGGAGGTCTGAAGGTCAAGACAAGCAGCCCCAGTTAACGGGGTTTCCTGCTGCAAATTACAGAATGGCGCAGATCCGGCATGTATTGGACCTTGTGTTGTTTCCATTTCTTACTGTGCGCTTCCTAGTTTTTACACTGCGTTAATGGTGTGCTGATATTATGCTGACCTGAGTCTGCTTACACATTCATAGTCATTATTAATTTATGTTATGTATGTAAAAATAGGCTTGTGTTCCTACCAATGTCATTGCGAGTTTGCTAAATGAAGTGCTGGTACATAGGCATGTATTGTATCATTAATTATCTCAATGAGTGAGATATGCTAGCATGTGTTAGGGAAGAAAATATTTTAGACCACCTTGGATCCATGTATTAGTGAAGCATGTGCCTCTTAGGGGTAGAAAATAAAACTGTTGGTTAATGGTAAGAACTAAGGATATATCAGTGTTACGTGTATAAAAACAAGAAATGAAGAGCAGGGTCTTTGAGAGGTGAGTCACTATCACTCAGAGATGTTAGCTTGTCATTCAAACAGATGATAATGTTGAAAGCTACCCCCAGGAGTATCTTTGTCAGCTAAACTAAGGGACAACTCCTAAGAGTAAAAAAATTTTTTTGAGAAAGATGCTGTAAATAACTTTTTAAACATCATACTGATTAGATGAAATTGTTGCAGTACAGCTCGAGATGAGAACAGCAAAATGTATGGTATTGTGTCTACTATAATTAGAGTAATGTTTAAAATTGTAAGCACAGGAAACATATTGAAATAAAATTGCACAAAATTGTAAATGTATTTCTGTAAAGGAGCAAGATGTGTGGCCATTATTTAGATCTTTTTACATTTTATGTTAGAGATGGAGCCTAAGACCTAAGGAAGACATGTGTGGCGAGCAGTCTAATGAGCAACCACATTTTCAGCCTTATATCCTATCTTAAAATTAAAACTTCTCTTCTTGAAACTTCTCCTCTTAGATTACTTTCTTCATATAGTTTAAGAGAAGCGTTTCCACATTCAAATCCCTCAATCTTAACTCATTCTTCCATTCATTCATTCATTCATTCATTAACTCACTCACTCCTTCACCATATGAACACAGCTGGGGACCAAACCCATCTCTACATGTATACTAGGAACTACTGTACCATTGAGTCAATATTTTTAGCTCCTTCTTCTTATTTGACCCAAATTGAAAAAAAAAAGGAATATTTCACTCATCTGCAAAACCCTTAGTCCATAGGAAAATCAATGTTTTTCTTGGTGATATAATTAATCTCCCCTAATACACTTATGGATATGAATGCTCTAAAACTATTTTTGTAAGATAATTTTCAAAGTCAAGTACAGGTAGCTGAACGCATGCTTTCCTATAGTATACATAGGAAACAAATTTTTGCCATGAGGATACAAAATACTGATGAGTGTTAAGAGCTACACGAGTCTATAACTATAAAGATAAATATTTAAGGAGACTATAATACAATGAACATTTTAAAAAGTAACAGTATTGGATTTTGCCCAGGGCCTATCACATAGATAGTCATAGTTCATAGGCCAAGTTTAATGGTGCCAGCCAGTTTCTTCTTATGGAGAGCTTTAAATCCAGTCAAAAATAGGTTATTCCCAAATGATCCATGTTAACATTGCACTAATAGGCATGTTTTGCTAGTTTATCATTGTTTTAACTTATAGGATCCACAGATGGGTAAGACTGTTGAGTTATTTTGACTGTTGGTATGTTTTCACTCCCACTACCCTGCATAGAACTTTCTTATACTATAAATCTACACACTAGGAATGAAGCAAGTATTATTGATTCACCTGCCTATTCTCTCAAAGGACTAAGATTATAACCGTGGCGTACCATGGCTGGCTACTATTTTTATATGGATGCTGAGGACGCAGATTCTCAAGTTCATATAGCAAGCACTTTACCTACCAAGCAATTGCTGCAGCCCATAACTTTTTGTTTTATCCATGGATTTGTTATATTTTTACTGCATTAGAAGGAAATTAATCAGGACCTTGGGTACAGGAGATTAGTATTCTATGGCTCTCTAAACTTCACCCCAGCCCTACACCCCTGTGCATGCTTTTTAAGGTAACCATTTCAAGATATTTAGACAGTCTTTACACACGTACATGACATTTGGGAGCTCTTGTTTCTCAGCTCAACTGCCATTTACTTGCCAGGTAGAGAATCTGTTTAGTATTCCCAGTATGTTCAAGTTGCAAGTTATTTAGCTGATACTAAGATAGAGTTTGTGCATATCAAAAATATCCCTTCTTAAACATTTTATAAATACCTACTTACTTAGTTTGTTCAGGCAACCAAAAGTGTGTTTCAGCTCTCTGAGACCATGATACCTCAGGCCTAGTCAGTCCACACTCATAATTTCACATGACCCTAGGTGATCCACAGGCCATGAATTTAAGTTTGGGAAGCCAAGATCTTATGATGACCAACATTACTTGAAAGGAAGAGTACTTCGTGAGATTACAACAGTTAGATGCTGGTGTAACCGCTCTCAGGCTGAGGCTTATGAATTAAACTGAGTGTTGGAGACAATAAGAATCTCACTTCCAGCATCAGAATGTCAGTAAGGGGAAACAAGAGCACTGGAAAGGTTTCCTTCCTCTGTCCTTAGACTGGCAACAGCTTGAGTGTTGAATTGTTTTTTTTCTCTCTCACACAGCCCCTCATTCATCATTCTCCCAAATGGAATTATAGAAAAGAATATGCCACTGTACTCTACCGGGAACATTTATTGCTCTTTTCCTCCTCTCTCCGATGCCTATTAATTTATATTGGGTATTAAATGGTAATGCTGTTTCTTTGCATGGTTAAATGGCCCTTGCATGTATGCCTTTAAATCAACTCATTGTTATTTGGCCAAACAAACTGTTCAAGAAGTACTAAGGGGAAATACAGACCCATGACCCTTGACATACTCAGAAGGGCTGCCTCTGTCATCCTTCCTGCAAAGCAAAAGGAGAAAGAGAAGGGAAAAGAAGCAAATTTGCTGAGCCACACATTTCAAGTCGTCGACAACCCTATCCACTAGAAAACAGAAGAAAATATATATGCTCTCTGTCCTGTCAAAAGGCTTTCACCTTATCTTGAGAGACTGTCAGGGCAGGAACATCAGTGAATGGACAGGAGTCTATTAAATTAATAAGCTCCCGGATGGTGTCTGGAGAGTTATGATGCTCTATAAATCCAGTTTGATCATGGTGGACGGGGTTTAAATCTGCCGACTTCTAATACACATCCAGTTCCTGGATTGGATTTGAAGTTTTGTGCCAGAGACACAGAGATAGTCCTACAGCATATGAATTAAGATTTATCTTCTCCCCCTTCTATCCCCTTTTCCCCTTATACTACTTACAGAAATGAAAGCACCTTAGGGATCCCGGCAAATGTTACTGCCAGAAATGAAAGAACTGTTGTCAAGGTGAAAGCGTGACCTAGAAGCCTAAAATCAAACCCCGGCCTTCTGTTCAAGCAGCCCCATCAGAGCAGAGTGCGAAAGGTCTGTGCAGACAGAATGATGCCCGGACTTATCTATAGCCTGTTTTATAGTGATGCCTGTCAAATTTCCTTGTCTATATTTATGACAGTAAGAAAACTAATGGTGTCAGGTCTGCCCTATAGTAATAAAAAGAAATCAGGAAATATTCTCACCCCGTTAAATAAAGGCCTCAGATACGCCTCTCACTTTGATAGGTTTAGTCAAGTTTTTAGCTTTCAGCCATTGGAAGCCAAAGACTCATGTTTTATTACACATATTCCCAAGTAAACTGTTAATTTTTAGGGAAAGAACGAGTTATTGGTATGGCATGGGAAATAAAAGAAGAAATGTACTCAAAAATTATAAAATTCTCCCTGTTAAATAAGTTTATTACCCTGAGTACATACATAAAGCAAGAGGAAGTTGTTAGTTACATGTTTATTTCCTGTTGATAATTGTCCTTATAAATTTAGAGATTATTTTCTTGCTTTGTATTCCCGTTAGGAAGTTTGGAGTCACAGGCAGAGCCTTGTTTGAACCAATATTACACGTCCCTCTCAAGCTATTTTTAAGTCATCATTACAATATTTTATTATGGAATTATCCTGCTCACTGCCTGTGCCCTGAGAAAGAAAGTTCCCCCACAGCTAGCACTCACTGCAGGCAGAGCAGAGGCTCAGACATTGGTCATTGAGTAGTAATAAATCCTCAGCGGAAGCGTTACAATTGTGTTCATTTACTTAAAGGACCATTTTGGTTTCTGGAGCTTAACGCTTGCTTACTCAGGAAGACTGAAGGCTTGGTAAACAAGAGCTCTTGCAGAGGACTAAGTTAAGTTTCCAGTGCCCGTGTTGAGCTCCTCACAACCTCCTATTATTCCAGGTCCAGTGTATCTGACTCTCTCCTGACCTCTGTGGACACCTGCACTGAGACAAACACGTCCACAAGTACTTAAAAGTAATACAAATCTTTGATAGAAATAAATATATTTGTATCACAGGACTGACATAAAACTACTCGCATCAAGCCCATCTCTGCTTTTTATCATTCGTTTATTCCCTTTTCATCTAATTTTCATTCTTTCATACATGTGTTACTTATCAAATTCATCAATGGGCACCCATTATTTTACAGGCATTGTAGTCAAAATCACTTCCCCGTGCGCATTAACATTTTTGACGAAGGTGCCAAAAGTCATGATGAGCTGATTCACAGGTTTATAGGTTTATCACATATACACAAACACACACACACACACACACACACACACACACACACACAACCTGTGGGGGTATTTTCTCTTTGTTTTTTACATAGAACAAACTAAGAAGAGAAAGCAAAGAGTATATGAGGGAAATTCTTGTTATCATTAAAATCATCTGTTCCAGGGTTTCCTCTCTGACATCTGAAAATTATTGACATCTTCAGTGAAAGATATTTGAGATATTTTGCTATAACTTGTCAGTATGTTTGTAAATGTAAACTCCAATCCTATAATGGCAATATACCGCACAGTGCTAGAAAGATTAGGCGGATATTTTGGCAATTACCTCACACACAATGGTCTTCAATAAATCTCATGTGTCATTCTCTACTCCCACAGCCACTGAACTATGTACCTAGCCAGGAAATGCTCAGGAAGACAGATGAGTTCCACAAGATACCCTACAGCTCTGTGGAACATAGAGGAGGGTAAATGTGTTGGGCCTTGACCTAGTGAACTCTTGACCTCTCATTTCCAAGTTCACTCTTAAAGGCTCTGGTATTCTCAAAAGCAAGAAGTACATCACTATTGCCTTAGCTTCTGTTGTGGTGCTAGCAGTACTTGGTGAGAACAATATTGCAAAGTTTTGCAAAATTCTAATCTAGTCAATATTCTATAAACAGCATCTCTCTCCAAACATGTATTTGCATTCTCCTTCCAGAACACTGAACATTGGATGCTGCCATTTAGTCCTAGTAACAGAGGGTTCAGGATCAATAGCTGAGTTCCAATGAGACAGACGAAATGAATCACTGGTCATCGAATCGAGGGATGCATGTGTTGTGTCGCTTGTTCTCACTTTGGCCTCTAGTTTGTTAAGACCAAAGTAAAAAGAATAGATGTGGTTGGGAAGCAATGCAGCAGACACTAGCTTCACGTTTTCACGTTCTAGATGAAATCAGCTGATGGCTTCCTTGTTGAGACTCACCTATCCCCAGGAGGCTTTGTACTATCTATCCCCAGGAAGCTACTAGATAGAACAAAGCTTCTTGGGGATAGTTCACCCCACTGAATTCAGTCATGCCAGAAAGAGTGTACAGGAAGCAAGCATGGTTTATACATAGACTTCCTAATGCAGATAAACCGTGTTAAACTCAAAGGGAAAAAGAGAGCACTAACATTGGCAAAGTACTGGCTCTGGGGAAAACCTGTATACATCAACTTCCACGGCTACTGTGCAAGAGTTCTACATTATTTTTCAGGATGAAGAAACTTGGAAGATAATTTGCTTATATTATGAAGTGAGTGTTGGATAGGGTCAATATTAAGACTTGGTTTTGTCCAAAACTCATTTTTTAAGTTAAAGGATGCTTATTCTTGTCCATGCATATCACACAATTATAGTATATGTCTTTCATATACTATAGGGTATATTTAATTGACCCTATAGTATATGTCTTTCATATACTATAGGGTCAATTATAGAATATGTCTTTCCAATGAATTAAGTAAATAATTCTGCAAACAAAAGTCTTATTATGAAAATATTTTGAAAAACAGTATATGGCTGGTGAATTCCTACTATATATAAAATAAAACATTTTCAGAAAAAGTATAGTGTCCTATAACGCAATGCAGCTAATTATAGAGTCCCTTGTCTATTAAGTTAATATTAGCATATAATAAAATAAATTTTTTTTTTTTTTTTGGTTTTTCGAGACAGGGTTTCTCTGTGGTTTTGGAGCCTGTCCTGGAACTAGCTCTTGTAGACCAGGCTGGTCTCGAACTCACAGAGATCCGCCTGCCTGTGCCTCCCGAGTGCTGGGAATAAAATAAAATTTTAAGCATGCATTTAAAATATAAAATATATCGCTCAAGCCAGGAATTTCTTTCCATCCTAAACAGCAAAAATACTGTTTCTAATGACACAAATAGTTTTGTGGGTGTGTTTAAGCTTCATATAAATAAAATCTAACAAATAAAAGTATATGATTTATGACTTATTTTAGTCAAAATAATATTTTAGGGACATATGTGTGTTGGTTTGTGCCTCGGTACTTTATTTCTTTTACTGCTGACTAGGATTCCCCTGACCCTCTTATCATCAGTCAGACTGTTTTTTGTCCATGGAAACTTTGATTTCTTTTTCTCTTCACATCTACAAAAATGGATTCCTCAAAAGAGTCTTTATGGAGAGAATCATGAAGTCTCTGGTATACCTTGGTATCACATCAATGCACATTTTGGGGCATTCTGTTAGAAAAATAACGGAGCTATGACAAAATACTTGCCTCCTGTAGTTCAGTCACCTTTGTGCTGTACTGACCCCGATCATGCCTGTAAGAATCGAGGCCAACAGCCCTCGTAGGCGGTTAGGTTTGTCCACGCCACCCGTCATGTTCCTCACTACCTACCAAACTGGTTCAAAGACGAATGAAACTGGTGCATGAATACACACAGCTGCTTCACTTTTCTGGTCCTTATTTCTCTTGTCTTATTAATTGCCTTCCACAAAGGAAAAAAAAAGAGCCCTCTAAAACCCGCATTGGAATCCTTGCATGGAAACAGCCATAACTATGGAAAATATCAGCATTATTGTTTCAGCTAATAGGCAGTTGAAGCTATGAAAAGAATAACTAGGAAGACAAATGAATGGCCGAGAGGTACAAAAATTATTTAAAGGAGAAATAATGGGCAATACTAAAGAGGGTTCTGAGAACAAGAATAAGATATATCAGGAGGAGGTGGATCTCAGAGGAATGTGGGTCACTTAGACTTAATCAGAGGGTAGCAATGAACACTGCCAGATGATATCAGACAGCTTTGACTCCTCCTCACAGAAACCAAAGCCCCAAGAACAGCTTGATAACAGTTTAGTTTGTATCCAATAGCAACATCTAAAACTCTCGCTACAGAAATATATTTTTAAGAAACTTCTCAATACTTAAACTGCTTGTACGTTCAAAAGAAAATGAACAAAGACGGGAGTCGTAGAAAGTCAGAAATCCTACGGCTAACAGTAGTTGGCTGACTGTGCCCTAACCTTCAACTCGGAGCATGTGATGAACTGATGCTGTTGCCGTGTGCGTTGAACAAAAGCTCAGAAATGTTGGAACGGAAGCACATGAGACATGAGGGAGTGAACTGGTTCTTCGGTCAGCCAAAAAGTCCTCTGGTATTAGAGGATGGGCAATTTGTTTAAAAATACCAAAACAAATGAGGGAACTTTACTCTAAGCGTAAAAGAAAGAAAAGGTCACAGCTTCAAACAATCATATCTAATAACCATGTTAAGCAAAATATACCAACCAGAAATGATTTTATAGATGTTTGTAAATTATAAAATATCTTTAAATTTTGAGTCAAAGTAGAGAATAGCTCATATCAAGTGCAATTTCAAATCTTTAAAGAAAAACAATTCTATAAGACAGTTCTTTGTACAAACTATGTGAGTCATATGAGAATAGAGATAATTTCTCCAATTAGAATATTAAAGTGTAACATCTTTTATCAAACAGCCAAGAAAGCATATGTATATGTGTACGTCAGGGAGAGGGGATATTTTAATAGAGAATGCAGAAAAGTCTTGAGCTCAATAAAAATTACTTTTCTGCACTTTTCTGCAGTTTTTCCCCTTGGGATAAGGGTTAAACAACTTCCAACACTCATTAGGAAATCGCTTTGGAATGGAAAATATGTCTAGCTTTATCCTGATATTAACAAAGGGTAGGAAAAGAAGATAAAGTCTTTCCAGAGCTCTCTGGGTTGTTCTTAATATTAATTTCTTCTATAAATAATTGGCCAGTCTTTGAAAACTTCCTTGAGCAAACTGGAAAGTTAAATACAATGGTTGATGGATCTGTGCTATCACCGCCAATGGCTTAAAGAGCTGTGGCTCTGCTGGGCAGAGATGATGTTCACCCGCTGAACCTCTAGAGACAACCGTTAATGCTGCTAGCATGGTGGCAGTGGTGGAAAAGCTGGTCAGACTCCACAGTGTCACGTTTCCAACTCAGGTACTTGAGCTCACAACTTTGCAGGACAGCCAGAACCAGCATCCCCTATCTATTTCCGTTCTGAAACACTGCCAATGGTATAAAATGATGAGGGCAAAGAATGAATTTCTGTCCCATAGCGTGGCACTAAGGATAAAATGAAAGATGGTAGATCGGTTAGAAAATTATTTTTAAAACCTGTATTTATACATACATACATCATATGACTACACGGAAAAACTGTGTATGTGGAAACAAACACCTAAAGGTTTAATGTTTGTGGTTAAAAATGGTTCTCCATGAACATGAAGACAAACTCCTGGTATCGCCATGCCCCCTAGCTCCGCCTTAAAGGATTGTTTTAATATTGACTAATCAAAAAGTTACTGAGTTTCCTTATGAGCAATAGTAACTTTCAATAAATCCTTGCTGGTGTTTGATGCATTTCAGATCATAAATTTTAAGTTTGAAAGCAAACATATTAGCCTAAAAACTGAATACAAGAACTGATAATCCATAAGGAACGTGAAACAATCCTTAGACACATAGTGTGTTCTAAAAAGAGAAATGTACCCTATTCGTTCCCAACACTAGCAAACGATCTGGCCCCTAAACAAAGGGGGCAGGTAGCTAAAGCTGGGAAAAGAAGGTGCTTTTCGCTTTGTGTTGAGAAAATTCAAAAGAAAAAAAAAAGCACTTCAAATGCCAAAGACAGTGAGGTTGGCATTCAATACCTAGCATTTGGAGGAAGAAAGTCGTAGGCAAAACTTGATAAATCTGTGTGTGTTGCTCAATAATATTGGAAATCCAAAGAAGAAAATAACAAGTTTTTGCATCTTGGTAGCAGAGATTTTAAATAAAAGTCGTGACAGAGGACAAGGGATACGAACAGGAGGGTGTCATTTTTACTTCATGGCGGCTGTAAGGCTTGCTATGGACATGGAATCATTCCTCAGGCTTCTTCTCAGAGGTGACTGTGAAGCCTGCGTAAATCTCTCACCCTAAGGACTCATGTGTCTCTCTAATATGGATCCTGGGTACTATAACGTTCCTGAAAGAGGGAGAAATCTGTGCACTTCACCCGCCACAAATAAAGGAGTTATTGGTTCAATTGTTGCCCTGCAGCTTTTCCTGGTATGGTGGCAGGAGAGTTCCCATAGAGGCTCCGGGGAAGTGCGGAGACCAACTTTACCATCCCCCTTGTCTTGAAATCTACGATATTATTTTTCAAGGCCGGACTAAGTTTTATCAACTTGTGCCATAAAGACTGCAATGTTAAAGCAAGCTGCAAGGAGCGGCTCTGAGGCGAGGCTTCAAGCTTTGTCATCACGCTTGAAGAATTTTCTGTTTAATGTACTGTAATGCAGTATTCAATGGGGACGCGTTTAATTGAGTTTTACACAACCCAGTTGGGAGTAGAGCTGCAAGGTAGGTGATGTCTAGGTTTTTAATCTTCCACTCCGGAGAGGCTTGTTGACGGAGAGGTTCTTTCTCTTTGAAAGGGAAAAAAAAAGGAAGCATGAGAAATGATACATCCGTGGATAAAACCAATTGGCAACCCCCAAAGGAATGAGGGCGATAAAGCGAATCCAGTACTTGTATGAAATAAAAGAACCCAACTGTTCATTTAAATGAGAAACAACACAAGCGATTGGAGGAGGCAGGGAGGCTGAGCGTTGGGGTGGGGAGGAAGGAGCCTGACAGACCCGCTGAGGCAAGAAGAGGGACACACCCAGCCTTGCTAGGGCACCTTTCAAGGAGATACTGCGTGGTGTTCATTTTAAAGGAAAATGGGAGAGAGAGGGGGTCAGTTTTACATTAGAAACAGTGAATAGCGTGACAGGAGCTGTATCACACAAATGGTGCTTAAAATAAACCACGGTTTCTTTCTAAAGTCCCAGCCTAACCCCGCATCAACCTGGGTAAAAATAGCGCCGGACCTTGTCAGAAAGAGAAAATAGTACCTTATATATCGGCTGCAAGGTATTAACCGTCCTCAGCTTCAGCTGTTGCAGTTCCTTCTGCTTTAGCAGCCTAAGTTGGCAGAGCAGAAGCAGCTGCAGAGCCCAAAGACCGCATTTCTGTTTGGTCTCCATGACACTGGGCCTAACACTGCCTGCAAAGCTGGTCCAAGAAAATCTTTTCAAGGAAAATGAGCGCTTGTCACCGACTTTCTGGTCCTGGCATAGGAGGTCAACGCGATAAGGGATTGCTCCATATACTCGTATATTTAAAGCATCTGCTTTAAGGGGAATGCTGGCACTCACTTTGTCGTTTTTATTCCTGTGGGATCGTTTGCGGGCTGTCCCTCTTCATGCACTAGTCCTGGGACTGGCTGGAGTTTGCTGTGCCTGGGATCCCAGCCCAGAGGATGAGCGCATGGTTACACAGATTGCCTTGGGGTCTTGTACTCTGGCTGCAATGGGAGTCAGTCCTGGAAGAGTAGCGAGTTATCCCTCTTCAGTGTTTGGGGCATGTGGACAACAGAAGCATTGCTGCCTGACAGGGTCAGTGCTGATTTAGGGTGAAGGACAAGGTGCCTGGTGGCCTGCGTGTCAACCTTTTTGGCCTGAGAAGCATAGTGTTGTGTGTGTGTGTGTGTGTGTGTGTGTGTGTGTGTGATCGTTATTCTTTAAAGTTCATTTGCTTTATTTAATAGATTCTTCTAGCACTAGGCATTAAGAAAGAAATGGAGAACCAATTTAGACATTGCCAATGTCGTCGTGGAGTTTTGTCTTGTGGACAAAACAATAATCACTCAGATAAATGAGATATTTTCAAATAAATAATTAGCTTGTCTTTAGCATATGGAGAGCAAGTCCACAAAACCAAATTTTGTTTCATCCTTAGTAGTGATATAGGGGACGGCAGTATAAGCAGGCATTTTCTAGATCTGCTTTTTGCCACCTGGATGCAGTCAACAAACGCTTGCTGGGCACCTGCTGTGTGTTGGGCATTGTTCGAGGGAGGTGCTGGCTAGAAAGTAGCAGCCTGAGCAAACACTTCTGTTTTCAGAGAAATTATCACCTAAACATTTTATCACCTAATTCTTATTACAAAATGACCATTTGATATCACATTATCTCATAAATGTTTACAAAAGCATCTTACATGTCACAGAGTATGTTTTCTTTCACCATCTCTCTGAAGAACTAATCATTCATACAAGACAGCTATTGCTTCATTTATGAAAGGAAAAATGGATGCAGGGAGAGATAAAGTATTTTTATCAAGGTTTCAATACAATCATCCTAATTAAGCCTACAATTTTTATTTTGTTGTGTTGTTTCTTTATAAATTTGTTGGGTTTTTTCTTTTATATTTTAATGGTGTGTAGCTAGTTTTCTTAAAGTAGGTATTAACAGAAAGTTGTATGTCAGCTTGCAGAAGTAAATGTTGACAAACTTTTCTGATCTAGCTACTGGGAAGGAGGGTTTTTTCACTGGAAATCGACTTGTCTTGTTTGATTTAGATGAAGAAAATTTGACCTCACGAGGGGAGGGCATTTTAGTTGTATTTCTTCATCATTGTAGCTAGTCCTATCCATTAGCAGAATTGACAAGTGGAAGTTTATTGAAGTTTATTAAAGGCCGGAAGATGCTGAAGCAATATCAGTAACATTTTGCTCTCCATCTTATCAAAATCTATTATTGTCTCATAACTGGTATCATGTATTGGCTGTCTTGAAAACACTGATTCGTTTCCTAACAGATCTTCCAAATGTCAGCAAATTTCATTTTACTATATCATATAATCATTTTCACTATATTATCACTAATTTAATCAGAAACATCTTTAACTATGGATACCTTAAGAACTCTCAGCATCCTATTTTTATTAGAAAATAACATTTTAATTAAAATATACTCGGCTCTGGGAGTGCAGAAGCCAGCCATAGGCCTACCCAGTCATAGCCCCCCATCCCCACCCCCGCATCCATAGCCCCACCCAGTGCCCCAGGAGGCCAGGGACCATGAACTAGTATGTGATGGAGAAATGGGGGAGAAAGAGACGTTGATGCGCTGCGGAGACAGGCAGAACTGGAGACAAGCCAGCAGTGAGGAACAGACTGAAACAGTGGCCTAAGGTGCCACCTGGGGCCGTGTGATGTCCAGTCTTTGGCTGACGCTAAGGGCTATGTCTGGGTCCGTGGACCTCCTGAAGCTGGGGTCTGTTTTGTTGTCTGTGGCCACTGTTACCACAGAGGGCCATAAGAATGCCTTTGATTGGAGCTGCCATCTAAGGTGATGTTGATGCCAGGGCCATACCTATCTGAGTGGCCTGCACTGCCACCCAGGGCCATGGTGACTTTGGGCCCAAGCTGCGGCCATATCAGGGTCTGTGGTCCTACAGCAGCCTGAGTCTATGTTGATGTCTGTAGGTTTGTTACCACCAAGGCCATGGGAGAACTGGACCCAGTGACCTGGGCATCAGAAAACTAGCCCTCCTCCATGTGCCTCAGTGGGAGGGCTGCCCCACCCCTACCCAGAGAGCTGGTCCCAGTGCTGTAGGTATGCCTCCCACCCCCAACCTCTGCAACAGAATATCTGGCCTGGGTACACCAGACCTCTGGCTCTGGCCCTTGCCTGAAGGTCTGGTCCAGGTGGAGACCTGGACTGACGAACTCAGCCACAACCCCGGCCCACACCCAGGGCTTTGATTTTACCCAGACCAACATCTACCCCATCTATGACCTGCCAGATCTCCATGTCTCCGGGCAACAGCAGGATATCTGAGAGAAGTTTCAGTGAAGGTCAAGTATTGATGATGTACCAGAAGCCAGAGGCTTTGAACCTGACCAACAACTCATTGCAAGAGCATTTGCAAAGGAAAGCTGTTTGGGCAAAAGGATGTGCGTGACACCCTGTAGCTTCCGAGGCCACTACACCGAAGAATAAACAAGTGATGGAGAGGTGGAGTAGATGGAGCTGCCCACTTTTTAGTTGTTTGTTTAATTTTGTTTTTTTGTTTATTTTGGGAGAGAGGCTACAAGGGAAAAGAGGGAAGGAGTGGGAAAATGAGTAAGATTGGGGTGCATGGTGTGAAATTCCCAAAGAATCGATAAGAAAATTATGAAAAAAAGTTCTACTTGACATTGCCATTTCCCCGTTCATCCAAATGTGATTTTAAAGCAAATTATAATAACTCTATTTGCTTTCAAAGTATGGAATTTGACTGATAAATGCAGTTACTGTGAAGCAATAATGGATATTAGCAAAGATCAGCATATTAGGCCAAGTGGCCTCATTATCATCCATAGATTCCACATCTCAGAAGGTCCAGAACATCTCCAAACTGGGGACCAGAGTCATGAGCCATCCGAAAAATCAGTCCCAATCGCAACTGCATCGTACTTTGCTGTTGAATGCTTGACAAGTACATCAGTGGTATCAGTGGGTAAGACTGTTTCTGGGGACTGGAGATGTGCTCAGTCAGTAAGGTACCTGCTATGCCAGCTTAAGGACTGAGTTTGGGTTACTGGAACCCACAAGAAACCAAGTCCAGTAGCAATGCGTTTGATGTAAGCACTGGAGGGCTGGGCTTGTGGATAAGGTAGACAGATAGCTCTCTAGAGCTTGTTGGCTATGCAAACTGGTGCGCTCTAGTTTCACCTAGAGCCCCTGTCTCAAATAATAAGGGAGAGAATGATAGAAGACACTAGACATTGACTTCTGGCTTCTCCCTCCCCCCCTCACACACACACGTGAGCAACATGAACATGCATCCATGCATTCACTAACTCACATATACACAAACACATACAAATAATCTTATCTTATGTATTTTCTAGTAACCGCCTAATAATGTTATTGTTTGTATTACAATTGTATCACAATTGTCAATGACTGTCATAGACAAAGAACAAACAAAGATTCTATTAGAAATTATTAAAATAACAAAGGGGAAATCTATGCAATAAAAATCTACAAAGGATTATATTTTTACAAAGAATTTTAATTGTTGTGCTTTTTATTTTATTTGGAACTCTAAACAGAATGTTAACCTGTTTTGTAGCTCCTATGGTCGATCAAATCATAGTATTAGAAGAGTATCTGTGGCCGGGCGATGGTGGCGCACGCCTTTAATCCCAGCACTCGGGAGGCAGAGGCAGGCGGATCTCTGTGAGTTCGAGACCAGCCTGGTCTACAGAGCTAGTTCCAGGACAGGCTCCAAAAAGCCACAGAGAAACCCTGTCTCGAAAAAAACAAAACAAAACAACAACAAAAAAAAACAAAAAAAACAAAAAAAAGAAGGGTATCTGTGAAATAATTATAACCTCTGTTCAATCGTTATGTTCATTTCTCATATTTTTCTTTTGATACAAGATCTCACTATGTTGGTCAGATGAGCCCAGATATCATTGTGTAGGTAAGGCTCAAAATCTTTATGTAGACTTGAACTCAGAACCTTCAGGATGCTGCAGGCATCTGAGGACCTGAATTACAGGCACGTGCCTCCCATAACCACCACCCCCCCCACTCATCTATGGCACACAAAATTAAGTCTAACTTTACAAGAGACGCTCTACAAACCCGGAAGACTGGAGAACCCTCCTTCCTACCTATCATACTTCCTGCATAACATTTAATTACATAAAATGTTTAGACTCTGGAGCTACTACTTGCTAGCTCTTAGGGCTAACATAAGCTA
The DNA here is from genome assembly GCF_018167655.1 of Microtus oregoni. NCBI lineage: Eukaryota > Metazoa > Chordata > Mammalia > Rodentia > Cricetidae > Microtus > Microtus oregoni. The sequence goes on along the minus strand of NW_024543829.1, from coordinate 7,070,470 downwards.
TATGTTTTCGGCACCTTGATATCCTCGAATAAAATAGAGGAAATTAACCCTTTACTTCATAAGGAAATGTGTATGGAAGAAAGACTCATAACTGTGTTTGGGACACAGCCAATGCTGTACAATTTTCCACAAATTCTACTGCGAACAAGCTTGTATATTAACACAAATGTTGTGTGTATTTAACCTACAGATAAGGAGCCATTATAAAAGTTAAAACGTTTTAAGTGAATTGAATTTTCTGTTTCAAAGACTCGGAGCTGGTATTATTTGAATCATCTACCTTTGAATTGAGAGGGTGGTGTTTAGCATCAGTGACATCTGTGAAATGCTTCTGTATAAGTGACTTTGGGATAAACCCAGATGGAAAGAAATGCATTTGAGAAAGGAAATGCATGTTTACTGTATTGCTGACTAGTTCCTGTAGAGGAACAAGAACTGGACTGAGGGAAAGCCCTGGTAGAGTGTTGTACAGCCTACTGCAGCCCGGAATTCAGTCATAAGAATCGTAACAGGTGAGGTCTCAAAGGTCAGCCTGGTCTATATAACAACAGCCAGCTTGAGCTACAGTTGAGATCTTGTCAGGAAAAAAAAAGATGGTAACCGAACCATGAGTGTATTAAGTGGATGGAATATATTAATACCTATGAAAGATTGATTACCATCATGACATATAACAAACCTTCATTGAATGTCACATTTCTACAACATTCAAAAAATGAAATAATGCATTTCTGGGTTGTTGTTATAATCATGATAAACCGTATAAATAAAGAAGAATATTGCTGAAAAAAAAAAGAATCGAAAAGAAAAACAAAACAGAATAATGCTTATTGGTCTGACATAATCAAAAGCTCTTGGAAAGCCAAACAACAATTAAGGGTATAAAGAATTACTTAACTTATTGATTTTCTCATTTCCACCATAATATATTCGCAAAAAAACAGCACTCTGTTTCTGGTGATTTATTTTATTATGTGAGCATTCCTAAGAAGGACTTCTTACAAAATTCATGTAGGTGCTCACTTGTCATTTTCCTTAACTTATATTTGTATTGCCCAAGCTTGCACTTTAAAACAATAATTTAGAAACCATAATATACACACAAAAGACCAGTAAGATGAAAAATTTCCAAACAGAGTATTATAAAACAAAGAGTCTACAGAAATGGCATTGAGCTTTTTGTGTGTGTTGGCTATCTACTGCTGGGCTTGGGGCCAACCCTGAAGTGTGGTTAATATATTCAGTGAGACTCCATTGCAAAAAAAAATATTTTTTTCATATGTGAGTGGTGTCATCTTTGTTAGAGGAAGGAGAACTTGTCTATTTACCCCTCTCAGCTCTGGGAACCTGTCTGGCTTGAACCTGTACGACTGGCGTAGAATTGGGTGGGAGGTAAGGTGGGGAGGAGCTGGAAGCAGTTGGGGAAGGTGAAAAGAATGATGAGAATACATTATGTGAAAGAAATTTTTCAACTAAAAAACTAAAAAATTAATCACACACACACACACACACACACACATACACACACACGCATAAAGCCATTTGGAGAGAGTATGTTTATGCAATGAATGGATCATGAAACTCTCTGTGCAAGGTACTGAAGCTCTCTGTGGACCATCAGGCAGTTCCCAAGTGTATATCCAGCCCTGGGCTAGGGGCAGAGGAACCCCAAGATCCTTGACTGGAGATCATAGGGCCAAACCAAATTTCATGATATTATTTAGATGGTACTTGTAGTTTCCATTTGGATCCCATTTGCACTGCTGAAAGCAATGAAAAAAAAATGACTGGGCCATTTGCATGAAGCAAGAGCTGCACCAGGCATCAGAAGTCTTGTTGCCTTTCGCTACCCCGCACTCAGAGATAATGGCAACCGCAACAACAAAATGACCACTACTCAAGAGTGTTCCTGAAGCAGCAGTACAACTCTCCTCCGTTATTACCTTAGAGCCCTGATTATATGCCTTCTGGACATTCTCTGAGACAGCCTGGAAGATACATATGGACTACCATTGCAAACCACAGCTGTCTCTGGGTAGGCAGGGGTGAGGGTGGGGCTCAAAAATAGCAGTTGTGTGTTGCTTGAGTTAAGTTGGATGTGCCAGTTTTTCCTCAGAACATGATTTCCACATTACTGAGATTTGAGGAATTAGCACTTATTTTCTTAGAAATAATGAAGTGAGCCCACTGCTTCATGGAAATCAACAGGCAACACTTAGCAGTCATGCTAAGTCAAACTCTCACACCAGTCTTAGAGTTCTGGAACGTCATGGTATCTTCCGCCATTAGTTGGAAATGTTTCTAACTTTTGAAGGCATTGGCAGCTGCAGTGAGCCTGTTTTTTAGGCTATATGCTGAAATGCTGCTGCCTTCCGTCAATCTCAATGACTCAGTGAGTCAATATGGATCAGCTGACAAGCTGACAGTGCTGTAAAATATAAGAAGAAAGATCCATTCCGCGTGCCTTAGAGCATCTAAAATGGCATGGTGTGAAAACTTCTTGATGCGCTGTCAGATTTCACACCCAATTCCCCTTTAGGAAGGCAGCGAGGATTGGGTTTCATTGCAGTGTCAAAAGCCAAACGCTGAGTTACTCAAGAGACAGTTAATGATGTACCCCCCTTCCCAGTTCCATGTCAGTAGAAGGCTAGGCTTACTGTGTGTCTGTTAGTCAGACACCATAGGAAACACAGGAATCCAGCTTTTTTCCTGATAAAGGTATCTGTTAAATTTGTAATATGATGCCGGTTCTTATTATTTGGAAGGTTAAAATTAAAAATTTTTTTATTAAAATGTTTCATTCCTGTTAAATTGTCATATCTAACATTGTTATTTTAAAATGGATAAGTTAGTATACAAAGTGTTTATTATCTACAATCATAGTACCAAACAAGATAAATAGCTTACATAAGCCAAGGGGGTTTTTTTGTGTGTGTGTGCCTGTGTGGGGTGTCTTTGGATTCCCAGAGTGCAATGGGGTTTTGATTCATTGGGGCAGGTTGCGAAGGAGGGATTCAAAGACTTTCAATGCACGAGTCACTTGATTTAGGCCTCCAGGCCTTCACGGACCACTAGTCCTCTGAGGCACACACACCTTAGCTGTTACCAAATTGGGAGGAAGCTCATCAGAGTTTCCCCTCCCGACCTCTTTGGATGTTCACCAGGCTTTACAAGCTATTCTCTAATTCATTCAAAATAAGAAGGATTTTAAAACATGTGCTTGCCTAATTTTAGATGAAAGTGAAATGTCAATTAAGAAGGCTAATTTCACTCCAGTCACTAAATTAGCTTTTTCTACCTTGCAAAGCAGCAGCCTGCATTGGGCAGACATGGGAAAGATGACTGAGCTGACAGTTTAATACCCCAGATTTGCTGACCTGCATTTTCTCATAACAGGAGAAAAGTACTTATAGCACTGGAATTATCCTTTCCTAATGAAAAAAAAAATGTAGATGCTTCCCTTCTTTGTCCACGCCAATTGCTAATGTTCGCTCTTTGTAAAATTGTGAGTACTCTTCACAGTACAAGCCATAGTTAGGAAAATAACTGCATTTAAGTCACATTACATCTTAAAATAGGAAGCAAAAAGGCTGGAGAAATAGCTCGGGAGTTGAGAATATGCACTGCTCTTCTAGAAGACCCGAATTTGTGTCCCAGCGCTCACATTGGGCAGCCCTAGGATAACCAATGTTATCTTATGTCCTCAATGGGCACATAAGTCAAAATAAAATGTACATATAGCCAAAATAAAAAATAAAGGTATCATTGAAACACAGAGAACTGTATAGATATTTCTTTCAAACTTTTACGTATATTTTAAAAAACAAATCCTAGCAAACAATTACATATGATTACTACCCAGCAAGGGCAAATTGTTTCTTTTTACTAACCCCAAATGTTTCTAAGGTATCATTAATAGCATACAAATGATACTGATTTAGTTTCTCTACCACATTTGGCTTTAACGTGAAAAGAATTATATATCAACTGTTTTCCGGATCCCAAAAATCATAGCAAGATTTAGAAAGTCAATTAATATGTTTTGTTTTGTTTTATTTTGTTTTGTTTTAACATGCGAATGACAAGGTCAATTGCCAATAAAAACAGAATCGATTGCCGGTCTGTATAAAAGACCAAGTTGCTTAACTCTCTCTTTGTTTTTGTACCTGCCATTTTTACTTGAAGACCGTACACGTGGATTTTGCTAGTAAATAATAAAGTAAAAAGTGGGCTGATCTAATGACAGGAACACAGACGCACGCAGCATCATCATTTCACTACACGTGAATGTTCACCACTTTCTTGAAAATGGTTGGAGACGCTTTCTGAAAGTAAGATGATGCAGACAAGGCTGGAGTTTCGGGGTGTAGGCGATCTTTAACCCATACACGCATCTCAATGTTATTCTAGTTTTAAAACTTTCGTAACTTAATTCTCACCTCAGAATGCTCAACACAGTTAGATTTTGTTTTACATTTTTGGATCACTTAAATTTGTGTTTACTCTTAAAATAATAGCGCTCAATATCTTCTTTCTTTTAAAAGCCTACGTATTAACCATGCTGCCAGTTCGCAGCCTGTAATGATTCGTTGTTTTCTGTTTCATTTTGCCTTGACAATTTAAAGGAATTCTGTCTGTGTGTGCATGTTTGCCTGCATAAACAAGGATCACAGTAGAAAACTCTGGAGGAACTCAGCATTGTATTTATATTTAGATCCATCAGCTTAGTATCAAGTTTTCTGATAACCATGACAGGGTCACTAACCATAATCCTCTTATGCTTCTTCAGGCAATATTCACAAGTCCAGTTGTCCTCCCTGTTGAAGGGTGTGGACTTGTAGCTACAGAGCACAGATCCCGCAAGCACTCGCCATACCTGGCTTTGATAACTTTTTCAGTATCTTCTTGACCTTCTGCTGCAACTAAGCATCCACATCCCAAATTAGAGACAGAATGGTAGAAAAAGTCTGTACATGAAATGACTCTCTGGTTGCCTGAATTTTTTCCTATGGATTCTAAAAGTCCTCAGACCTATTAGGCAGACATGTAGAGGGAGGACAGAAAGTCAACAGTGGCATTGAAAATGGTGATGTGTTTGTAAGAGTCAAGCACCAAACACCTTGAGCTTTGTTTTCTTTTATCCTTTTTGGCTTAAACAAAATAATCCCTGCAATATATACATAAAATAAAGAAAAATATATTTAACATAAATATAGCATGTAGTGACATTCCACTCACTAAGGTTAAGTCTTATCTTCTCCTCTTCGCAAACTTTCTGTTCCCAGCAATAATTTTCCACCCTGTATTTTTATAATGCTTTCTCCCCACGTTTAAAACATAAAGTTAGCACATATGTGCATGCTCCTAAAACATGTATCCCTTGTTTTTAATCTAAGATACACCAGTGATTTAATGGAGAGTTCACTACTATACTTAACACCAGGGATGATTAAAGATCAAACCGAAACACCTGGCCTTGAAACGCCTCATGTCTTATAATGAAAACAACAACATAGAAAAGGCAGCAAAATTAAAATTATGCTGTGAAGAATAGGTCTCATCTATGCGTGTAACATCAATGAAAAAGGGAAGTTATGAATTTGACAGAGAGAAAGGAGGGAGTGTATGAGAGGGCTTGGAGGGAGGAAAGGCAAGGGGGGAATGTAATTAAATTATAATCTCAAAAATAAAAGAAAAAATGGGAAAAGTAATCTTTGTGCTAGAGGGGTTTTAGTTTTAGTATACTTGCTTGACAACATTGCGTTCATTATAATTTCAATTGGTAATTGCATATTGGTAATATCTAATTGCAATTTCTTTTACAAAAGTCATGCTAATACCTGATTAACATACAAATGCATAGGTAGACTAATCTTCATTTAACTAGAACCTTTATATCGGATGTGCTGTCACCTTTTTTAAAATATAAAAACGTTGACCGAGCCCGTCTCGGAAAAGCTTTTGTCATTTCTTTAAGACAAGAAAATAACTTTTTAAATGGTGGATAAGAGAGAAGTATTTTAAAGACCTTGGTACCCTTGTTCCACCCTATGATATTTTAGAATATCAGAATTTGTTCATAAAACCGCAAGCAACCAGTTCAAGTTCTCTGTACCTGGAGAGATTATATACACCCAGTCGTTTGAACCCAGACCATTTCAAAAAAATGAGTAATGGACTCTTTAAATCATCTTCTATTGGAGATATGAAATAGATTTAGTTTGTGTTTTCTGTTCTTTGTGTGCAACCACTAGCTAGAAAACTCGTGTATCCAGATGACATCCATGGATTCTTTTAGTTTTGTTTGTTAAAATTTTCATTTAACAAAATTTTGATTTTTGAATTATTTTTTATCAAAGGCTGTCCTGAAATTTTATAAATAATTCTACTTTCCAATCTAGTTCCTATCTATAAGCCCTAAGAACACTATTCAGATTTGGATATCAAATAACTATTTTATTGTTTTTAAAATTTTTAATTTATTTACTCTCTGAATCATGAGTAACGTGCAGTATTAATATTTGCTAGTGCAGTGAAGAGGTTTCCATCGCTGTTATGAGCATTCTTATAAAGCAGAGAGCTATATAAGACAGTTTCACCCCATCCTTTTTAAACCTCTCAACAGTTCCACAGTAGCAGGTGCTAGACTTCTATGTTACAGCTGGATACCTTGAAGAACAGAGACTGTCCAGCTAGCATAAGCTGGCAGAGAAGAACCAGGCTCATCTCTGAACCATCACACACCATGGTACAGCTAATATGCACACTCGATTCCCAGCCACCTTGTCCTCTGTCAATAAGGGGCTTAAGCTACAACCCTAAAGAACTGAACATCTTCAGAAAATCTTCTACAAAAGAATGAATTTCACCAAACTAGTAAACTGTTACGTCTTTTAAAGTCTTTTCATGGTCCCGTTGATTACTGTCCAATTTTGTAATATTTTAGAAGACTTATTTATTTATTTTTTACATGTGCACCACACGCATGCCTAGTGCCCATGGGGACCAGTACATGTGATTCCCGGAAAATGAGGTTACACATGGCTGTGAGCTGTCTGTCTTGTGTGTGGGTGCTAGGAACCAACGCTGTGTCCTCTGCAAGAGCAGCAAATTCTTCTAGCATCTTGATTTTGCATTTTAATGTAATATTTTAACACATTCTTCAACTACACGTTTTTATTTATTTTAGCTATTTTCATCTAATTTTCCACACATAAAAGAAATAATGCCCCTTAATTAAAGTCCTCAATGGAATTTTAACCGATTATTTGGTATTTGTAAATCATTTTGAGGAAACTGACACAAATATTTTCTCCATTTAAATTATCCATATTATAAAATTGTGAATATATGTATGTCATATTAATGTCTTCTTTCTATGTTTGTATGTGTTTGCGTGTTGCTTCTTAAAATAAATACTTTCATTCACGATGGTATTGTTATAATTATGATGATGTATAGGAATATATTTTCTGAATAATATACAAAATTTCTACTGATTTTTAAAAGCCTAGATTAATATTATGTATTAAGTACACATTTCTAAATTAAATTAAATGCATGAATTCTAAGCTTTAATGATTCAGTTACCTTTCCTACAGTTTTAAAATTCATATTTTCTAGAAAATATCAACAAGCATTACTGATATTTCTAAACAGTTGGAAACATTTTACATGGAAAGCATAAAACTTAAGAGCAGGCATAATGCAGTTTTTTATCTTTTTCTGTGATTGCTTCCCACAAATGGATTCACACGGTAAGCCCTGGGTGCCATTGGCTTTGCTATCGTCATCCAGGCCTGGCAAAGCCGCATCATTTCGGGTCGCCTACTGTGGAAGTCATCTGTTCACCTCAGCAAAGAGGGCTGTCCTGCCATGCTGGTGGCTGTCAGGCACACAGTGGACATGGCACGGGGGTGGGGGGGGTAGGGGGGGGAGTGGCTGAGGCTCTGGACTGGTTCCTTCCTGTTGCCCTAAATTTAATCTCATCCTAGCTACTTCTTTTCATTGTGCAACTAAGAGAAAGTTGGGTGACAGGGAAGTCAGGACGGGGGATAGCTCCACCCCTGTGTGAAGGTTGCAGATATTTTGCACAGTTCTGTTACTGTGTTTTCAAATATCCTACAGTTTCCTTTCTTAGCAAAGGTGCCTCATTGTATGCTTGTCTGTAATTCATTAGCAATCAAGACTCATTTATTTAAGTCAAAAATCTCCATATTGAAAAAAAACACCCACCAAAGTTCTACTTCTTGGTAAATAAATAATGAAATTAAAGTGAACGTGGCAGAAGAGCAGTCTTCCAAATGACAGTGAATGGCCCCACAGGACAATAAGATTGAGGTCTCTTTTATCATCATGGCTCCCACCTGAAGTTTTGAAGCTTGAAAGGCCATGAGGATTTAGAGTGACTGTTCCAGGAAACACAGTGTATACTTTGGTTACAAAAGAAAAAAATAATATTGTATTTATCGTTTTAAAAGTCAGTGTACCCTTATCCCTATGAGCAACATTTCTGGCAATTATATATAATTAATATATATATATAAATTAATATATAAATCTATTTAATATAACAATATTAAAGCTGTAAACATTGATATTATGCCCAGGACCCTTTCACTTCTAGCTCACATGCACAGGCAATCTTTCCATGGGGTTGGTATTCTTCATTATTGGGTTACAGTAAATAATATTTATTTTGTACATTCATGTGTAGGTAGTCCCGGAATATTTTAAGAAGTGTATATTTAGTAATTCTTATACTTTATGCAAATTTTGTATTTATCTGTCTTGTAGGGACTTATCATTTATATGCCAATCACCTAAACAAAATCCAAATAAATCTTTATAAATACGATATTGGAGACGAAAATCATAGCTATAGCCCAAGTCTCAGTTTCTGCATCTGCCCAAAGGGAGCATTGCCTTTGTGACTTCGCATGATTATTACTGATATGAGTTATGAAAATGCATGAAACATTCTAAGTCTGTGAGATGTGATTTGAGTAGACTTTTCAAGATAATGCATGAGGATTGCAAAGCTACTTGATAATACTGCAGGAGCAACCAAGCATATTAAAGTTCGATTCTAAAACATAAACCAATTTAAACAATACCAACTGTGAACTTTGCACATAGTAAATACTTTTCTGATTTTCTGAGGATTTGCGAGGCTGACCTACTGTTTTTTACAACTTTATTATTCATTGTCCTCCGGGTTTGCTACAATTAGACATCAGAAAAACTCAGCTACCAGGTTTTCATACCTTTTATAAGTATAAATATTAATTGTGTGTATTCGCAAGTTTACTTTCCCATATATGTGTATTATTAGCTCATATACATAAAATTGTTTTCAATTTAATCTCTACCTGATGCAAACCACCCTTGTTGAGACCAGAAGAGACTAGAGGACATGACTACCTGGATGGGTAGAGATGTGTTCTCCACAAAACTCTTCCACTGGTGTCCCAAAACATAACTTCCTGTCACAGAAAGATGCTTTTCTCTCTTCCCACATACAGACTCAATAGATAGCACTTGGGGGGGAACATGCTTTGTTCAGGTAAAGAGATGTCAGGGCTCTAACTGAGAGCCTTGCCTCTCCCGGACTCATCCTAGTTCTGTTAATCAATGGGTGACAACCAAGTGCTGGAGAATTAATAATATTCAATAAGAGAAAGATGAGAACCCAGGCTGGATGAATTATGCCTGCTACTCAATTATTTTTAAACAAGGAAAATCATAAGATCCCGTGGCTTCACACTTTCTGCAATATTAAAACTATGAGAATTTGATGAGGTTGAAGAAAACTCTGTCTAAACACTAATGTCAAGAAAGGCAATTTTAGTTAGGCAGTGGTGTAACATTTTGTTTTTTTTTCTGCAATAAAGCCATCAGATCAATAAAAAATTATGTAGCAGATTATTATTACACTGTGCTCACCATAGCTCTGATCATAAATAATACAGCAGTTATTCTGGTTATATTAATTATAATTAGAATGCAGATAATGCAGACGGTCTTTTATTACTAGAGCCAAATCAATTTTCCAGTGTTATTCAATGCAAGGTCACACAAAGTTGTGGGAGCTTTTAGACTTCTCATGAAATGGCCTTCCTGCCTGTGAGAGAGGGGGTTTGGCTCAGCTGTGCAAGACACATTGACTGGGAAGAACATTGAAATAATTACAGCCGTGAACCCTTGTCTATGATGGCAGAATTTCATTTTATAAAGTAAGCATAGCCGTAATCCAGCCTCCTTTATGGTGGGAAGCCTCATAAATCTTTCAGAGGAGACCAAGTCTTATATTTAGTAGTAAAGAGAAAATCAAAATAGATTCGTTTGCATTGTTCATCTCTCCACATTGCCTTTCCTTTTGAAACCCTGACATCATATTTTTAAAAGGTGTGCCGTATGTAATCATCTAATAATGATGGAGGGGAAGCCGCAGAACAACAAACAGAACTGCATCCATTGTCTGGAGTTGGTGGCTAGGATGGAGATTGACTTTACACACTCCCATTTGAGACTTTATGAGGTAATTGTTTATTATGCCACAAAGAAGAGAAGAAAGAAAAGAAGCAGATAGAAGTAAAACTCAGATAAAATCACATTACAGGTACATTTGCTATCAACCAGCAGAAATAAGAGCTGCAGGTTCTAAGGCCATTGGAGCCAGAGACTGGTTGAGAATAAACCACGATTTCCAAGAACTAGGGAGGGATGGAGTGAAAATTCCTGGCTCTGGCTGAGTAAACTGAATGAGGATACACTTAAGCGTGAGCGTTTCAAACACAGTCCACCAGATAAGACTCTCAACATGGGGCTCCAAGGTGAAGCAAGGTCACAAGGTCCGATGATATCAGTACCTCAGAAAGGAGGCGAAGGGGAATGCATAGAAAGTCTGTGAATATATTCCCTGAAAATTCATGGTCGATCTAAAGAAATGACTGGTAAAATATCTAATCATTGCAGCAATGTCCAGGAGACCAATGGAGCAAGCTAACAGTACCTGCCTTCTGCTAAGGAAGACATGCTTGCAACCTAGAAATGTCACAAGTTGTGTACCTATGGTGTGGGGGATTTCTTCAGAGCCTGTGGCTGAGTCAGAAGTAGTTAGGAGTAACATCAATGAGTGTGGGAAAATGAAGTTATTCTGAAAATCACGGTCAAGAAAGTAGAACCAAAAGGGAAATATGGTAGATTACAGGGTCTCGATACAGAAGGATAATCACGTAACATTTAAATACAAAGAAGTTCACACATTTCTTGTTAAATCTCTGTGACTTTATTTTTCCCAACAAAAAAGATTAAATCAGGTGTGTGCATAGAAGATTTGAGGGTTAATCTTTTCCTAACATAATGTGTTTATTTGGGAGCAGGGGCGGAGAAAGGAAGGGCAATGCTGAGAATCAAACTTCAGCCCCTGTGTACATTGTATGAGTAAGTATTCTATCAGTGGGTCATATCCTCAGTCTTATTTATTGAAAATATATTTCTCTTACATTATAGAACTATTTCTGTCCATCATCAACTGCTCAATTCTTTCTTTATGACATAATCAGTAATTGGTAATTCTTGTTATGTGTGCCAAGTGAGGCAGAGGTGCCGGACTTCAGGGTAGATACTATTGTCTATTGATGGGGAAATAGAGGCCCAAGGAAGCTGGGAAAATGGCTGATGGCCATCTAGAAATTGAGCAGTGTAAAGTTTTGGATATAGCCGTGCCCTTGCAGGGTGCACACTCTAACACAACACATCTGTCAGACCCAGTCTTCACACATGAAATGATTGAAAGCAAACAAATTGACTCAACACACAGGTCTCTCAGGTTTGCTTTTCTTCCTTAGAACACAATAAATACCCTGGCTATTCCTTAAATGTAGAGTTGGGATTTTTGTCTTACTAAGTAGTAGTCCATCACAATGGTACCTTGCATATGAACAAAGGCATGGATTTCTATAGTAACTTTCAGTGTTTGAATAATAGAATTGGGAATTTGGCTATATATATATGAAACATTAGAAAAATAAGTTTAAATGTGACCTTGTCAACTAAATTAACTTCCAGTCGGTCCTCCTATGAAGTGATATGTACAGCAACATCATTTTACTGCTGAAAGCCGAGACACGCTCCAGATTTTAACTTAGAAAGCAGTCATACTCCCAAATGAGAAAAAGTGTCTTTTGAGGTACTTTCTTCTCGCTGAATGCCATAATAAATGGGTCTGTCATATTCTATGCAAAGAGCGGATGTTGTAATTTGGAGCTGCTCCTAAGAAGTTTTGTAAATGGAGCATTTTAGGAAACTTTTGTTTAAGTATTTATTCTGCTGTTAGTGTGATCCACCACCCTTCCCCACCCCGCTTTCTGTCTTTCTCTCCTCTTCATCCATTACCTGTAATTCCTATATAAGAGGTTCAAAAGTTTGGTGTGGAATTAATTCTAAATTGGAAGGAAGAAATTGTATTTTTTTTTAAGCAGAACATTAGACTCCAGTTTGGTTCATGCTGTTAGCTCTCTTTTTGCTTTTCTATATTTAATCATAGAGCCTGGTTGGCTGTAGGATCTATCTAGTGTCTGCTAGTTACATGTAATAGCACCTCTAGCAAAATCACTATTAAACAGTGCCTCTTTCTATCTTTTGTCAGTTGCTCATGTCAGAAACAGGGAATTAGCTTTAAAATATAATCTGATTGAGAACATTACATTGGCCAGTCTTTCTCATCTCCATCCCGCACTTACTTCATTGTCTCTGATTTAGAAATGGCCTTTTTGCCTTCTGGTTCCAACACAGAGCAAAAAGGACCATCTGGATCCACATATGAGGAAATCAGACATCTCTTGTTTAAATCATGTCAGATAAGCTGCTGTGCACTGTCTAACAGAATTAGAATATGGAAATTTAGTCTGCAAAGTACCCGTTCTCATCCCCAATGTGCCCTTTTATCCTATTGGTAAGTATCCTGAGATTTCCACTCACATTTGCTAGCGCTCGATGCAACCCCCAGGTTATGACTGTGGTTCACAAGCAAGTGTGGTGTGTCCTTGGCTGGGGAAGAATCATGCAATGGCAAAGAAACATATCTTTATAAGAAGGCAGGATTTTGTTTCTTGTTAACTTCCTAACACATTGCAGTACAGTCATAACAATAAAACAGAGAATGCCAAAGGACTGGTGAGTGCAGATCACAACGCCATCGCTTTGCTAGCCCACATGATCTTCAGCACCCCAACAATTCCTGTTCAGCCTCTGACATTCTTACTCACAAAATGGGTATCTTTCTACTCATTTTCATGAACATATCCCTGGGAGAGGTATGTTGATGCTCTTCAAACTATGCCATCTGCAAAGATACTGTACCTAAATTTTAATTATTAGTATCATTTGAGAAGAAGATGCTGTAGTTTGTTTTTTTTTAAATAAAGGTTTTCAGCTTTATCCTATTTCTACATGGCAACAAAAAACATCAAATAGCTCTTTCCTGCTCAGACAAGGGTGTGCTGTGTAGCTACTTCAGCTGCTGTCTGCCCTGATTTGCATGCTGATACTCCCTGTCTGGTGCCTGCAGGCGTTTGGGTTGTTGCCTGTGTTGTTTATAAAAGCAATTGCAGATCTAGCTTCATGGGTTCATATTTTGAACCAGCTTTCATATATTAAGTCTTACCACTTTGCTGGTTGAGGATTACATCATGGTGGTGGTAGTGGTGGTTTTACCATGATAAATGCTCATAACAATGTTTATGTATCAGAATTTTCTTATCTATATAAGGATGTTTTTAAACGAGTCATTTATACTATGTATAAAAATTATTTGGTAATTTGAACTTTTTAAAAGCAACCATTTCAAACTCTTACATGGAAAGATTGAATTATATACGATATTTGGCTCCATATTTTCTCCTAGGAAGTCTGTTACATTACTATTTTTACAGTCATTTGAGTAAATATAATGAGGATATTATAAAACAAAATAAATGTCAACAGGTATTTGTGTTAGCCTGCCTGCACCATTGTTGAGGATCAATTTCGTAACTACCAACATTATATCACTGGTATGGAGGAATGCAGCAGGGCTCAATGTGTGTGTGCACAAGTGTTGTTTGTGTTTGCGTGGAATCATACATGACTATGTGCGAGGCCAACGAAAGGCATCAGATCACCTGTCTGTCACTTCTACTTCCTTTGAGACAGTGTCACTGAGCCTGTAGCTTGCCATTTTGGATAAGCTACAAGGTCAGTGAAGTTCAGTGACCTTCCTGTCTCCACCCCACACAAAACTGGGGTTACAGAAGCATGCCTGTGTGCATGCATGCACCAGATGTTTGTTTCATGTGGGTTCTAGGTATTCGCAAGAGCCCTTGCCCACTGAGCTATCTCCCAGTGTCTCCCTCTATCCCTCTCTTCTTCCTCCCATGTCTTTTGGAGATAAAGTCAGGCTCACTCTGCAGTCCTGCACAGTCTGGAACTCACCAGCTTCAAACTCACAGAAATCTGCCCTCTTCTGCCTCATGAGTTCTGGGATTAAATGTATGCACCACAATACCTGGCCTCTTGCATCCCTTTGAATGAACCTTCTTCTCAAGGTCTTCTGTTTTTCATTTGCTATGATCTTTAATCTACAAATCAATCTTAAATAGATAAACCCAGGTAGTATGGACTAAAAATATCTTAAAGAGAATCTTGCGTGCCTTAATGTGCCACCCCAGAAAAAGTCATCTGGTGCCCACAGACACTATAGATTAGTTTCCACACAGGTATTTGTTTTGCACATGTATAGTGATTGTAAGTATTCAAATAGCCATGTGATATCAAAAATTTTATTAGAAACATGGTGGATAGATATTATTCAAAGAATAATAAATTAACTGAAGAGCTGCTCCTTACAGCATTTGCCCACCTACAAACTATGTAAATTCTGATCTGAGTGTACATATATCTACAATTACTTTAGGCACATTAGCATAAGTGCTACCTTCAACACACACACATACTCACAGAGGGTGAAGGGAGGGAGAGAGTAGAGGAAAGAGAGGGGGAGGGAAGAAAGAGAGAGAACATGGGCAGGGGAGGACTGGAGAATGAGAACAGGTATTTATCAGTCCTTACACCAGAAGATTTTTTAATTGATAGCATCATATTTTTGATTCTTGTCATATCTTAGGATATCCTGCCCAATACAAATGACCAACTGCTCCTCTCCCTCCTTCTGTTGCTTGCTCAGCACCTCTGCAGAAAACTTAGGAGTAAACATCAAGTTAACCCTCTTCAAGAAGCTGAATTAGGAGTCTTCTCTTTGACCTTCTAGAATAATCCAGACTTATCATTATCAATATCCATAGTTGGTAAGGCTACCCCAGGATAGGTGCTACTAGGTTCTTATAGAAAGTAGGTTGTGCAAGTTATGGGATGCTGTGGGAAGTCCTTCTGTCTATGTGTTGCTTTTATTGTTTAATGAATAAAGAACTGCTTTGAGCCAATAGCAGAGCAGGGTGGGGTAGAGCAGAGGTAGGCAGGGAGGACTAGAATGAATGCTGGGAGAAAGAAGGGCAGAATCAGAGAGATGCTATGTAGCCCCACTGGAGACCAAAGGCCGAAACTTTAGCCGGTAAGCCACAGCCACATGCCAATACACAGATTAATAGAAATGGGTTAAACTAAGATGTAAAAGTTAGCCAATAAGAAGCTAGAGCTAAATGACCAAGCAGTGATTTAATTAATACAGTTTCTGTGTGATTATTTTGGGGTTAAGCTAGCCAGGTGGCCGAGACCAATAAGCCTCTCCCTCCTCCAACAATGGGAAGCAAGCCAGTAAGGAGCATCCCCCATCCCCTCTGCATCAGTTCCTGCCTCCAGGTTCCTGCCCTGGCTGAGTTCCTGCCCTCTTTGCTTTTGATGATGAACTGTTACAGGGAACTGTGAGTGAAATAAGCCCTTTCCTCCCCCAGTTGCTTTTGGTTGCGATGTTTCATCGCAGCAATGGTAACCCTAAATCAATCGTTCAAATATAATACAATGTTAAAATGCATATTTGGACTTGGCCCACTGGGAAATAGACAGTGACAATCATCTCAAGATTAAATGCCTAATATGGTCAAGATTCTATAGATTTATTCTGAAGTGCTCAAAGCACTTTACACAATTTACATTGTCTGTTCTGACAAAATTGTTATAAGATAGAGAGGAGAGATGTGTAATTAATGATTTTGTGTGTCTGGTTTTCATTGTTATGATAAACCATTGCACAGAAACCTCTGCTTTTGGTTCAACCTGACAACAAAGAAAAGTAAGCAGTCATTTTGCAGTCTTGGTACATTATTATTTCTGCTCTGTTACCTGGAACCTCTGCAGGCTTCTTGGAGTTTCCATGCTGAGGTATCTATCATTTATCAAAAGCCAAGCTTCTGGCAACTTCACATTTTAGATCACTTTAATAATCTTCTATGGCCACTAGTTGAAGTCCATGTACAGGGTGTTAGAACATGAAAACAAGACTCCATCTCTTCCAACTCAAGCAACTTGTTTCCTTTCCTTCTGTTCATGTTTATGTCTGCCTGATTGTGATATATCTATTTTCATTTTGGTATTTCTCAATCCCTATCAGCAACTGGGAGAATATGCATTTCCTCTGATTAGAGCAGCAGAGATTGCCATCTACTTGCATCATTCCAGGCTCTTTCTTTCCTCTTCTGTAGAAGCTGGACCACACTTCCCAGTGTCCTTTGCAAATGGGCAGTGCCATTTCTTATGTCACTGGGTGGGCATGGTAGCAACAGGAACGACTCCAGGTCACAGGCTTTGGTGTGCTGTCTCTCTCTCCAACAAACAAAAATGAATCTCATTCTCAATCTGCCTTTGGGGCCCTTATGTTGAAAACTTCAGTTGTACCGTCCACGATTCTGCAAAGACTTTGGGATGGCAGAGGTCATACCTCCAAAGTGAACATTTCAGTGAATCCATCTTAGTGGGATCCTATTGTATTTGAGCATTGCACAATTTGGGACTAATGTGTTATAGCTGCTACTTTATGATGGCTATTATACCACTTTTTCATGATAAAATAAGAGATAAAAATGTAAGAGGGTTTTAACAGTCCTTGTAAAACTACATCTAAAGGCAAACATGTGCCTAAAGTTTAAGCTCATAAACTAATTTTTATTTATTTTTTTAAATTTTTTTTATTGAGAAAAGAAGAAAAAAAACATAAACAAAAAACAAGTTTCCACCTCCTCCCAGCCTCCCATTTCCCTCCCCCTCCTCCCACCCTTCTCCCCCTCCTCCCACCCTTCTCCCCCTCCCCCCACTCCTCTCCCCCTCCCTCTCCAGTCCACAGAGCAGTCCGGGTTCCCTGCCCTGTGGTAAGTCCTAGGTCCTCCCCCCTCCGTCCATATCTAGGAAGGTGAACATCCAAACTGGCTAGGCTCCCACAAAGCCAGCACATTAAGTAGGATCAAAACCCCGTGCCATTGTCCTTGGCGTCTCATCAGCCCTCATTGTTCGCCATGTTCAGAGAGTCCAGTTTTATCCCATGCTTTTTCAGTCACAGTCCAGCTGGCCTTGGTGAGCTCCCAGTAGATCAGCTCCACTGTCTCAGTGGGTGGGTGCACGCCTCGTGGTCCCGACTTCTTTGCTCATGTTCTCCCTCCTTCTGCTCCTCATTGGGACCTTGGGAGTTCAGTCCAGTGCTCCTGTGTGGGTCTCTGTCTCTATCTCTATCCGTCACCAGATGAAGGTTCTATGATGATATGCAAGATATTCGTCAGTATTGCTCTAGGATAGGGTCATTTCATGTTCCCAATCCTCAGCTGCCCAAGGAACTAACTGGGAACCTCATCTTGGGCACTTGGGAGCCCCTCTAGGGTCAAGTCTCTTGCCCACCCTAAAGTGGCTCCCATAACAAAGAATTGTTTCGTGCTCCCCTATCCACCCTTCCTTTATCCCAATTCTCCCCTTCCCCAAGTCCCCCCTCCTTCCCTTCTACCTTTTCTCTCCCCATCTCCCCTTACCCCCATCCCACCCCACCCCCAAGATCCCAATTTTCTCCCCGGCAATTTGGTCTACTTCCCTTAGCCAAGAGGATAACTATATGTTTTTCCTTGGGATCACCTTCTTACTTAGCTTCTTTAGGTTCACCTATTGTTGACTCCGTGACCCTTATTTATGGCTAGAAACCAATTATGAGCGAGTACATCCCATGTTCATCTTTTTGGGTCTATAAACTAATTTTTAAAAAGGGATTGATAAACCCAGAAGCCAACAGATTACATGGGAACTTAAATTTCCTAGAAAATTATGAACAGAATACAAACATTATGAACGCAAGTTCCTGAATAGCTGCTACAGTTTCCTAACATAATCATGTGTCCCTCTGATATACTTCATCTCTTACTCACCTAAATATCTTACATTTAGATTTTATAGACATGTGCTTAATTAAATGTGGGAGTGAGGTGAACTATGAAAATTAAGATCAAAATCTAAGTCAGAGAAGTGGGGAACTAGAACAAAACTGGAGTTCCTGGACAGGGAAGAAATTAAAACATCTGCCTGTGACTCGCGATAAGTTGGAAAGTGGTGAAAATTCAGCCACACAAATGATGTGTCCTGGGGATCAATGAAGGGGTACGATCATAAAATGGACACATTATGGAAATGGAGAAGAAAAAGAATAAAAGAAGAATACATGCTGTATTGGATGTCAATTTTTAATTTCTAAGGGCTAGAAGGTGCCAAAAAGAAGATAAAGCTGGGTGAATTAATGCTGGTTAAAAGGAATAAGTGGAAGCCTAGATGCTCCTTCAACTTTATCAGGTGAAATGAAAGATTAGGGGGAAGTGGGGCCATAAATAACCTGAAAGAGCAGATGAAATCAATAATGTTTAAATGCTTGAACTTCTCAACTTTAAAATGTTTTAACTATAGTAATGAAAGTTATAGAAAATTATGAAGTTATGAAGAGCCTATAAATATGGCTAATGATAAAATTCAACAGATTAATAAGAACATTGGATCAATTGAGTACGAGTTGATGAGTTGTGAAGATAAGTGATGAAGAATAAAGAAAAATTGTATTGATGAGCTATATGGTTTTGAAATGGTATTTTATATACAGTTCTTCATAACTACATGATACTGTTTTCATTGTCTATTCTACACAAGGAAGAACTACTTTCACAAATATTTTATTAAGATAGGAACATTGAAACGTGTGGATGATTAGACATATTTGCCCTGGGGGGATAGATTAGTCAGTAAAGCACTCTACATGCACATTTGAAGACCTGAGTTTGGATCTCCATCACCTATAGACACTAGGTTGGCATGGCAGTTTACGTAGAATCATAGGGCTCTTGAGGAAGAGAATGGAGATCTCTGAGCAAGCTGTAAAAGTTGAGCTGGTGAGCTGTGGTTTCCATTGAGAGACCCTGCCTCAATAAACAAGGAGAAAAGCAATTGAGGATAATATCCAATATTAACATCAGACTTTCATGCACATATACCCGACCCCTGTGAAGATGGACATATGAAATCATATCTCTAACCAAAAAGAATCTGTTAGTGTTCAGGTCAGTTGCACACAAGGTGGCTCTTCTGAGCCTCTAATTCTCATATCACACTGACCTTTCCCCACGGTTCAGATGTGCTAGGCTTTGCAATACTCAAAGCCATTATATGATACATTATTCCCCTCTTTCCTCCCTCTCATCCTCCACCAACACTTTCTCCCTGTCCAGTCATTTTCTTACCTGCTCTTATTTCATGTATCTTTCAGGGAAAATATAGCAATGTAGTGGCATTTCAACTGTATTTAATAAATAAAGCATGCCTGAAGACCCGAAAAGCAAAGCAGCCAACCCCTGACCCTTACGTCAACCTCAGTCCGAAATGGCTATCCTGCCTCCAGGAATCTCAGAATGAGACTGTGTCTGAGAGCTGTCTCCTTTTTTTTTTCTTTTTAGAACTTCCTCCTGAAAACCTTTTCTAAAATATCTAATTATTCCTGCACCTTCTAAGACACATTACAGCCTAACAACTGTCACAACCTTCTTTACAGAAGTAGCATACGGATGTTGACATAGTTTTTGAAGTTGTAAAGAATCCTTCACTCCAGTACATTTTTGTCACAAAAATGGAAATATTTTTCTCTTGCAATTTCTTTGCAGACATATTATTACAATACACTGATGATCTTAAGGTGCTTCATCATCAGAACATTGCCTCTGATATCCAGACAAACCAAATTGAATCAATTTTTTAATTTGTAAAAAAATCATAACTAGATGGTTATGCTTTGCTTATTTAGATGCTTGTGCAAGCAATCACAGTTCTGCCATTTTCTGTGTAAAGAATTTAGAAACTATGGAATTAGAGCTATGAGTAAGTTGGTGCTGCTCCTGCTGATGGTGGAGATGTTTGGGGGAAGGGGCAACACAGGTGTAATCCCATTCGTAATGGTGGGGGTGATCCTGGTGAGGGTGGTGGCCACAGTGAGGTGAGGGCTCAGATGCAGATTCAGCTGGACATTAGGACAGCCCATTAGGACCGTTAGTGTGGTAGGTGTGAAATGAAGAGAGAGTGGAGCAAACAACTATCTCACTGCTTTCTTAATTTCCAAAGAAATTGAAAATTAGCTAGCAAGAACAGTTAAAGCTGTTCGTTTCCTCTCTGTACTACGATGGAAAGAAATTTGGGCTGTCTCGAGTGCGTCAAGAATAGCACACAGCATAGACCTTGATTAGTTTATCAAAGCAGGCTTGATCTGTGTTCTGATGTTTTCAAACAATTTCACCCAAGCAAGAGCTATGATTTTCCAAGTTATGATTTCTTTTATTTATTTATTTATTTATTTATATTTAAGATTTCTGCCTCCTTCCTGCCACCGCCTCCCATTTCCCTCCCCCTCCCCCAATCAAGTCCCCCTCCCTCGTCAGCCCAAGAACAATCAGGGTTCCCTGCCCTGTGGGAAGTCCAAGGAACCCCCACCTCCATCCAGATCTAGTAAGGTGAGCATCCAAACTGCCTAGGCTCCCACAAAGCCAGTACGTGCAGTAGGATCAAAAACCCATTGCCATTGTTCTTGACTTCTCAGTAGTCCACATTGTCTGCTATGTTCAGCAAGTCCGGTTTTATCCCATGCTTTTTCAGACCCAGGCCAGCTGGCCTTGGTGAGTTCCCGATAGAACATCCCCATTGCCTCAGTGTGTGGGTGCACCCCATCACGGTCCTGAGTTCCTTGCTCATGCTCTCTCTTCTTCTGCTCCTGATTTGGACCTTGAGATTTCTGTCCAGAGCTCCAATGTGGGTCTCTGTCTCTGTCTCCTTTCATCGCCTGATGAGGGTTAATATTCAGGAGGATGCCTCTATGTTTTTCTTTGGGTTCACCTTCTTATTTAGCTTCTCTAGGATCACGAATTATAGGCTCAATGTCCTTTATTTATGGCTAGAAACCAAATATGAGTGAGTACATCTCATGTTCCTCTTTTTGGGTCTGGCTTACCTCACTCAAGATAGTGTTTTCTATTTCCGTCCATATGGTTTCTTTTGTGAATAGTAAAGTGAACATTCAAAATAACTCAGAGTTACACAATTGTCTGATACCCATGCTCAACTAGAGTACTGTGACAATATTATATATCTCAGGGAATTCTTAAAGTGAGCTGTTGCTACCATTATCTCTACTGAACAACTAGGGAAATGATAGTGTAGAGGCCACCAGGGCCCAATGTCTACTCAAGAAATCTGCCACATGCTATATTTCTTGAAAGATAATGAAAGCAGGATAGAAACCATAGGCTTCAGTACCCAGGGTCCCTGCTCAATGGGATTCATGATTCTGTCCATCTTTTGGATCCAAGTGACATCACTCTCTCTGGGGACTCAGGATCACCTCAATGAGATGTCATTTGTCTTGGACACATGAGTCAGAAGGCTCATGATCTCCAGGAATAAGTATTTTTCTTTTCCAGTCATGCACAGATTTTCCAGGCTCACACCATGTACTAAACTATAGAAACCTCAAAGTATGGCTTGCTAGTCAGGTATAATTTGCTTATAATATTTCTAAAACTTTCAGTTAGTGGCCTTTTGCCTCAAACAATATTACCCAGTGATATAGCTTATATTCGGACTTTCATTGGGTTATCGTACTGTGCACAAGTTGATTGCAGACACAGAAAGTAAAAAGGTTCTAATTAACCTTTTGCATGCAGGTAACTTTCCGAAAGTTATCACACGTACAGAAAATAGTATTTGAGCCACATCTATCTGACCCTGAAGTTCTTGTTGGCTCTGCTTGCTCACTAAACCCTGATGTCTTAGCTTCCTATTGAAGCTATCCCCATTTCCTTAATTCTGTCGTACTTATCAGTTTTCCCCCTCCCTCCGTCCCTTGTTTTTCACAAGGTGGCTGAAGTCCTCTGTCCCTAAAGAGGGTTATTTTCCCCACACTTAATTTATTAGCAATCCACAGTTTCCAAATAATTTAATGTTTTATCACAAAGTTATTTCTCCTTTTATGCTACATCCTTTCCTACAGAGAGACAAAGGCCCTAAGAATAAGAATTACAGTTCACCATTTTTTCAGTAATGCCAAGAGTAGGTCCTGGCACACAGGTGGTGATTGACATGGACAGGCTGATTGAGGAGGGATGCTCTCCTTCACAACTTTTCTCATGCAAGTCTTGTAATATTCAGAGAAGCATAGAAAAGAACATGTTTTCTTGGGGGAAAAACTGCTACAGTCTCCAAGCAATTTGGGAAACATTTAAGCGAACCCCTAATTTTTACTCACTTAAAAGCATCTACATGAAATATCAGTCAGGTTCAAGACCTGCTGTTTGGAGGTCAATAGGGAACTCAAGAAACGAAATCAGAAATCTTCTTTGCATTTGTCAAACTGTCTTTCATGTGATTTTTTTCTTTACTGAGTCTTTGTATATGGCTCTGTATATGATTAAGACCTTGAAAGATATTTAATTTTTTATAATGCTAGTGACTACCAGAGTGGTCTCAAAAGTCAGATGACTTTATCTCAATGAAAATAAATTATTAAAAGTTTCATTGCTCTTCACCTGTATCTATTTTCCAATTTTTTTCCATGTATATGTTAAGAATAACATTTTTCATAGGAAAATTTTGTAGTATGTGTAGAATACCTAATATATGAAGAGGTGCTATATATTGAAGTGTGTGCCTCAAATTTTAACCTTGGATTGCCACTACAGGAAAAGTGTAAAAAGGTATATAACATAGGAGAGTTAGCCATATGGCTCTCAGAATTGTTACTTTCATCCCTCTCTCTACTCTTCCCAGATACCCCCCCCACACACACACACACACTTCTCCTCTTGCCTAGAACATCTCCCTTCCATTTCCTCTTCAGAAAACAGCAGGCCTCTAAAGACAGAGTGACTGGAGGATGCCAGAAAAACATGGCCCACTGATTCACCAAGCAGGGCTCACACAGACTCACAGAAATGGAGGTGGCATGGGTCTGCACCAGGTCCTCTACATTTCATTTCTTTTAAAGATAACCTTTTAAGACAAAGAACTCTTCTCATTTTAACAACAAAGACTCATCCCAAGTAGAAGACAAATATGACTGTAGATCTTCCTTTCTTTTTCTCCATATCTGCATTAAATCTTTAGGTATATAAAGATACTGTTATTTTACATTTTTTATTGTTTAAAATTTTCACACACATAATACAGTGTTTTGATAAAATCTACCCTCAAATCTCTCCCCTCCGATAGTTTTCCTTACCCCTTCAATACTTTTTCTTCCCAACTGAATGTACTCCTCTTTTGAGTAACTTACTGAGTTACTGGCTAAATATGCATGGGTATAGACCATCACCTGAGGCGTGGGTGTAGACCATCACCTGAGGCATGGGTGTAGACCATCACCTGAGGCGTGGGTGTAGACCATCACCTGAGGCGTGGGTGTAGACCATCACCTGAGGCATGGATGTAGATAAAATTATTTTTACTACTGAGAAACTATATTCTTATGTGAGACGTCGGAACACGAAAGTGAGATATATTTACCTGAGTTTACCTAGATGCTAAATCTCTGTGTAAATTACAGCCAAAGATTGGAGTCAGGCAAGAATGCCTAATATATTGCTCTTCTACCTCTGAAATGGATTTTAAGACTAGCTCATCCTTTTCGTTTAATTGATGAAACCTCACTAACTACATATAGAGCTTGAGGAAGACATTGGAACTGAAACAGGAAATTCCTGCTGCACTCTTCCCACAGCTGGATAGCTCGGAGAGCAGCACTTTAGTTTTCCACACTTTCAATGTTCTGTTCGCATAGCCGTGTTTCGCGAAGACTGGACGGCTCAAGATCAATGAAATTCCCCCATCAATCAAAGCAAACAGAAAAAATGCGTCGGATTTTATGGTGCTAGTTGCAGAGGGATGGAGATGTTACGGGTGAAAACCGTGTAAGCCCCTGAACCATACCATATACGTTACAAATGCTATCTAGGTATCATCTTTAAAACTTTTGAAGCTGGCAAGTTTCCCATTTATTTCCTTTTCTGAGTGCAAGTGGTTCCACTATAAAAAATGAAAGGGAAGCTGTTTTTGTAGAATGAAGGCCAATGGAACCAACTACTAGAAAACACAAACGCACACAGACACACACACACACACACACACACACAATGTGATTCTTTTGTTTTCTGTAGAACTTAGGATTTGTGGCTTAGTCATTTTCATTTTAATTCAGAGACCCAGCTTCTGCTTTTCCTGATTTCTGTGCAGCTGTGACTTTTGTTGGACCAGCTGAAACTCATCTGTGCTTTGTCGGTTCCCATGGGGTATCTCTTTTGTGGACATAGTAATAGTCATACATGGGCTACTGCTTGTTTCTTTGGTTTGTTGTTGTTGTTGTTGTTGTTGGGGTTTTTTGTTTGTTTTGCAAGAGAATGCAGAGACTTCAGTGGAGTTCAGTGACCTACCACATTTTTCCTTTATTTTTGGTCTCGACCAGACACCACCCTGGTGTTCCCACAGCCCACTCTGGCATGGATTTGTCTTAGGTAATACTCTGGATGGTGAGGAGAAGTGATTGCCCACCTAATGCACAAGGTCTTTAAATCAGTGTTTCACCTTTGCATGTTCACTGGCATCTTTCTTTCTCGCATTTACATAATAAGATGTCATTCTGCATGAAAAAATTTAATAATTTCCTTTCATCTTAACCTAAAAATGAGAATTATGCCTCAGATAAGAGTTTCATTTCCAAGCCTTAATCTCTTTCCTTCCATTTTA
Organism: Microtus oregoni; assembly: GCF_018167655.1. Lineage (NCBI taxonomy): Eukaryota > Metazoa > Chordata > Mammalia > Rodentia > Cricetidae > Microtus > Microtus oregoni. The sequence continues at coordinate 7,045,186 of NW_024543829.1, read as the reverse complement.
GTTGCCCAGAATGCTATTAAAAATTAAAAAACTATAGGTTTTTGTGTAGTATTGAGCCTCCTGGGCTTTCACCACTCTATGTCAGTATGTCTATTTTGTTGTCCTTGTTTAGCTCACGTTTGTTTGAGCAGTCATTTAGGTGAGACCCTAAGGGTGCAGTTTCTGATATTCCAAGACGACACAGGTTGACAGTAAACTTCCTGATCTCTCAAAATTTATCACCCCCTCTTAGGCAATGATCCTTGCACCTTGGATGCAGGAATTGTACGATAGATGGATCACTGGGACTTGGATCCATAACTTTGTATTGAGATTGGTTGTGTTTTTGTAGCATGGTTTCTATCTATTGTTGAGAGGTTCCCTTTAGAGAATAAAACTATACTCATCTGTGGGCATAAGGACAAATATTTTGAATGTAGGTGGGTATTATGATGAGAGAAGAAATATGCTTCTTCATGCCAAAGCACATCAATCAGTCATCTAGTACCTAATGGCTAGCCCTGAAAACATGCATACAGGTATCATTTCACAAACCGAACTGGTTACATCTATGTATTTAGGAGTCTGGGTGTGTGGCTGGAAGTACAACAACAACGAATGATAAAAGAGGCCACTCATTTGAAAGACAGACAGTGAAGATACATGGTAGAGTTTGGAAGGAGGAAAAGCATGGGTAGAAATGTTGTAATTATATTTTAATCTCAAAACATGAAATATAAAAATAAAGAGCTAGTTATGTATAAGATAATGTTCATTCATCAAGTCTATGAAGAATCAACAACAGTTATGTCGTTTCCTCAATCTTTCCTATTCTTTTCTTGTTTCCAATCAGTAACTCTAACATGGAAAAAGCTTTAGCTTTTAGAAATTTTTGAGGAAGGTTGCTCAAGTTTCTATTTTTTAGAATTATTTTTTGTATTGATAAACTCTAGATAACATTGGTTATTCCAAGAAATGTCTGCGTGTAATTTTGAACTAACAGTAGTCTAAAATGTGACAAAAATCAATCAAGCCAGTATGTGTTTTGTGAGTGCCAGGATGACTGATATTTCTAATCCATGGCAAAACTTCCAGAATGATTCACATTTTAAATACCAGCAGGTTTTTTAAGTGCTTGGCTTCATAAAAAAAATTACTTGAATTATGTTATGTTTACATATACTCTTGACTTCTTTTATAGCATCATGGTTCTGCTAGATGGTTCATCTCACCTGAACCTGTTTGGAGACTAGTAAGACTTGAATACACATCAGATACAAACATACATGTAAACGCTAACAAACTTGATATGCATTCTGTTGTCAGAATTCTTTGACTTCAAATTCAGAATGAGAGATTAAAACCAAAGGCATATGCATAGTTTCAGCTTGGGGTGTTATGTTCTCTACTTCATGTCAGTGAGCATGTGGTTATCTGCTAATCTCACAAATGTGTGTAATCTGGGTGTATGAAACCAAACCAACTTCCTGCGATTTAAAGGGTGCAGTCTTTCTCTGATACTCAACCACTCAATTTATCTTCCCCCTCCCTTCCAGACTTGAAGCACGCCATCCGTAGTAAAGGTTAGTGCGAACCCTTAATCTTAATTATGCATTTTGCAGTGCTATGAATGGTGAGAGATTGCTTCCAATGCTTGGTGCAATCTTACATGGTGCACATGGGCTTCCTTTGGTCCACGCCATCTTCACTGCACTAACAATTTCCATAATGCTGTCGCATTCTGCATGGGAAGCAGATTTGCGGATAGGTAATCCATGTGAGGTATTTTAGAGACAGCTTACTAAGGAGTGCTGGTATATTACATATGCTTTCAATTGCTCTGAGGAGCAAACAGCATCAGGAATTGTAGTAATTTAGCCAGGGCAGAGAAAGGCCTATTTAAAGTTTGATGATATATTCTTTAAACTTTTATTTCCAGTTCCTTTGGGCTTTATATTTACTCCCGTGTAATTTTGTATTTCCTGCTATATAATTTCCCTTGAAATCCTATACCATGCATACTAAAAATTGGATTTTTTAAAAATTTATATCCTGAGTTTGTAATTTCAAAGAGTCTCTCTCTCTCACTCTGATATTGGCTATGCTTCCATAAAAGAGAGAAGACTTCGTTGCTTTTCAAATTAAGAAAAAAAATATTTAGTGTGTGTGTGTGTGTGTGTGTGTGTGTGTGTGTGTGTGTGTAACTGAATGGTGGTGCCTGTGTGGGTCAGAGGAGGGGGTTGGGTCCCTGGAGTCAGAGTGGCAGGAGTTTGTGAGCCACCTGATAGGGGTACTAGGGTTGAAACTTGGGTCCTTTGCAACAGCAGAAAGTGGCCTTAACTGCTGAATTTCTTCAGCCACTTGTAGAATAATTAAAAAAAAAAAATCTCCAGATGAGTGTCCGAAGTCATTTCAGATGGTGGTGTTGTGTTTACTGTTGCCTTTCAGCTATGGCCTCAGATTCTGGAAGACTTATGCCAAGGCTAACAAGGAGGCGAACTGCCCTCAGCTTCTGATAGTTGTTAAGTGGAGGTTTTATTTTCAAATGAGTGGGAGAGGGAGTGAAACTGATCCTCAGTTTCAATCCTGAATCCCTGACTCATGCTGTGCTATAAACCATGACAGGCAAGCCTAACACATGGAACTCTGGATTTCTTGAGAGACTTTCGTGATGTCCAGCTCAGCTCTGTGTGAATGGTGTGTGTGCAACAGGTACAGGTGCAAGTCTCTTTGAGATCATCTCTGATTGTCTTGAAATACGAGTTCTGCATTTCCCTTAATCATAAGCTGCAGTATCTTCTTTAAAATATCACTGCGCGATTTGTTCTTTGTTATTATTATTTAATTGAAAATTTACATACCATTCTCAGTTCTCACTCCCTCCCCCCTCCTCCCACTCCCTCCGCCTTTGCCCGCATCCCACCCACCCCCATCCACAAAGAGGGTAAGGCTTTTCATGGGGAGTAAACAAAGTCTAGCAATTGCTTTGTGGTAGGACCAAGGCCCTCCCCACTATATCTAGGCTGAGCGAGGTATCCCTCCAAAGAGAATAGGTCCCAAAAGTCAGTTCATGCAGTAGGGATAAATCCTGGCCCCACTGCCAGTGGCCCCACAGACTGTCTCAGCCATACAACTGTTACCTGTATTCAGAGGGCCTAGTTTGGTCCTATGCTGGTCCCTTACTGTCCAGCTGGAGTTGCTGAACTCCCATTAGCTTAGGCAAGCTGTTTCAGTGGGTTTCCCCATCACGGTCTTGATCCTTTTGCTCATATTATCGCTCCTCCCTCTCTTCCACTGGACTTTGGAAGAGCTCAGCCCAGTGCTTCACTGTGGATCTTTGCATCTGATTCCATCAGTTGCTGGATGAAAGTTCTATGATGACAATTAAGGTAGTCATCAATCTGAATGTAGGGAAAAGCCAGTTCAAGCACCCTCTCTGCTATTGTTTAGGGTCTTAGCTGGGGTCATTTTTATGGATTCCTGGGAATTTCCCTAGTGACAGGTTTCTTGCTAGCCCTTTAATGGCTCCCTTGATCAAGATATCTCTGTTTTTCCCTCTTGATCCTTCAAATTGTGAGAGTCTAAGGTCCAGGGCTACCAATGTGAATGAGACAGAAAGGAGGGTGACGAACTAGAGGTATGGGGGTTATCACCCTAGATAAATACACTTTAGGAGGTACCCCCAAGATTTCAAATGCTTACCAAATGTTTTTAAATTAAAATATAAGTATCTATCAACATCTTAAGCTCTAAGAGACCTTTGATCACAAAAAGTTTCCATCACATTCTTAAATTCATGAATTATATGTTAATAAAACAGTACCAAAGATACCCTTGTTATTTGCCACACAACAGCATGTTGGCGTTTTAATGATTGTAAAGTGGAAACATATACTTTGAAATTGCTGGTGGTGGATTTAGCTACCCTGTTTTTGCTCGTCAGATGGTCTTACACTGGAAAACTCTGCTTTACGATTTGAAAGCTATCACTTGCATTAAGGACAAAGTTCATGAGTTTTTCGAAAACGAAGTCAAATGAACTTTGGAGTAAATGAGTAATGTGAATAGAAATTAGATAGTTCCCAACCGTAGAATGATCAGAAGAATAAAAATTATCTTTGTTGTCATTGCAACTAGCATGGGGAGCTTCCATTTCAATGTGCTTTAGATTAATTGTACACTGATATTTTTGATTTAGAGCCTCTTTCCATGAAAATATGACTTGCAAAAACAAATGCCAATTCCCGGGCAATCAAAGTGAGTACCAGCCTCTTCTTGCCTTGCTATGTCATCATTCTGAGGTCCTGGACAAAGTCAGCAAGGTGGGATTTTCTTAGCCAGTAGATTGTAGACTGTGCAAGTCAGAATGACCAAAAAAGTTATTTAAAGGAAATCTGTGGTTTAATTTACCCAGTGCCAGGGATAAGCAATATTAAAGCCAAATGGATTTATTTTGGTCTTTTAGTCTTTCTATAAAATGTGATTATATGAACATCTTGCCATTAAAATTAAATGTAAGCAAATTTTGGCAAATTCACTTTTGGCACATTCACTTTCTTTTGTAATAAATGAACGATAATATTTTTATTTTGAAATATTTATAGTGTAAATTACTAAAATGGTATTTCACTCATGTTCTAATAAATCTGCTCTTACATAAGTGCTAGAGGTTAATGGCTAGATTTTAAATAGCTTTCCATTTTGATAATAAGTGGATTTCCAAGACCTGATTTTATTAAAGAGATTTTCTTCATTCAATTCTTTCTTTACAAAAGAACAATTTATATTTGCACAAGCCCAAATGTTAAGAATGAGACCTCATTGATATTTTTGTGAACACATAGTTAGAAATAGTATGTAAAGAATTTTCTTTGTCTTAACCATGCAATTATTTTTAGAGCCTCTCTTTTAAAGGTCCGTCTTTTCCTATCTAATAAAAGTGGAATTTTTTTCTCATATTCATGTAATACCTCTCAAAAGTGAATCATGGCAGTGATTCTGCCGAAAATGAACTTTGAATTAATGCACTGTGACTGTGATCAAATATTGATCAGTTTGGGTTATTTTGTGCATGGTTGCAAAGTGAGAAATACAATACAAACTCTCAGATAATTAATTTGGTTGCATGAAAAATAAAGTAGCTACCCAAAGGCATAAAACAAAACACTTATCACTCGATATTCTATGGATGCTATTTATTGTTGCTCCAGCCTTATTTAATTGTTGCTTTTGATAAATATTTTAAAGACTAGTATTTTAGGTGTGTTTAAAAGGTCCAATAAATTCAATATAATTATTGAAGAATGAAATGTAAATACATAGATCTTTGATAAGCATGTAATTAAAATGTATGATTTTTGCCTCCTGTGTATAATAAGGGCTTACATTTGATCAACCATAACAGTTATTTAATCATTTTAACCTTGGGATACTACCCCACAAAACACGACTTAATGGAAGTCAGCTAAGATGCATTAGAGTATCAAAACATCAAGTTGGCAAAGCACTAGGGCCTAGAAAATTCGAGCCCAGCTTATCCTACCATACTGCTATACCAGGTTGCGTAGCAACCAGTGCCTATGGATGCTGAAGTTTCTTTATCTGTATTCTATGAGGAATGAGAGCCAGAGTTGATTTTAGTAATTTTTCAGAATTAATCAGATATTCAAGAATTATGTTAGCAGACAGTTGTGTTGGGTTGGGTGTGGGAGGGGTAATGTATTCCTACACTCTACACAAATGTGTGTGCAGATATGGTACCCAAGTAGCTCTGAATAATCGTGCCTAGTTATTTTATTAAAGAAATTTGCTAGTTTTCCTCTGAAGATCGTTGCCTGTTGTAACTTATATTGAAATTGATTATTGTCCAGAGTCTCAATGTGCATTATATTTGACCCTTTCTCTGTCAGATTTAAGATTTGAGAAGTGCCCTTTCCATGTATGATTTAGAGTATTACTGTGTGTGTGTGTGTGTGTAGAAAACCTTACTATATTTTATTGGATACTTCTACAATTTTGGATAAACTATGGTTTTGGTTGATATTCCTTTTGTTGTTAAGACTCGTTAAATAAGAATAGAATTTATTATACTAATAACATTTTAGGTTGTACAGAGACATAGAAAACATTTCTCATTTCGACATTTTGTTTTTCCTTATTTAATCTCATAAAGGAACTGGAGAAACAACACAACAATTGGTTATAATTGATACTTAAAGTATATGCTTAGATACATAACAATCTAAAAGTATTCTATTAGTGTTTTCTACTTAGCAAAAAGAGGAATTTCTCAAGTGCTATAATCAAGTCAGTTCTGATCGTATTTTTTGAATTTTTAATTATGTGGAGTTTTCCAAAACATTTACTCATATGTGAAAATTTCCAACATTGAGTTTATTTTCTATTTCTTTGTACTGCTATGTATCATTAAACTAAAATTATTTTAATCTATAATATGCAGTTTATGTGCAATTTAAATGGGATGTAAACCTGCCTCTGTGCATAATATAATCCCAAAGAGTGAAGTAAACGTGAAAATGTGTTTGAGTCACAGAGACAAAAACATTTTGAGACAAATATCTTAAACAAAAGGTGAGATACATGCCACATCGTCTTCAAATACATCATCATCACACTCATAAACAGCAGAGAGAGACGGTGGTTAAAACACACATAAATTAATGCTGCAGAGAATGTGATAAGTCCTTAGGGATATGTTTTATCTGAAAATATAGTCTTCAAGGTGATGTCTGTAGGCTTCCTACTGTGAGGAACCATGTGATAATCAGAAACTGCAGATGTCTTTTAAGAATGATGTGTGCTTTTTGAGCCAGAGGTATTTTCGCTTAAGCAAAAGCAGAAACCGTCAGCCAGACGCTGCACATTTGATTTGCTTGCACGGTCGCAGTCTTCCTTTTTGCATTGTTTCTAGACTTTAGTTTGATTTAACTCTTGATCACTCATTTCATAATCAGCAGCTTTGGATAAAATGCAACATAATTAAAACGTCTTGGATTGTGTGACATTTCACAAACAAATCCCAAGCAGAACCGGTTATCAAATCGCAGCTGTACTATGAATGAGTCTGTCTTACAATGTTGTTCATTATTTGACAGGAAGTGTCTGCTCCGCTTCTTAAAGGGCTGCTTCTCTGTGTTTGTTTTGTGTTTGCTCTGTTTTGTTTTGCTTTGTTTTGAAGAACAAGTGAGTTTCCAACTACAGCGTCCTCTGTGCATTAATTTGAAGAGATGTGCCTCAACAAATAATAACTAAGACATTAGCCACAATGGGTGGCTGCTGCCTGTGTTAGGTCTTCCAGAAGAATAGCTATTACATGGTTACACAGAAGCTTATCTTGGGCATCAACTATAAGTGAAAAGCCCTTTACGAAGCATAAATTGCTGTGCTCTGCTGGGGGAGAGATGGCCCTGGCAGTCACAGTGGTTGGGTGTTTTAATCCTTGTTCTCATCTCTGTCTTTCCCATAATATGCTTGTATATATTTTTTCCTGGTTGCACTATTTTTCTCAGTTTTTTAAAGACTTATTTATTTCTTGTTCCACTACAGATGGTTGTGAGTCACCATGTGGTTGCTGGGAATTGAACTCGGAACCTCTGGAAGAGCAGCCAGTGCTCTTAACCTAAGAGCCATGCGACTGTCTGAGCACCACTCATCTCAGTTTTTAAAAGCAGACTCTTCTTAGGGTTAGTGCAGCATGATCTTGTCCTATGTCAGGAGTCTAGGGTCTCAGTGGGGTGTGTCCATAGCTGGCTTCTCCCTCCTCATTGACAGTCAGCTACCCAGTGTGCCAGCGACGTGGAGCAACCACAGAGGTCTGCCCACCTATTAACTTTCAGTCTAGAAGAACCCACATCTTCATCTCACTTTTGCCAACCACGTCTCCAGCACAGGGATAAAAACTAAGGTGCTTAATTTTTGTCTCCTTAACATTAATCAACCCAAGCAGTGTGAGCATACACACACACACACACACACACACACACACAACCCACACACACACACACACACACATTAGTAAAGAAGGCTAAGTTAACCATAACTCATAGGGAATTTAGCCCACTGTAATCTGGTATTATCTAAATAACTGCAACAGCTCTTCAATGTGTCTTGTAAAGAGAAAATAGAGACAAATAACAAATAAATTCTGAAAAAAAAAACCCCACTGCAAAATAGAGTTCTTTCCAAACAGTCCATACTATGTTGAGGAGATGCTAAATAAAGACCATCATGATGCAGAAAAACTCCTAATATGGGTCTCATATAGGAACACACTTCAGATCAGAATAAACAATATTGTTAATAAAATGGTTAATACCACATAATCTAACGTGTGCCCAACACCTACTGTCCATTTATTACTCCCCTGAAGACTGTCCACACAGTTATGCTTTAGAACTTCTTCAGATATTGAGACTGATATGAAAATATACACTACATTTAAATGGATTGAGAAAAAATACTCATCTCACTATGGGAACATTTATTTGATCCTATCTTATCACGAAGATAAGACACCCATGTCTTTGTGTGGCATGAAACCGTATTGTGGGATGTGGATTAATAACCTATTAGGAAATTAAACTGTACCCAAATGAGAATAGGCCTTCATTATTATCACAGCAAAACTATGTTTTTCTTAATAATCTTAACGTAGCTAAATTCAATCAATATGTCCTCATGTTTTAAACATTTAACTATAAAATTTCCCTTCCATAAAACCCTATAATTGTCAAAGAAGAAACGAGAGTCATGCTTTAAGACTCAACTTGCATATGTGTATGTGCATACTTAGTGTGTGTGTGTGTGTGTTCATGCTGTGTGTGTGTGTGTGTGTGTGTGCTTTTTTGTTTGGAGGCGTGGTCTTTCTCTGAAACCTAGAGTTCATCCTTTTGGATATCCCTGTTAGTCAAGCTGGCTTGACGCCTTTCGTTTTGTCACCCATCCAGTTCCAGGATTACAGATGAATGTCACCATATCCAGGTATATGTGAATTCTAGGGATCAGAATCCAGGTCTTCAGGCTCACAAAGTAAGCCTGTTACCCACTGAGCATCCTTCCCAGCTCAACACTCCATTTTTTAAAAGTTTATTATATAAGTGTATATATTTTTGCCTTCATGATCCTACATCAGTTTTTCTTCCTATTCTTGTAGACACATGAGCAGTGTCAGTACCTTATTTTTGTTTTGGACTCTGGGAGCTTTTAAGCCTCTTTACTCCTCCTCCGCTTCTGAGCCAATTTTGTGCCAGCCCATAATTGAGTATGAGTTCTCTCTTCTGTAATATAAATTCAAAGCACAGAAGTCCCTCTCTCTCTTCCTCGCTTCTCTCTCTCTCTCTCTCTCTCTCTCTCTCTCTTTCTCTCTCTCTCTCTCTCTCTCTCTCTCACACACACACACACACACACACAAAATCTTCTTTCGTTTTTCCCTCCTTCTTAATATCTATCTGAAACTAAGATGCACAGCTCCGTGTCAACTACAGACCCTTGTGTAGAAAGACAAACTGGTTCTGTGCTGATTCTGCAGAGTAATCAATTGACAGAAATAAAAAATAAAACTCTCTTTGCATACATGCATGTGTGGACCGCCTCACAGCAACGAAGATGCTGTAACTATGTTCTGTAGGTGCTGACTATGTAAGAATATCAGGCCCTGCAGAGAGGCCTGGAGGTTTGTGAGGTACCGTAGCCTCTTCTGTGGTTGGAGTTCTTACCTGACTGAATTGGATGTTTTCCATTTGAAATGCATGGTGGATCTGCGCTCTTAGGATGTAAGATTAATTAAAATATTGTGGTAATTAGGTAACTATTCACCCCCTTTCACACCTCCCTCTGACAGCCCACATGAACAGATCTTACCTTCTGTATCAGAATGTGTTGGTGATTCAAGCTAGTTAAGTTAAGCTCGCTTAGAAAGAAAAAAAAATAGGTAGCTGATATGTTGCATTTAATTATGTAAGGCTGCAAGATCCCAATGACATATTTACCTCATTTACCTCAATATATTCTAATATTTATTAGGTCGTTTGAGAAACATCTGCAATACTTAGATAAGATGAGCAGTCTAACAGGGGAAAGTGGACCACAATTCAAACCTACAAGGCACCGTGTCCCTCGTATGAATTCCAATTCATTTTATGATGAAGCCCTCTTCTTGGACATTTAGCTCAGTGGTTAGCGTATGGTGCCAGGAGCTTGAAGTTGGAAGTTGGGGTCTCCAGTGAGTCAGTTATTGTCACCACAGTGATCTGTGGCCTCAGCCTTCACCTCAGACAACCTAGTCAAATAGAGGACATGAGGATGAGATGGGGCAATCATGGACATAGAATGTTAATAAATCCTGAGCCAGGGTATAATTAAGGTATTAAGTTTTAATCATGATATTAATATTGGAAAGCCATTTATTTGTGTCAAAGCATGCTGCCATATTAAATCAGTATAATTGCCTGCTTATGTTTTCTGAACCCGTGTATTCTAATGCAAAATCAATTATATGAAGATATTAGTGTAGCGTATATTCAGGGAACATCTCAACATTTAACAGAAAATTGGGCTACAACAAACAAGATTATTTAATGTTTACAAAGAAGAGTAGAGGTTAAAAATCACATAGCGATATAAAACATGTCCTTTATCCTTTTCACTGCACTTCCTTGGCTCTGTTTGGATTTTTAGGAACAAGTGCATAACACCTCTTTTGCCTTTCATTTGAGAGGCAGATATGCAATATGGCAAATAAAAATCCAAACAGTAGCTTTAAAGGACAAAGTGGTTTAAACGGGCTGAAATATGCTCACCAAGTTACCAACCTCCTAATTCATCCCAGGTTCAGGGATGGGTTGGCCTTCCCAACCAGCAATGGGCAGTTACTGGTCACTCTAGGATGAGATGGACACAAAGGGCCTCCTTGCTTTAGGGCCACTTCCCAATAGGAGGCACAGAAGACATTCAGAACCCAGTTCCTTATCACAAATTGGTAAAGCAGAAATAAACACCCATTGTCTTCCTGGGACAAATGAGTGGTGAACTGGGCTTGCACCATGGCTTCTTCACTGCACATAAGTTACAACGATGCTAAGGATTAGCTGTAAATATAACAGTATTCAGAATCGCCCAGCAGAGGGACCTCCTGTTATGACTCTGAGGTTTTCTCTTGATTGCGTTAATTGAGATGAGAAGACCTGCCTGCTGTGGGTTTGGTTGTTCTTTGTCTGGGATCCTGAACTGTGCAAGTACAGGATTAGGCCTGAGCATCAACACACATCATTCTCTATGCTGCCACGTGTGAAATGCAGCCAGGGCTGCCTGAACTTCTCTGTCATACAGATGGTGCCCTTGAACTAGGAGCCACAATGAACGCTTCTCTCTTAAGTTGCTTGTGTCAGAAGATAGTATCACAGCAACAGACAAAGAAACCAAAATACCTGCCATCAGTTATGCAGAATATGTAGCCACAAATCTAGTAATGAATGATTTTACTTGGAAATGCATTTCTAGACGTTCTGAATGTTTTATGCATTACTTTCGCACATAATATACCATTTAATCCTCCCAGCAACCCCACACTCTGTGTGTGTGTGTGTGTGTGTGTGTGTGTGTGTGATTAACCCCATTTTATAAATGGAGAACTGAATCTCAAGAATTAGTAAGCCAGGCACAAACCATACAGTTAACAAGAGCCAGAACCGAGATGTCTGAGTAGAGTGGTCAGCTGTTCTAGTGTCTCAAAAATTACGAAATTCTTTAAACCTAAGAATCTGCAAGATACACAGAAATCACAAGACTTTAAAAGAGGTGACTCTGGAAGATTCTAGATGAATAGTGCCCAAAACAAATATATTAGAATCAACACACAAAAAATATGTACTAGCATACAAAAACTGAAAGTTATATTATTGCTTTGCATTGAAAATGAAATTGATTTTAATCAACTTGGTTAAAATGGCCATGGCCTTGTTCCAAAACACAACAAGACTTTCTGGCCTTATTTCTAAGATAAAATTATGACATCATGTTCAAAAATTTCTTTATCTTCTATTGTACTTCTTGTAACCTTGTACTAACTACAGGACACGAAATCATTGCTGACTCCCCTGCTTTTGGTCATCTATTTAATAATTGTTTCTTATGAGAATTACTGGCTAGTCATGTTTTCAAAGGGACTTACCATGGCTCTTTTAACCATCTGCCATATTCTACATACTAGTGAAATCTCTTTTTCTAGGCCAGCCATAAAATGTAGAGAACAGAATTAGACAATTGAAGGGTAGAAGAGGGTGTGATCAGTAATGATTATAGGTCCAGATGAATAACCTGGCAATGCAACAAAGACAGACTTAATTAGGAAGAGGCTTGACACACCTTGTTTGGTCTCGTGCGTTCTTGTGGAACCCATGGCCAGCAGCTGCAAGCTACAGTCCTGTCCTGCGGGGTATTTTTCTGTTTCTCTGCTGAATTAGGCCTGTGCTATTCAGTCTTTGGCCTTGGCATTTTGCTTCTTGATGAAATGTTTCTTACTGGTATATAATAAGATAAGGAAACTGAATTCGATGTAAAGATGGTATTTTGGTAAGTTCACTGCTTAGTCAGGTGACATTGTTCTATCCCAGGCTTTCTCAATGAGGGAAGCAATGAACGGAGCTGCATTATGCTTAGTAATTGGGCATTGATTCTTATCCCCTGAAAACTGTAACATTTACTAAATAATAGAATGTGTTTGGCCCAAAGTGGGATGATATTCTTTTCTCTATAAATATTCCAGGAATATGTCTCCTTCCTTCTTAAATTCTATTCCCTTTAATATTAAGCACATGGGAGAAGTGCTTACTGGGGAAAGATAATATTTAATCAAAGCCCATCGCTCATAACTGGTTATGTCCTCCCCCTGTCTACAATAGTAGCTGTACACAAAGTCTCATAGTGTCAGTTAGTATATGCATGAGTAGAAAAAAATGCAATGAGCTTAATGATTCCTGATAATTGACATCCACTAGAAATAAAACTTCATCTGGAGGTGTTATTATTTGAGTTTTTGAGCATAAAATGAGTGCCTCTTAGATTCATGCTTCTCAATAATCGAGAATTAACAAAGTATACCATAATAATTATAAATAGGAAAATTCATATAGTGCAGTTAAAGTCAAATTACTATTTAGAGTAATAAGCATTTCTAATTATGGATACTATTCAGACACTTACAATAGCTTCTGTGTTCTTGTTTTTTAGTTTCTTTACTGTCATTTTACTGTCTTTGAGAACGGAGCTGTGAGTTCTACAAATAAATGCTGATCTACAAATATATTTCTTAAAGGCAATAATCATTCTGTAGCAAGCAACTGAACACCATCTATGTTCTGAGTGTATGTTGTATATTGAATTAAAAACAAAAGAACAAACTTGTAGAGTCTCCTAGTTCTGTTTTAGCATTCATTTTAGGGAGCACAGTTGTTTTAACACAAACACACACGCACGTGCACGCACGCATGCGCACGCACACACACACACACACACACACACACCAATATCTTGTTCTGGAGGGGGCATGTCTGACACCATGTACACACATGGAAGTTAGAAGACAACTTACAGGAGACAGGTTCTCCCCATTGCTCCTGCAGGTCCTAAGACTCCAACTCAAGTCATCAGGCTGGTAAAGCCAGCACCTTTACCCAAAGTCCCAAGCACAGATACACTTTAATTAGAATTACTCTTTACTTTAAAGAAATCGAGGTTTCAGTTGTATAACATGATGGTTGCTTAAACAGTTATTCTGTGTTTTGTGGTAGAAATATGTATTAGAATAAATATTGTCTCTTTTAGATTTATATTAGGAATGCTTTTTAGGAACGGTTTTTTAGAAAGGAAATGGAAATGTTTTTCTTGAAGAGATGTGATTTACAGATTTGTACCCCTGATTTAAACAAGTCACTTTAGAGTAAGCTTTGCTGGGCCATCTTTTTCCCCACAGAAGTCTCAGACACAGCTTCACAAATAATAAAAGTTGTCTTTACCCATTTTATTATATTCTATATCACTGACTTCAATATGTTTAATGGAGATTTTCAAAGGATTAGGGTGATGTGTTTATATTTTTGTTCTTCTTTGTTGCTTTGTTTTGAGACAGGGTTAAGAGGCATCACTCTTAACTAATCAAGAATTTTGCATCTTCCTGTCTCAGTCTCCTGAGTGCTAGGATTCAGGGTGTGTGCCATTATGTCAGCGCTGGCCAGTGTTCACTGTTGTTTCTGTTAATTCATCTCATTTGAGAGACTGGGGGTATTGTTTATGGGAAGGCAACTTACCTAGCACATTCAAGGACCTGGATTCAAATCCCTTTACTGCAGCAACAATAATAATAATAATGTTTCTGGGCATGGTGAGGATGCTTGTAATTCCAGCAATTGGGATGTAGACACAGGAGGAAAAGTATGATACAACATAGCCTGGTTTTCATGGCAAACCATGTTTATAAAATAAGTCACCACATTGGATTATGACTATAGATTTCATGTGGTCAAAAATTAAAGGAATCTGAGACATCAGAGAAACTTAAATCTGTATCTTACTGATTATACTCCTCAACTGAACCCCAGTCTCCCAAATAAATGCATGTACCTGCTTCAGTCCTCAGGAAGTGGTGGATGACAAAGTGTAGGGTGAACTCAGAAAGACACCAAGATCAACTTAGAGTCCACACTCATCTAAGAGTAGATGGGAGAGCAGATATTTTACTTTACTGCTTTATGTATCTGGTACATCTGTGCAACACGTGTGTGAAGGCCAGAAAATGGCATCAGATCCCTTGGGACTGGAGCTACCATGTGGATGCTAGGAATCTAACCCAGGCCCTCTGCAAAAGTTGACAGTCTTCTTAACCACTGAGCCATCTCTCCAACACCTACAACACACACACACACACACACACACACACACACAAAAGCACACCATATATGTGTATTTACATATATACATATTCATGTATGTGTATATACATATAACACACACACACACATATATATATATATATTACAAAAAAGCAGCAGAGTGCACTAATAGGTGGTACCAGCTGTCATTATTTATTTAAAGGAAATTCTTAGGAACTTTTGTAGTATGATACCTGAAAAAGATACGAAAGTTTGAGACGCATGGAAGTTCCAGAGTGAAACCTGAGACTCTCTCCTCAGGTTTTAGATTTCATTATGAAACTCAAAACTCAGCCACAAGACAGCGGCAGGGTCTACACATTTTGACTACCTTCAAGGATCGTCCAAACTTTGAATCTATGCTAACTTTTTGGTCTGTTACAGGAGCTTAAAATTATATGTTTTGAATCTTCTTAATTTCTGGTAAGGTCATGTAGATTGCAAACAAGTTTAGTAGAATTACGTAGTATCGCTGCAAGGATGAAAAAGCTCCCTAACGGTTCTTCAGTCTGAGGCTTTGTTTTTAAATAAAGCGTTTATTCCTGGGACTGGGTGTGATATTTGCCATAGACTAAATTATACTTAACTCTAAAACTCCATAGGTCTGAAAAAACAAGTTTTGCCTTCCAATCAGATGGCACGCCTAATGTGGTCGTCAGGGAGGGTCTGTCCGTTGCCTTCACTGGGGAATCCTGAAGAGTTGAGCCCAGCCCAGACGTCTTTGATCCCTGTGTTAGGAAGCTAGGATATGGTGAAATGCCCACTGGCTATTAGCGAATATATAACTTCTGCCCATATTACATTTGACAAATCAAGTCAAGCATGTGCTTAATTCAAAAGTAGGTTGAGAAAAGCTATGTCTTTTTAATATTCATAAAGGAAAGGAGAACCACTTTCTATGTTCAAATGGAACAACACGTAGAGAGGAAGAGCAATCATTTCTGCGCTTGCAAAACTCCCTGGGAAATATATTTTAAGTTCAGTACTAGAACTCTGAATTAACCTAAAAACACATAAAGCTAAAGGCACAAAACAGCATAAACGCATTTGTGTGTTGTTTGTAAACATGTGTTTGCACATATATAGTGGTTATTGAAACAGCTTTATAAAGCCAATGCTTATGTCACCCAAAAACATTGATATCCACTGTCCTAGGTGAATGATATTGTGGCGTTTGTTTTAACTTCTTGGTGTCTTGGTTTCTTAATCATTACAAGTGACCCTGTGTGCTAGGTGCCCCGTCCCCATCCCAGCAGAGTGAACACTCATATTTCTCTTTTTCTATTTCCATTCAGTGCTAAATTCTGTTAACATTTTAGCCTCTGCCCCTGTCTGCCCTGCTCCCTATCTAGTTTATCACCAAGTCTTTGGTTTTTTGGGGCTTTGATTTTTTTAACCATAAACCTATCAGATTGCAGGTCTATACTCTAGAAAAAGTCATGTTAATGAATTTTTAAAAAAACAAAACAAGAAGAATGTTGGAGGCACAATGCTTTCTGGAAAGTTTCTTTTATAGGGTGATTGGTTTCATGATGTCCCTGATTTCATGTCCGGAAAACATTATTGTCTAATACTCTGTTCCTCTGAGGTTATTTTCTGTCTTCATTTCAGTATATCATTCACCCAACTACTGCTCCTCAGAGCCATGCCTGAAATACTCTTAGATACGGATAACGCCATTTAAAAAAGAGAACTTCTTCAGTGGCTTTCCTGACCCACAGAGAAAACCGTGTCCTCACGAGGATCCACACCCTCGTCCAAAGTCTCATTTCCAGGCATACCATGTATTCTTTCTTATTATAAAGTTTTTACTGGAGTTCAATTATACTGGCTACTCAGCTAGGAAATTTGATAAAATTTAAAAATCAATGGTATAAACTTTAAATAAATTAAATTTTAATAGATAACTTTAAACTCTACCATTTCTTAATTAGTTTACTAAACTGCAATATAGGATTTTGAGGCTGTTTGTAACTATTATGTCACTACAGTAAAAAAAGCATCTATAGTATATGTAGATATATCATATATAGCAGTTACATATTATACATGTATAATATATATGTATATATATGTAGTTTGTGAAGGTGTATCACTACCACACTGATAAATTGAAATTGACCATGGTAACAATATTTACACACTATGGGCACTGGCACAAGCTACAAACTAGAAATTGTGATTTCTGTTTATTTCTTACCCAGAAGAATGAAGAAAATCTATTAACAGTGAAAATTCAGCCTTACAACATTACTAATGTAGACAATCCACTGTAAAAATGTGCAGAATTTAGACAAAATCACATTCTGGTATTTAATTAAAAGCATTACCTCACTCAATGAAGGCACTGCTCACATCCCTGAGGAAGACGTTCTGTTCTGACATTTGTTTTTAGAGTCTGACGTTAGTATGGTTAACAGTGGACACCAGCACTAGAAGGTAGCAGGCATGTTTAAACCAGAGCTGACCCTTCTGTGCATCTTAGCTTCACCATGGAAGAAAGAATTGACCAAAGACCAGAAAGGACATTCTAACTGGCCAAGTGAGAGACAGTAGTATGTTTTATTACCGGGTTTGTATCACGCACTGAATCAGTCAGTCTTTATGAGTGTAGGTATTTCTACATTCTCATTCACACATCCTTTTGGTTACAGTCAAATGTAAACATTTGTTAGGCTAGCAAAGAAAATAAATTTATATACTTTAATGGCTTAGCTTAATAATGTATAGCCACGGAGCAGAAGAGCTAAAACCTCAGTCTCCATCTGACTTACTCTGTTATGATATTTTTATATCGCCAAAATGTGCCTCTCAGTCAGTGTGCTTCATATTCCCCTGTTGGAGTACGTGCTGTAGATTTCTCAGACCTTGACCCGGCCCTGCTGATTCAGAATTTCTGGGGATTGGGCCAAGACGTCTACACTTTCCTATTGAGTCTGGCTGAGTCATATGTAGCCTCAAATATATATATAGAGAGAATATTTTCCTCTTTTCTTTCAAAGATGGAATGGCTAAATTCTTAAGTAATTTTCCATAATCTAAAATATTGTTAATTTGGAGGATGAAGGACCAAGAGATGCTGACAGGAAAAGTGATATATGAATAAATATATTCACATGCATTGCTCATGCATGTGTGTTTGTATATATGATCCATACACTGCACATGATAATCCTGGGTCAGGTATATTGACATGGTAACAGTACCTCCACAGAGACACTCTAACTCACTTTGCATTAGTGACAGAAAATCTCCTAAACCTTTTGTGAGATCATGTGTTCTTATTATCAGGAATTACCCAGAAGGGACACAGTCTCTAAGATCCCCTTGATTTAGCCAAATCCAGACACCCAAAGAAAACGTGCCGCCACCTCGTGTGCTTTTTCTCAAGTCAAAAAGAATCAGAACGACTTCCCCAGGTCTGCAACCTTCTTCCCTCTCACAGTGCACCAACTCCCGAGGAATTTTAAAGAATGCAGCACAACAGGGGAGTCACTTAAGGCAGAAAATTCATCTCCACCAACGCTGAGCCTCCTGTTACAATGGATTAATCATCAAAGTCGATTATTCTGTCAAATTCTCCAAGGGTGAAATCACACATCTCGCCACTGGTGTGTGGAGCAGGCATTGCCTTCATCTCCCTGGCACAGATACAAACTGTGGGTAACTTTTATGCGCTGCAGACGAGGAATTGCTGATACATTTAAAAGAGAGCTGCCTTTCCAGCACACCTGCCCACAGCTGCTGAAAAATTATACTCCGTGCATGTCTCTCACTATTCCCCCACTGATAGGTCAGCAGTTATTACAAAACTGCTATGATAAGAATCTGCTGGAGGCTTCTGGGATCGTATTAACCCGAATGGAACCACTGAGTCAGAGAAAAGCAAAGAGATGACTCAGAATAGCTAACAGCTCTTTCTTTTCAGCGTGTTGGTATCACATCCAACCTTCCTGACAACATCTAATTCTTCGCCTTCTGTAGAAGAGTGTCCTCTCCATCCCTGACCTCACTCACTCCCATGTTCTCTGATAACAGCCGTGTTGTCATTGTGTCTAATGCTCTTCGTATATTATCTGCATTCATCCTGTTTCTATTCATTTCGACTTCACAAATAGGCTACTCAAGCCTTTCAATTAGAAGCCATGATACAGCATTTTTCATGGCCTCCATCATGCTGACATTGGGGTAGATATTTAACCAATTCATGAAAGGTAATTGTTAAGTGGAACAATGTTGTTCTCTGGATTCGATGATGCTCTTGTTTTTCCTTTTGAGACAAGGTCACAGGTGACTCAGAATGGTTCCAAACTTGCCACATAGAAAAGGATGGCTTTGAACTTGTGATTCACCTGCCTCCACTCTTGAACACTAGGTTATGCGGTGCTGTAGGTGAAAGTCAGAACTTTGTGTTTGCCAAGCAACCTGCTGCATCCCCAGAGAAATACTGATTGGATGATCAAATATTTGTTGTCTTTATGATTTATTATAGAAAATGTAGACAATTAGCACATGAACTCAGAGTACCTTGTGATTTTTTTTTTTTTTTTTTTTTTGGTTTGGGATTGATTTTCTCTCAGGCCTACATAGCATCATTTTTTCGTCTCAGTGGGGAGTAAATGAGTAACAGTTGAGGGTCCAGGCTCACAATGGTCAGTAACAGCTCATGGTTAGCAAGGAGCCACACTGGAACTTGAGCTCAAGCCCGTAGACACCTGGTTCTACATTCTTACAGAATGCCTACTGTGTAGCCTGAGTTTGGGCCACTGACAGTAGCATATGCTCTAACGTGAATATTATCTGACTTATTTTTATCATCTGTAAAATGATATCAGCAGGGTCGGATTCTCTAGTCACCAAATACGTGGGGTAATCCTCAGTCACACTCATTCCAACAGCACCTTAGGGCCTCCTAAATACCTTGTTTCTTGACTGTAGGCTGGTGCCACCTGGTGGCAGTTGCTCACTCATGTGTCTTATGGGGTTGACTTGGTGTTGAAACTAACAAGGGGATGTCTAGAGTCCTAGTGACGAGTTCAGCAGTCTTTGGTTAGTTGGTACCCGGATTTTCCTCCTGATGTGGAAAGATCAGTCCTGGACAGGAATGCTCACCTTTCTGTCTATTCATTTCCGTGCTAAAGCTGGATAAGACTGAGCCATTCGCCCCCTCAGATGATATCTGATTTTATCTAACCACCTGGCACATTGTCTCAAGATAGGATTGTACTCTGGAGACTTGCATTAAAATCCTCAAATGAAATTATGACTTTCAAGGGGGCCTATGTAAGTTCAAAGCAGTTATGGAACACAAATAATAATAATAATAATTATTATTATTATTATAATAAATTGGTCATTCTTTTAGATAAAATTGCCCAGTGTTAATCATAAGTATAACATAATTTTGCATTTTTTACTTCAAACATACATTTTTCTGTTATACTCTATCCTTGTCTGGATTTTGTTTTCAAAAGAGTCTTTCCAAAATAGAAATATTCTTAGTTCTAGCTTTGCCATCCTGTTGTTTCCTTAACTCTCGTGCTCGATGTCACTATACGTCCTTGTCACCTCTCACGTGATATATATATATATATGTGTATATGTATATATATGTATGTATGTCATGGTTTATGAAGATTCCACAACAACTTCCCCTTACAAGTGGATCCCCTCAGTTGTCAAGAACTCGTGTATCATCAATAAAAAGTCAAATTTTAGCCTCGAGCTCAGCATCTTCTGGTTTCAAATACACTGCTTTTTGATGTCATTTCCTTTATCTAATCTCCCCCCACCCCAAACCACCTTTCTAAGACTGTTTCTCAACATCTGTGATATTCGGGTATGTATTGTCTTCAAACCTGTAACATTCTACCTGATATCACAGCAAAGCTTATCTAGTTACAAAAAAACTTAAAAAAACAAAGAGTGAAACCTATGGGTGTAATGTCTGACTTAGCTTTGTCTTCATCTCGGTCACCAGTCAAATGTCAAATTGTGCTGACAGTAATTGAGTTGCTTCAAAGCAATGATATGGTATGCTAATTCAGACAGTTGGTCATTTAACCTTACCCACAGACATGCTCCACTCCTGTGATGGCCAAACAAAGGGTGTAACCATAATAACCATAAACAGGTCAATCTTGAGTATCGTGAATTCTAGATTAGACAGATTTGGGGTCAGTTCCTCACTCTTTTATTTGTTAACTTTTTACTTTGGACTTATTAACCAACTTCCCAAACATCAGTTTTTCCTATATAATATCGAGTATAATCATAAAATCTCATATTAAGTGTTTAGATAAAGGCGATTTAACATTGTATGTAGAAAACATTAGTCACCAATGTCCAATAAGAAACAAAACTTTAGTCCATTAGTAGTCATTACTATTCTCTTTAGTCACATTGTTGCTATTGTTTGTGTTTACCCCATCCACAGAAAAAAAACTGAAGCTAGATTGCATCAAAGGCAACAGGCATGGCCTGCAGCACCAGGAGAGAGGCAGGGGTCTCTACCAATAGTCCCCTTGATTAATATTTCATGACAGATTCTAATCTCAAACTCGTTTCTCCAGCCTTGATAGTTATGTAAAGATCAATACTAGAGAGGGTTATTTCATTAGCTAATTTGCATCTATGAATAATGGGTATCAATTTTGCATGATTTCATTTTGATATCACAGGAAACCTCCACCGGGCTTGAAAATCAGAGGAAAACTGGGCAAGTTCCACAGCCACATTTACCTTATGCAAAAATATATGTTGATTTTAAAGAAATGTGAGCTCCTTAGCAATCTGACTTTAAAGCAAACTATATTAACTACACTCGCCTAGAGATGCATTCCAAGGGAACGAAGGTCGAGGTATCAGCGCTAGCCTTTTCAGAACTTTTCCTAACCACCACACACATGCTCTATCAGTGTTCTTCACAACGATCTCCCATGTCCTCCGTGTATCATAGGACTTAGATCAAAGGTTCCCCTAAGTAAACGTTGAGGTAGGTAGGATACATTCTTTTGCTATCTGAGATTTTAATAGCAAGTTTAAAGAGTTTTAACCATTATTAGTTACTAGGGTTTAGTGTTATTTTTATCATTAATTTGCTAGTATTAATTCCTAATTACTACGTGCCTGCAGTATATTTTCATAACTTTGGAGTTGGCTAAGTCATTTAATGAAGCTGTGTGCCACATTACCTAATAGTAAAGAGTATCTTTTTCCTTGGCCCAGTAAGCCAGCTCACTTTTCCATCAGGGTACGGTATGACTTCATTTTTAAGTTCAACTCAGCATCTCAACTTACACTCCCGAACAAGCATCTTCCTCCTCAGTGTGGGTGCCACATGCTTACACAGACAAGCTTCGGGAGCTAGCAAAGAGTCATGTCACCTGGGTGAATAAACTGAACTCACTGTTGCTTCTCAGATGTCCTCTGAAAGAACGCCATTTAAGAAAGACCCCTCCAGACTTTCTTTGTTATAGCATTCTTGTTTGCTCATCTTCCAGTATCTCCGAGGTTAGGAGATGGTGATTTTGATTAGCAAAGATGAAGACAGACTTTTTTTTGAAAGAGAAGATTGAAACAAAAGAGAGTACCCTGGTATCACTACAGTGAATGTCTTTAATTCCAATACTAGGTGGGGAGAGACAGGCAGATCCCTGTGATTTCTAGACCAGCTTGGTCTAAGGAGGGAGCTCTATCCAGGGAGAACAGAAGGAAAGCACCAGTAATATTTACTGTGCCTTTAAGAAAAAGGAAAATGATTTCCTTGAAACTAAACGTGTAGACAAGACCCCGCAGAAGCATAACATCTATTTCAGCACAGTGAATTTTGTTATGCTTTTTCTTAGCTTTATATAATGTGTACGTACCTCAAACACAAAGTCTTCTTCGTTCCATGTCTCTATAAGACCAAAGAGTAAATTTCTAATGTCAGATCACCTTTTTTATGAAAAAGGTGTGTGCTCATTAGACCATTTTATACAGCATATTAAATATTACATGAGGAAACATTAAATATTGCATTGAATTCTCATTGTTATGATTTTCTTATGTCCAGGCTCTATATTTCAATGACTGCTGGGTTCTTTTTCCACTTCATGTGTTATTTTTAAAAATAAAACGTAAAATAAGTGAAATAACATATTTCTTCTGTTCATCTTCTATTCTTGAGTACTGAATTAATGACTAGATTAAGTAGATTTCTCACAGTTTGGGTGAAGCTTACATTGTTGTTGCTGTCTCACATAAAATGCATCAAGGCTGGCTTTGAGAACATATTTTGTATGCATATTTTGCTTTTTTTGTACTATCCAATATGGTAGGTACTTGCAACTTAGGGCTATTGAGCACAATAATGTCCTTCATCTGAACTAGGTATGCTAACAGCTTAAAATCTATACAGATATCAAATATTTAGTAGTAAATAAATAGATAAAAAAATAAATTTTATTTTAAATACATTAAGTTACATAAAATAATCCATTTACTAAAATTATAGCTCTGTTTCTCTTATTATTTGGATATGACAGTTATAAAATTTAAGTCATATTTATGACCAACTTTGTAATTCTCTTGGACAAGCCTGATTTAGACATGACCAGGCCTTGACCAAACAAAGGTTAAATTTTTATTTCTATACATTTTTATATTGTCCCCTTTCTTTTTTTATCTCTTTGTTTGCTGCTTTAACTTTTTTCCTTCTATTTGTGTAGGCCCATTTGAATCCAAAGTCTTCTAAATGTCAGCCAAGTCTTCTCTCATGAAGATAGGATTTTTAATCCGTGTGTGTGTGTGTGTGTGTGTGTGTGTGTGTGTGTGTGTGTGGTACAGTGTCTCATTCAGGTGGGTCACTGTGGATTCCTTAGTGCATCCATAATCTGCTTTTCAACTATTCTCACTTCTTACTTGGATCCAGTAATTGAGGTGGCTTTCTCCCTTTGCAATACATCATCTCTTCTACTTTTAAGAATGTACTTTTGACTTATTTTTCTGAGAGAGTGCTTTCAAGTTTGTATCTACATAGCTGATTTGATTTTCTGCTGTGTCAACTCTGTTCTCCAGCTTCAAAGGCATAATCTGCTTTTCCAGTGAGCTTCCTTAAATTCATCTTTCACTCTTATCCAGTGATTTTTGTACATCAAACTGATATTTCTTGTGGCGTTTTTTTCCTGTGTCACTCACTTCTGTTTCCTCTTATCTTGTATTGATAGTAAGTTATTTGGAAAAAAATTCTTGGATAAGTATTGCAGCACACTTTTAAATGTCTACTGTTCCCCATTGTCAAAGTGTTAGACTCATTCTTGACCCTTCTATTACATTAACCCACAGAATCTGAATTTGCAAATTCCTGAACGAGATACAGAACTATTCAGAGTTGATTTTTATCAGAATATCAAGTCAATAACTCTTCACCAGCTGGAATACTGGTAGAAAGAAGGGGGCATTAATAGGGCACCTTCTCACCCTACATTAACACGACACCCTGTAACTTGTCAGTGGTTGAGTTCTTTCTCTTATCAAGAGCCTAAGTTAAGAGACAAGGCACAAAACTGATTTTCTGCTATTTCATAAGGTATGGCAAATTTTATGTACTGTGCAAAGAGGCCTTTTTGTCCTACAGGTGGGTCTTCCTCTTTAAGTTTTATCCTCCAAAGGAACGAGGCACTACTAAGCAAGCTTACTCTATGTATTCTGCCTAACATTGTTCTGCTACCTTACTTTGAAGTTGTAGCTTTAATTTGGATCCATGATTTCAAAAGGCAAAGGTTCTAATCAGCAGGCCTGAAAACAGCATTGTGGGGATGCTGGAAAGTGTTTATTTAGCATACCAAGATACAGACCTCTAGAAGCAACCTGACAAAAAAAAAATAATAAAATCACTTAAATTTATGCATGCAAGTCTCTTCAGTTTCCTGTGTGTCTCATCATCAATGATTTTATTTAGTTAGCATCATTTCATTGGTCTTTCAGCTCAAGAAATTCCAATAGTCACTTGAACCTAGCTTACTTGTTATGATATTTTGTAATGTTTTGTTTCTATGTAGTTATTCTAACAACAAAAATGTTTAAATTGACTTGGCTGGTCAAGGGGCCTCTATTCTTTTGTTGTTAGCATCTATGATATGTGACTGTAGTCTTCAAAATTAAAATTTTTCTTCTTGGAGAAGAAAAAGAAAACTGTGGGGAATCTGAAGTTAATGTCAAATTAATAATGATGAAGAGGTCTATTAGATTTTTTTACTGTGCTGAGAAGTAATCAGCAAGAAGAGGTAAGACTTGGAATTGCCTAAGTTCTCAGTCCAGCACAGGACCTCCCACTGTCAAAGAACAACTAGTTCATGCTCTGTTTCATAGGGGAAAGCTTTGCACAGGTACTTATCTGGGCAAAAAGGTTGAAAGTCATTAAATGCTACCCCATTCATTATTCAGTTTATAACCAGCTTCCTTGGAGAGAGAATACACTCAAAATGAAGTCACATCATACCCTAAGTGTCCAATGATTTTGGTGATAAATTAAGCAGAATTCAGGGAAGAACTGCCCTCTCTAAACTGCTGGCAAACATGGAAGGAATTTGGGATGGAATTTCTTCCATTCTCCATGGAAGAAATGAGCGAGTTGAGTTTTAGAATGAGGAAAGTCATCATATAAGCTCTGAAGGGCCCTCAGAGAACCTACCAATGAACAGTAAAGATGGTAGTGTGTAAAACATCAAATGGACAGTAGCTAGAAGAGCCTGGGAAATGAAGGAGAAGATGATAAAGAACTGAAATGGTTCTGCTCATGCCAGTGGATGGTGATAGATGAGGAGAGACCTGGAATGTTTGTTGAACCTTACTTTTCTAAAGCAGACAAATACAAACAAAATAGCTTAAAATAAAACATCATATTTTGGTATCAGTTTTTCTTAGCTAATGTTGTTATTAATAGCCTAGCTATTAATAAACCAAACCAAATAGTGAATGAACAGATAACCATGATTACTAAGGTACAGGATAATTAGAATGCTTACCTCTGTGCACTGTGGCTTAAAAGGCCAAAAAAAAAAAAAAAGACACTGGTCTCAAAAAGAAGAATCATCCTAATGAATAAATAAGTGCCTTGATACGTCACAAGTACCATGTTCTGTGGAAACACAAAGTAGGCCATGATATTGTCTAGGCTTTGCAAGAAGGTATCATAGTTGCTGTTCCTGGGTTCACAAAGGAGGAGGAGTTCATCAGTAAACAAATAAGGAGGCTCTCCCAGACAGAAAAAGGGGGGGGACAAAATAAAAAGTTCAGAAAGATCACTGCATGTTTAAACACATACACATACTTTTCATTGGCCAAAACTGTTTCTGTGGACCCACCTCCTGAGAACTACAATGGTGCAATACAATCTCTTTCACAAAAATGACAGGGTTTAGTATATCATATCCTTCAATATGTGTGCTAAAAACTCTCTCATAAATCAAGACTTCTGGAATAATTTGTGCATCTTATTTTAAATAATGTTTTCCTATGAAGAAACCTAATGTGATGATTTACAGCAGTTGTTCTGCTACTTGACAGAGATTCGTCACAGAAATTCACTTAAGGCTGTAGAAGAATCTCCTGTCTCCAGCTGTGTTGATGCTCAGTAGAAGAAAGGAAGAGAGAGAGAGAAAAAAATTAAAAGAGGGGGAAGGAGGAGGGAGGAAGAAAGAAAGGGAGGGAGAGAGATCTGTATTATGTTCCAGGTATACAGGCTTTCAATTATGTGATTTCACT
The DNA here is from genome assembly GCF_018167655.1 of Microtus oregoni. Classification (NCBI taxonomy): domain Eukaryota; kingdom Metazoa; phylum Chordata; class Mammalia; order Rodentia; family Cricetidae; genus Microtus; species Microtus oregoni. Next base: position 7,018,517 of record NW_024543829.1, on the reverse strand, counting down.
TATTTTTGCAAAACTCTGGAATATATACACAGTAAGTTTGGGAACAAATGCTTAGGAATTGGATGAAGGCTGTTCTCAGCACAGACCTGATGTTCTCCTGAAATTGTCTAGGAAAGTGTCATCCTTGAAAAGTATGCTTTAAGGAATTTTCTATTTTAAATTAATTTGTTTTTCTATATAATTGTGGTTTTTAATATCTCTAGAAGTTAAGTTCACTAAATCTCATCTTGTGATGAGGATCCCTTTAAAATTAGGGTGTGGTTTACCAAGACCTATTAAATAGTGTTTGATTTTCATACACCACCAAAGTAATTTTTTCCATATAGCATTGTATATAAATGTTAACACACTGGCTCCCTTTCCTTCTCCTATGTGGTTCATTCATATGAACTGAAGCTGTAGTTTTAAGTCTACACTGCTCTGGGCATTTTGGAACCCCTGTGTTGCAGTCTGAAAAAACACCTAAAATTCTCCAATAAGAATTTAAGTAGATGGCTCATCTACTAGGCTCATACTTACTTGTGTTCTTCAAACTTTGTCCTAGGACTCTTTATACAGTGGAAGTTCTCCCTATTAAAGCAATTTCATGTGCTTTCCTTGTCATTAGAAGTGTGATTATTTGTATAATATGTACTTGGATATGTGGGAGTGAGTTTTGTTTATTAAGGACTTCACTCACCTAATTACTTATCTGGTTCAAAATATTAATTAGACATCTGCAGTATTCAAGCAGTGACTTAAATCCTGGGAACAGAGCAGTACAGAGACTGGTACAACCCTGACCTTCCAGTCTTCAATTCATGGTAAAGGATACATGACGAAGTTCTTTGTAACCCTCTGCAATGTCATTTGTAATGCTTTAACTCTGGGAACAGATACAGCTTTCAGGAATTTGTTTTCCTATGTGGGTGCATGTATGATTGTTTTGACATTAAGAGTCCAAGCAACCAGAGAGGAATTTAGCCTACCGACCCCTTTTCACTGCAGCACTATTTTCTCCGTGGCCTCCTACACAGG